>NW_027223753.1:2552999-2892999 GCF_028538775.1 Myotis yumanensis
CCAGGCTGCTGTGTTCCATGTAGAAATGGCCCATTTCCTTCCCTCCACTCCCAGCAGCGCGGGAACATCTCACAAAGGCCCAGAGGCCGGAAGGAGGTGTCGTTGCCTCCAGGGAACAGGCTGCTGTGGAAGCCGCACCGGCCGGGCCTGGCAGCCGGGGCTCGGGCCCAGGTGCCAGCTGAGCCCGTGACCGCATTACTCACCATCGAGACGGACTCTATATTTAGCCCTGAAAACGGTGAATGGATCAAAGTGCTAAGCAAACCCACAAAGCCCGCTGCCCTCCCCTCCTCGGCCCGGACACGCCTGTCTGCAGACAAGGAGTCTGCGCAGCCTCGGGACCAGCTGGCGCACAGTAGGTGTGCAGAGGGGTGGCCCTCAGCCTGGTGATCAGAGGCTCTGGCCCTTCCTGGGACGGGACGGCCAGCTGGGCGTGTGGGCTCCACGCAGGGCCCGGAGCAGACTCTGCCCTGACATGGCCAGGCAGCCGGAGGCGGGGGTGGCAGTGCCGCGCTGAGGGTGAGGGAGAGGGGGTGCACCACTTCCCATCGGGGCTCTCAGCACCTTTAAAGGCTTCCTGGTGGGGAGAACCGTTCAATCTCACAGCCGCCTCTACCGTCTTTATGCCGCCCAACTGCCATTGTATCAAAAACAACGGACAAGTAGGTGCATTAAAAGGCCCCACTACCCCCAGCCCAGCCAATGGCGTGTGTGTCCCTCCTGCTGCCCTCGGGGACCCCCTACCTCTCAGGATGGGTGGTGATGAGGTTCCCCTCTGCCCCGCCCACCCCAGCTCCGAGGGAGCCCCCTGCCGGGCCACCTGAGGGAGGGCCTTGCCCGAGTAGGACTGGGCCTCTCACTGCAGCTTGTCCCCCGGGGCTGGGCAGTGGGGGGGGGGGAGGGAGAAAGGCGGGGCAGTGTGGCCTTGGGCACTGTCCCTGCGCCACCAGGAGAGCAGGGAGGAGGGCCCAGGGGTGGGGCCCAGGTGTGGGCGGCTCCGGGTGGAAGAGGCAAGCCAGCAGGAAGACAGCGGCCCTTTGCTTTGCCAGGGGCCCCTGAAACACCGAGTCCCTGCTTGGGGGACGGCCTCTCACAGGGGAGCAGGCAGAAACACGCGGGCCAGGAGGTGTGCAGTGCAGCGTGGGACTCAGAACGGGTCGCCGAGGGCTCAGGAACAGAAAGGCATTGTGCTGCCGCCCCCGAAATGACAGCTCTCCCCGGGCGGAGGTGCATGTGGGCCGCGGAGGCGGAGCCGGGGCTGCCACATCGGAGGAGGACGGGCCCAGGAACAAGGAGCCCGGCTCCCTGTCTGCAGGACCCACTGGCTGCTGCAGAGCCGCCTCCTGCCCAGGGCCGGCAGTTAAAAGTTTAGGCTTCTGGCCCCTCTGTCTCCATGGCAACCAGTTGTGGCCAACACATGGGTGGGGCTGCATCCCAGCAAGGCTTTCCCTGCGGACTCGGGCGTCCACATTTCCGATGACCTTCACGGTTATGAAACGCCACCCTTCTGATTTTCCCAAGCATTGAAAAGTGTAAGAAAGCCACCGTTAGCTCCCGGATGTACGAAAACAAGACACAGACGGGATCTGGGCCACGGGCCACCGTTTGTCCGTGGAATCCTCCCGACAGCTTCTCCTGCACATCCAGCACCGAACCCAAGAGTCCCGGGCACAGCAGGCGCCAGGGCCGATGTACAAACACCGAGAGGGACTTTCAAATAATGGCGAGCAGCTCAGGAAAGCACAGATTTCAACATGAAGTCTTTCCAGAGAGAGCTGGGACTGCATGTGAATGTGAGCATCTTACATCAACGTCATGCCTGTGAACAATGCACAGACTTACATATAAACAACACACGGGCTATGTGGGGAAGAAAACAAACTATTCCTGCTAATTTCCGCGCCACCGGCCTTCGGCAGATCTTGCTCCTTTTGGGCCGTGGTTTCCCCACCGCACAATGGGGACCTGGGGGTCCCCAAACTGTTCCCTGAGGCTTATTGTCACCCCTTCCGGGGGCTGGCGAGGAATCAGGGAGGGGGCTCTGGGGTCCCCGTGCTCTCCTCACAGTGTGGCCCCCCTCAATCTGTGTCAATACTGCAGCCAAGATTCCTCTAAAAACTCCGAACGCCTTTGGGCTGATGACTGTGTGAGGCCCTTTGCAGCCGCGACGACGGAAGATTCTGTAAAAGGAGAATCTCAGGCTCCAGCTGCATTCCTTGTTCCTGGTGTGTGCGCATCAGTGTGCATGTGTGTGTGCATCAGTGTGCATGTGTATGCATCCGCGTGCATGTGTGTGCACCAGTGTGCATGTGTGTGCATCAGTGTGCATGTGTGCACATCAGTGTGCATCCGTGTGTGCATCAGTGTGCATGTGTGTGCGCACCAGTGTGCATGTGTGTGCATCCATGTGGATGTGTGCATCAGTGTGCATGTGTGTACGCATCAGTGTGGATGCGTGTGTATCAGTGTGGATGTGTGCACCAGTGTGCATGTGTGTGCATCAGTGTACATGTGTGTGCACATCAGTGTGCATGTGTGCACGCATCAGTGTGCATGTGTGTGCATCCATGTGGATGTGTGCATCAGTGTGCATGTGTGTACGCATTAGTGTGGATGCGTGTGTATCAGTGTGGATGCGTGCCTCAGTGTACATGTGTGTGCATCAGTGTGCATGTATGTGCACCAGTGTGCCTGTGTTTGCCTCCGTGTACATGTGTGTGTGCATCAGTGTGCATGTGTGTGCATCAGTGTGCACATACGTGTGCAAGTTTTATGTGCGCATGGTGCTCTGACCAGGGAGGTGGGGGGGGTGGGTGAGTGGGTGCCAAAGATGTGTCCCGCACCCCTGAGAGGGACCTGATTTAGAAACAGCCTTTGCAGATACAAATGGCTAAGGATCGCCGTTACCCGGACTTCAGGCCGGCCCTACATCCAATGACAGCCGTCCCTACAGGAGAAAAGCGGGGGCGCTGTGGTGCACACACAGAGACCGGGGCAGAAATCCATGTGCCGGCCCGGCCGGCGGGGCTCAGTGGGTGAGCATCCATCTATGAACCAGGAAGTCAAGGTTCGATTCCTGGTCAGGGCACACGCCCGGGTTGCCATCTTGATCCCCAGTGGGGGGCGTGCAGGAGACAGCTGATCCATGAGTCTCTTTCATCATGGATATTTCTCTCTCTCTCCCGCTCCCTTCCTCTCTGAAATCAATAAAAAGAATATATTTTTTAAAAAAGAAATCCATGTGGTAACAGAGGCAGAGATTGGAGCGATGCGGCCACAAGCCAAGAACAGCTGGAGCCACCAGGCCTGGAGGAGGCAAGGAGGAGCCTGCCCTGCAGACAGTGGGGGAGACGGCCCTGGGACCCCGGGTTTGGGACTCCTGGCCTCCGGACCTGGGAGGAGCAGGTCTCTGTGGCGCTAAGGCCCCCTGTGTGTGGTGACTTGTCAGTGCGGCCCCAGGAGGCTCTTCCAGAAGATGTCACCGTTTACGCAGGAAGTGAGGGGGCGGGAGGGCTGGTGCAGCTGCCTGGGTCTGCGGGGGCCGCAGGGCCCATGTGCACACTCAGCTCCGCTCACTCCAACCGCACCCTCTGCTCCTGTCCACACGGCCCAGCACGGAGGGGCCCGGGACGGGGACGTCCCCTAGAGAACGCGTTGCCAGGACCCGCGGCCTTGGCGGGCCAGATGCCACCGAGATCCCCAAATCGCCCGCCTGCTCTGGACTCGAAGCCAAATGCAAACTCGGTGCCTCCCAGCTCAGGAGACGGCTTTCACCCCCCACCCTCTGCGCTCCCCGGGGGTTGAGGGGGCTCCCAGCCCGGCCATCTCTCATCCCCAGCTCGCCCGCCTCCAGGAAGAGCTCTGGCTGCCGGAGGGTGGTCCGGCCGAAGGAGGGGGGGGGCCAGAGCGTCCCCTCGGGCCACTCCTCAAGGCCGCGCTGAGCTTTACTATTTTCTAATCAAAGCGCCGACCTGCCCTGGGTCCAGGCTGAGGCTGTGGCGGCTCCTCCCAAAGGCTGGGAGAAGCCAAGGCTGGGAGCGGAGAAGCAAACAGGGGAGCCGGACACCTGCCCGCGGGAGAAGGGCCAGAACCAGCGCCCGCAGCCGCCACGGCTGCTGCTCAGGAAGCAGAGGCGTCGAACAGTTAATGCAGAAAACGGCCTCCCGGCCTCTCCGGCAAACTCCGTCCTGGGGGGCGTCTCCGACGACCGTGTGTGACGTGAGACGCCGTGACTTAGCGTGACTGCGTGCGATGGTTTGGATTTTACTTCAGTTCTCGCCGTGACGGAAACGCAGCAGTGAGCTGCACTGGCCTCCTCCTTCCTTCCTCCAGGGACCTCCTCCGAGGGGTTGGCGCAATGACCTTGGCCCCGGGGGGAGCTGCAGGAGGGGTCCGGACCCGGGGGCCCCTCGAGAGCTGCACAGCCCAGCATCCAGGCCCCGTCACCCTGCCCTGCCCTGTGTCCCTGTGAGCCACGGGGCTCCACTTCCTGTCCCACTTCATGGTGGCGCCACTGTCCATGGCCAACCACTCTGCCTGGCCTGGAAGTACAATTTGCCTTTGTGTGAGCAGAGTGTGTGTGCACGTGTGTGCATGTGTGTGCACCGGTGTGTGCTGCAGACATACCGCTGGGAGTGCTGGTGTGTGTGCATAGGTGTGCACACATGTGCAATTTCTATGTGTGCATGGGGCTGTAGGTGCAGTGTGTGTGTATGCGTGTGCACACACGTGCCTGCGTCTGTGTGCAGACCGGCCCGTCTCTGGCCCAGCTGGGCCCGGCCCTTCTCTTCCTCCCGGGGCCTCTCGGTGGCGCTCAGTGCCACGCGCGCCGACAGAGCTCAATAATTGCTCTGCTGATTGATTCATTGACCTTGGGCCAATCACTTCACTCTGCCTGCTCATCTGCCAGAGGAAAAGTACACGAGAGTCCTTTGCAAATCACGAAGCATTGAACAAATGTGAGGATTACGCTGAGGCCGGGGACGGGAGGCAGGGCTTCGCCAGCACCTGGGAGCCAGGGCTCTTGGCTCTGAACCCGCAGGCAGAGCCGCAGCCCGTGCTGGGAAGGCTGGCCTGGCGGCCCCGGACGACATGACTCAGGCCCTCAAAGGCCAATTTGGTCCACGCTCATGTCCCTGGAGGTCACAGTGACATTGACCGGAAGTCTGTGTGCCTCTGCGTGTCCTCTCTCCACTCTCCTCCCCTCCTATAAACCCTGCTACCTGCCCCCTGTCTGTCCACACAAACCCCCCTGCTCCCCCATCGCGTGACCCCCACCGTCCGGACGGCCATCGCCGCGTCCTGGGAGCCCTGGCTCTGCGGTGCCCACCGGGACAGCCTCTCCCACGATTACATCATCGGGGCCGACGAGCACGCGGGCCTGGCTGGAGTCAGAGGCCGGTCATTCCCAGCCAGTGCGAGTCGGTAAGTCAGGATCTGTTCTTGGCAAGACCTCCTGCAGATGGGTCGAGCCAGACTGACCTTCACTTTGCAAATCTGCCCCAGAAGCTCAGAGCACTTACGGGTTCAGGTCAAAATGTAAAAGACAAGCCCGTTGGAGGAGGGAGAGGGAGAAATTAGAAAACCATTCAGGCCCAAGTGGTTGCAAGCTCCTGGTGAGACTAAGCATTTATTTGATAGCTTACTGCTGAATGAATGAGTGAATGAATGAGTGAGTGAATGTGTGAATGAATTAATGAGTGAATGAATGAATGAGTAAATGAATGAGGGAATGCATGAATGAATGAGTGAATGAATAAATAAGTGAATGAGGGAATGCATAAATAAATAAGTGAATTAATGAATGAGGGAATGCATGTATAAATGAGTGAATGAGTGAGTGATGAGTGAATAAATGAGTGAGGGAATGAATGAATGAGTGAGTGAATCATAGGTCCCTGGACGAATGGGTCTGGGAGAGCAGGCACAGATGTCGTCTACGGGTGCCATCAAGTTTGTTTTCCATGTTTCTCGGCCCAGGGGAGCCCTTTCCCCTCGGATCCCCTACAACCACGTGGCCCCTACCTGCCCACGGTCCCAGCCCTGCCTCAGGCCCCGCCACCACGCAGGAGTCCCAGCTAAGAGTGGCCAGTGCTCACGTCTTTGCTTTCACAACTTCTGCCCTGTGTCCTGCTCCCTGGGGACTCTGATGAGTTCTGATCACATGACCAGGAGCCAAAACGACCTCAGGGGGTCCCCCCTCAGAAGAATACACTTACCAAGAGCCTCCCCCTCCCCCAAAGGTGGCCACGGGTGGAGGTGGCACTGCTGCCATCACGGGGCAAAGGTGGGGACACAGGCCCAGCGTCAGATCCCCAGGACCAGCCTGGAGGCAGGCCTGGCACCAGCACGGGGCCTGCGGGCACTGGAGGGCGCCGCCTGGAGCAAGCGGCCAGCTGGACCCACCTTCCCGGGCGCCTGGACACTAGACAGTGGTTGGTGGGTCAGCCACTGCCACACTGGTTTCCCTACGGGACACAGTTACCGAAGGAAGACCGAGAGCCCATTCATGGCGGCAACGACCTCTGGATGCCAGGGCCTGGGGGACAGTAACAGTGCTGCCTCTTTGCTATTGTCCTACCTGGGAGCTGGGAGACAATGCTCTTCTTTTAATACATATTTTTATTGACTTCAGAGAGGAACGGGGGGAGGAGGGAGAGAAACATCAATGATGAGAGAGAATCATGGATCGGCTGCCTCCTGCACGCCCCCTACTGGGGATCGAGCTTGCCATCCAGGCCTGTGCCCGGACCGGGAATCGAACTGTGACCTCCTGATTCATAGGTCAGCGCTCAACCACTGAGCCACGCCGGCCAGACACCATGTCCTTGCTACGACTTATGTTGATGATTCACGAAGGCGGCAGCTTTTTTCCGCACCCACAGGGAGAGGCTCAGGGAGACACTGTAAAGGGTGATAAGACTTCAGATTCCATTATTTAATTTATTTTACTTTGTATCTTAAAACAACTTCAAACGTAGAGGGACAGGACAAAGTCACCCTCGGACCCGTCCCCGAGCCCCCGCCCAGGAGCCAGCCCGTGTCCCTGGCATTTTCTGATTTCTGACCACGTGTCACCTTCCGTTCTGGCTCCTCACGGACTTCCTGGAGTTTGGATTCATTTTCCAGGCTCCCTTTTGCTGGCATGACCTTGTGTCGAAGCTCATGGAAGTCCCAGTCAGTCTGCAGAATGCCCCTGGGTGTGGGGGAGGAAAGGCAGGAAGGGGTGCTGTGCTCTCGGGGACTCCTGGGTGGGGAGCGTGAGGTTGGCCTGTCCCCTCCCCGTGGGGGCAGCTCGGACCCCTGGGCCCAGAGGGTCTCTGCCAAGTGTCTTCGCTGCCGTTACGTCCCCCCTTTGTGGGAATAAGCATGTCCTGTGGGAACAAGGATCTTCCGGAAGGTCTCGTTCTGGGAGGTGATCTGAGGTGTGAAGTCTCGTTCCCCACGGCTTTCACGCCCTCTTTATCGTCTGCCGGGGTTTCTGGCCTTAGTTATCACTGTGGCGGTGGCCGCTGCGCTAATGCCACCGTCTTCCTGCATTTGTTAGCGCCTTTCTCCCACCAACAAGAGTGTCCTCTCTCCGTCTCTTTATTCCCTCGGGGCCCCTCCTTCATCCAGCGGCTATTCCAGAGGTTTTCCACGGCAGAGCTGCGAGAGCCTCTAAAACACGCTGTAGCTGGCTGTGCAGTCAGGGGCACGGCCTCTTTTCCCTTAGACCAGCGGTTCTCAACCTGCGGGTCGCCAGCCTGTGGGTCGCGACCCCTTTGGGGGTCGAACGACCCTTTCGCAGGGGTCGCCTAAGACCATCGGAAAACACATATATAATTACATATTGTTTTTGTGATTAGTCACTATGCTTTAATTAGGTTCAATTTGTCACAATGAAAATACATCCTGCATATCAGATATTTACATGACGATTCATCACAGTAGCAGCATTACAGTGATGAAGTAGCAACGACAATAATGTTATGGTTGGGGGTCACCACGACATGAGGAACTGTATTAAAGGGTCGCGGCGTTAGGAAGGTTGAGAACCGCTGCCTGAGACGGTCACATGAAAAATGACAACAGCCAACACTGTGGGGGAATCCAAATCCCACCTCGTGTTTAGGTCAGAGGGGTGAAAAGCGTATTTTTTGGCGGCAGAAGGTGAGCCATTCGGCTGCGTGTGCCCGGGCGGGAAGGGCTGAAAACCGCTGGGCTGTGCCGTGGCTTCTTCTTTCGCATCTAGAACTGCTCAGACTTGGCAGCGGTTGCCTCCCTGGCCCGGGGCTGCCCGAGTCCCGGAGTTCTCCCACCACTTCCTCGCTTCCTGGGAAAACAAGATGTTCCAGGACCAATGTGTTCCGTCCCGGGCTCAGCCCTGGCACCGGCCCCTTCTTCAAGGAGCCCTGGTCCTCCAGTGGAGACAGCTGGACACAAGGCCCGCGTGCCCAGCCCGCTCATCCGTCCGGTGCTGGGGCTCCCGGGCCTCTTAGCTGAGAGCCGGGCAGTGTCTCTCTGGCCTTCACGTGGAAAACCATGACTTTGTGTCCGTATCTCTGAAGCGGGTTGAACCGTGTCTGCCCTAAAGTCCATATCTACCCGAAACCCCAGAGTGTGACCGTATTCGGAAAAGTTGTGACTAAGACGAGGTTACACTGGGCGAGGGCGGGCCCTACACCAATAACTGGGTCCTCACGGGAAGAGGAGAGGCCACGCAGACACACACGGGGAGGTGAAGACGGAGGCAGAGACTGGAGTGATGCGGCCACAAGCCAAGGAATGCCGGCAGCCGCCAGAGGCTGGAGGAGGCCGGAAGGACCTCCCCCACCCGCCTCCCCAAGGGCCTTCAGTGGGCGCTCGGCTCTGCCCACACCTTGATCTGGGACGTCTGGCCCAAACTGAGAGAACAGACTTCTGTTGTTTTAGGTCCCTCAGTCTGTGACACATTTTAACCAATCACTCCCTGGAAACCAACCAAACCCCCAAACCCAACCCGCCCCATCGGATCATTCTAGCTGCCCCCTCCCCGCTGGGCCTCCTCCTCCCCCGAGGAACCAGCTCTCATATGTGTCTGCTTATCTGCTCGCTCAGCCCCTGGGCAAGGCTGAGCTCACAACCCCGCCGGCCGCTGCCCTGCTCCCGTGTCGCCCCCGGATGGCCACCGGGCACCCTGCTTTCAGCCGAGAAGACCCTGTCTTTGCAGGTGAGGGTCTGACAGCTGCCCAGGGCCAGGACCTCCAGAAAGTGTCTCTGCCTTCGATGCTGCTGAGGATGGAGGCCGGGGCCAGAGGACAGCTGGTCCCCTACCGTCCGAAGCCGCCAGAACCTTGGTTTTTTGTTTTGCTTTGCTTTGGTTAATCCTCACCCGAGGACATTTTCCCATTGATTTTAGGGAGAGTGGAAGAGAGAGGGAAAGACAGAGAGAAACACCGATGTGAGAGAAGCACATCAACCGGTTACCTCCTGCGCAAGCCCAGACCAGGGCCCAGGCTGGGGATGTGCCCGCAACCGAGGTACGTGCCCTTGACCAGAATCGAACCCGGGACCCTTTGGTCCGTAGGCCGACGCTCTATCCGCGGAGCCAAACCCGCTAGGGCTGGTTTTTTTAATTTTAAAAGACTTTAATTAAACATGCGCATCACACAGAATGTCACCACGTTAAGCGTACGGGCTAGCAGCGTTAGGTCCGTCCATGGCTGTGCAAATGTCTCCGGAACTTCATCTTCCAAAACTGGGACTGTCCCCATTCAACAGCGACTCCCCGTCCGCTCAGCACCCCCAGAGCCTGCCGCCATCCCCGGCTCTCTGTCTAGGAGCCGGAGGGCTCTGGGCGCCCCTGTCGGTGGAAAAGGGCAGGATCGTCCTCACTGAGCGTGCCTTGATGTCCATCCGTGCGGTAGCGTGTGACACGCTCCCTTCCTTTTTGAGGCCGAGTAACCTTCCATCGGAGGTTGGGCCACAGCTTCCCCGTCAGCTACCGACGGGCACTCGGCTGCTTGCCCTTGTGGCGGCTGTGGGTGTGAGTAACACTGGCGTGAGCGGGGTGTGCAAGCGCCTGCATCCCAGCTTCAGTTCTCTCGGGGATCAGCCCTGTCACACCCCTTTCATCTTCTGAGATGAGAGGGTCCCAGAGCGCCATGAGGATGCCCAGCGGGGGTAGGAGGGGCGGTGCTGATCTCTTAGGAGACAGTGGGTGAGGCCGGGGAGGTGTGTACATCGGGGTCCCACCCCCAGCAGACACCCAGGTGCCAGGGACAAAGCAGGACTCCGGGAGGGAGGCAGAAATAAGTGTGCGGTGAGCCCACACACACTGCGAGGTCAGGGGTGTGCACGCCACCGCCTCACCGAGCCCCGAGGGACCGAAACCCGAGCGCAAAGGGGCAAGCGCCAGCCACCAGAGCCCGCCGCCCCTCCTCCGACGGCGCTTCAAACATCCGCTCTGAGGGCCGCCCTGGGCAGGGAGGGACACGGAGAACTCCAGCCGCTCACTCGCGTGAACACCAGCCAACACGACTCGGGAGGAGAGAAATGCAAACTGAGCCCTGCCTCCTGGGAACTGACTTCAGAATCTGTTCAAAATCAAATTAACTTTGTGACTGATTTCCCCCAAAAGCCGGGAAGGCAGCAGTGAGACCTCGGCTCACACTCCCGGCGGGAGACGCAGGGCGCTGGGGGATGCGGTTCCCGCCGGCTTCCAGGGCCTGTCCCTGGGCATTGGGGTGGACGGAGGGTCCAGTCTGCCCTGGGATGGACCAGCTCTCTTAGCGGGCACCCCACCGGCCCACGGCCAAGGAATGAGGCCCCGCTCGCTCCCCAGACGTGCAGCGGCTGGTGGGCCCCGGGGCCTCACCCCGGAGACGATGCAAATCCTTCCTCTGCCCCCCACGTCCCACCTCCCGATCCACACACCCAGGTGGCCTCCCCTGCTTCCCCCGCCTGTCACCCTCCTTGTCCCTGGCCAGTGAACTCAGGACCCGCTGTGTCCACCAGTGTCCCCAGGGCCTGTGGGCGCTCAGGGGCGCAGGTCTCTGGTTCTCTCCGGCCACAGTTCTGCAACCACGCAGACCCCCTAACACCTTTTGGCCGAAACTGTAAATAACTTTTTGAAAATACCATAAACCCCGGGGGCGGCTGAGAGGACCGAAGGAGGTAAGGCCCTGGGTCGCGCGGTGCATTCCCGTGTCATCCCTGAAACCAGGTTCAAATCCCAGCGCCACCCCTTATACGCTGTGTGACCTTGGGCAAGTCCCTTAACCTCTCTGTGCTTCTGTGTCTGCCTCTGCTGAGTGATCACAGACGTGCCCATCTCCCGGAACGGCTGTGCGCCTCGTAGGATTTAATTCCATGGAGCCTGGCTCGTGGTGAGAACCAAGTACACGTCATTGTTCACATGAAGGCCGGAGTTCCAGGCCGGAGTTCTGGACCGGATGCCCCCTCCCACACATTTTCCGGGGCCGCCAATGTGTGGCCTCCTCCTACGAGGCAGCATGTGAGCCGGTGCCCTTCCTCCTCCCCCAGAGCAGGTGCTCGGGTCAGATCTGCGATCGGCATTGGGATTTAGCCGTCATGATCGAAGAGGCCTTTTGCGAATCGCTCCTGCTTCATCCTGGCTGAGCCAGTCAATACCTGGGGCGTGCTGGCTTATACAGGCGGCTGGCGGAGTGCTGGCGAGGCCGGCTGGGCCATGCAGACCTCACGTGACCCGCCCGCTCACTCGCTCGCTCCCCCTCCCCGCGGCTCCTTTGATCCACATTTCATAAGGGCATCTTGCCCTAGAATTATGAGCACAGAAATCAGAGCGAGAATCTTCCGCGTTCTATTTCTGGCTCTGACACAGACGACGCGGGTGGGCAGATCAGAACTCCAGAAGGTTCTCTGTTCCCTGGGAGATAGCACAAGGCACCATGGCCTTCTCCTGCCCCTGACCCGCCGCGGGGGACCCCTCCCGGCTCTCCCACGCGGGTCAGGGCACACTGCACCTCCCCCATCGTGTCCCTTGGGGTTCCCCAAGGGGGAGCAGGATCCCTTCCCCATGCCCCTCCCTCCAGATCAATGACAGCAGCGTGGGGATGGGAAGGCAGCTGCCCCCACAGCGCACCTGGTTCCCACAGGCTGCGGGCTTCCTGAGGACGGGCCGAGCCATCTGCTGGCTGTGAAGGTCCCAGCTCCCCACAGACACGGGCACTGGGTGGTGTTCCGTGGAATTCATCCATTCACAGACATGGTTGGGTGAATGGATGAATGGATGGATGGATGAATGAGCAAACGACATCCTCTTAGGCTGCGTCCCTACTGCGTGCCCTGCTCTGGACGCAGGACTTGGAGACAATCCTGCAGCCCCTGGGGCCTCGGGGGCACAGAGCACATGTCCCTCGAGGCTCAGGAGGGACAGGCTTCCTGAAAGGACCACTCACGTCCATAAAAATGAGTCAGGGGAAGCCCGAGCCAGCCCGAGGGGCCTGCCCTTCCCAGGTCAGCGCTGCAGGAGCAGAAGGGAAAGCCGGGGCATTGGGGGCGGGGGGGGGGTTGGCCACAGCCCAGGAGGCAAGACATCCGTGAAGACTCCACGTGGAAACCGGTGTTGACAGGTGCTCATCGTCCTCCGTGCTCCGTGCTCACGTCTCCGAGATCCCCGGGGCAGGAGAGCCCAGAACCCGCTAAGCCCGTCTGCTGGGGTTCGGGACTCGGAGAGGCCACGGGCGACGTGCAGGCTGCGACATCCCCGCGGGAGGAAGGCCGGGTCTCCCGCGCTCAGTGGGAAGGAGGGAGCCGCATGCGGACACGCGCAGGGTGTCCGAAGGGCCGCCTGGAGGAGGGCCACCCGCTTACGGGCGCGCACACCGAGTCTCCCGCACGCCAGCCAGGCCTGTGCTCCGCGGCTCTGCCTGCTGCTCAGCCCAGCTGCACGGGGCAGCGAGGGACCATGGGACGTGGGGCGGGTGATGCTCCCCTCAGAGCGAGCACAGGAGGCGGCCGGGCCCAGCGCTGCCTGGATGCGCCTCAGGGTGTCAGTCACTCCACTTCCGGACCTGGCCGCAGGCCACTTCGCTCCTCCTGCCTCCTCCTCTACCAGGACGAGGAAAAATCCACGTGTGGTCCAGGGAAAGTTCCAGAAACGCTTGTTCTCGTGGGGGAAGAGCCCCTTCCCCCCTGAAGGCCTTGTTCTTGGGGGCCTCACAGGCCCCCTGCTGACGCGTGTCCCACAGAAGAGAGAGAAGAGCTGCATCTGATGGGTGGTGGGGTGAACTCTGTCCCCCCAAAGGACGCAGAGGCCCTCACCCCTCCCCACTCCCGTGAAGGTGACCTTTCAGAAAGACTGTCTTTCCAGGGTCGTCAGGTTAAAGCCGGGCCCACAGACATGGGAAGGCGTTTCCTAAAGAGTGATCCGCGGAACACCACCCTGGTCCATTCTCCACACCCCGGGTTCTGCGGTCACATGAGTTTGAGAAACACTGTTGGCTGGCTCCCTCCCCCTCAAGGGCAGCAATGAACCCCAGCTCACCAGGGTGCACGTCCCCATGGCAACGGCTCCTGCTGTCTCAGGAGACCTGCCCACCTGTGCCCACCTCGGCCCCCAGACGTTCTGCTCTGAAGGTACCGGAGGCCCTGGGCCGGTCACTGGGGACGCTGCCTGAGGGTGACATTCCAGGCCACAGGTGGCTCAGGTGTCTGGGACGTGAGTCCTGGGTCGGCCACTGACACCCGTCGCCAGGGAGTCAGATGTCCAGCTTCCTGCTCATGGCACGTGCCCTCCCTGGAAGGTGGTCACGTTGCAGGGCCCTGAGCCAGGCACAGGGGACCCGGGACAGGATGTGAGCGTAGCTCACCCTCTGGGGCAGAAGTGCCCCGGGGACCAGGGGAGGGTGTGTACTGGGCCCTCAGGCAGGGAAGGGGTGGGGAGGCTCCACCCAGCCTCTGAGAGAGCCCCTCCACCCCCACCCCACATGCACAGGCCCGCGGCTCCGCCTGCCTGCTGGACTGGGATGCCCTCCTGACAAAGACTTTTCAACACCTGCATGGGGTCCCCCTCCAGCGGGCTGCTGTCTGCACCCCACACTCCTGCTACCTGGAGCCCGCAGGCAGGCAGGTGGGCAGCTCCATTCTCTCCTCCTAGACTCGCTGCTTTGCTCACCTGGACCCTGGACTCCCTCCTACATTGGCCCAAGGGCCCAAGGCCAGGGCGGAGGAGGGGGCGTGGCCTAGCAGCCAGGCGTGAGTGGGAGGAGCCTCTGCGCTCAGTCTTGCCTAAGGGCACCATCCTGTTCCCCTTTTCATTCCCTGGGGGAGGGCAGGAGGGGAGCGGAGGAGGGGCCACCACTCAGAGGAGGGAGGGAGGAGCCTGAGCCTGGCCGGGAAGTGCTCCTGGGGGTCCCCTCTGTCCCCTCCTCCCTCCGGGCTGCCAGGTTCCCAGTTCAGGAGACAGGCCCCTCTATCAGGGCGTGAGGGAGACTGGGGTGACCATGACTGAGGGCCTGAGGGTGAAAGGGGCGAGAACACAGGTGGGATGTGGCCACATGAGGGACTGAGAGCTCAGGGCACCTTGAGGAATAAACCCCTGAACCCCGTCCCCCAGGCCTGGCTCTGCCCCTGCGCACGCCTGTGGGAGTTTGGGGTCAGGGCCGGGCAGGGGAGGGGCTGCTTTCCCTTGAGAATCAGCCTGTGAGCTGGCCGAGCTGGAAGCACCCACTCCCGGACAACGGCCTGGGGCCCTGGCAGGTCCTCCATCGCCCCCACCTCCCCACGTGACATCAGAGGCAGCGGGCTGCTGGCCTGGCTGCCGTGGCTCTCGGCCTCCTCGGCTTTTGGAAACAGCCCTGGCCTCATCTCCCCCATCAGCCGCCACTGCCTGAGGCTCCGGTCCTGCTGAGACAGGCCAGGGACGCTGCCCGAGGTTTGGATGCAGGGTCTGGGTTCACACGCCCAGAATGCCTGCCCCAGGCCCCGTCCCAGTCCCAGTCCCTCCGGGGGAGGAGGCGTCCCAGTCCAGGCCCAGCCCCCCAGGGGAGGAGACTGCAGTGGACAGAACGGTTCCCAGCTCAAGCCGTCCCCCCGCCCCGCCCCCCCACAACACAGCGGCAGGTGAGGCATGTTCCAGCCTCTGGGCGCTTGGCGGCCCCAGCTCCCTGGGAGCCCAGCTGCCCTCGGGTGAGCAGAGCCTCGTCTCGGAACAACCTTGCCCGCAGCCACACTACCCAGGTCTGCAGGCCAAGCAGCCGGCCCGGGTCACGTGGCAGAGCCAAGGCCGCCAGGGCCAGGGCCAGGGCCGGGTCCCCAGGTGCCCTCCTCACTCGGCCTATGGCCCACAGGGCCCACCCCCATGTCACCCCGGGGGCAGGTTCCAGCCCTGCTGCTGAAAGAAGCTTCCGGAACGGGAGCCATACTCCGTTATTGCTGATCGTCAGCACCTGGGAACAGACTTCGAGGCGGAGACTCACTGAACCACTTTGAAAGCAAAGCCCCACGGCCCGTCTGACCATATGGCTCCCGAGTCACGTGTCCGCAGCGATCTTGGCAGCGGGCATCTCGGGGACCAGGCGGGACACAGGGGGCGCGGCAGCTCCGCTCGGGACCACCTGCCTCGGAGGCAAGGCCGAGGCTTCCACCCTCCCTAGGACCCTAGCGCCTTGGACTCCTGGGCTGGGGGGGGGGGGGGGGCGCGGCTCTCGGCTCAGGGAAAGGGCCACGTCTCCCCCCCACCCCCCCAGGGCAGCTCACCCCCCACTCAGCCCAGGAAGACAGCCCGGAGCTAGGAGGTGGAGGGCCCAGGTCTCCCGGTTCCGGTCCGCTGGCTGCTGACAGGTGGGAAGGGAAGACGGCCAAGGCCATTTGCTCGCTGTCGGCAGAAGGAGCTCAGGGCCTGTGTGTTCTCCAGGCGCCTGAGCTGGAGGAGGGGCCTCGGGGTTCGCTGGCATCTGTTCCTAGGAGCCCCGCCCTGTCCCCCCGCCGGCTCCCTGTGCCCCCCAGGCAGCCGGGCCTGCCAGGCTCTGGCCTCTGCACCCACCGCATCTCCCTCCCCCAGCGCGTCCTGCCCACAGGCCTCCGTGCCTGCCCAGCCTCCCCGCCCTCGGGACTTGGCGGCCTCTGTCTTCAGGAAACCTGGCCACCCTCCCTGCCGGCCCGGCTCCGCCCCCACTGTCCAGTTTCCAGAATAAGGACGAGGGGACCGGCTGAGCATGGCTGCGAGGCTTCTCTCCGAGCCTCATCTGCCGTTTCTCCCTGTGTCCCCGGTGCCCCTGCCTGTCTCACTTCCCCAAACGTGTCTCACCTCCGTGAGGAGGGGCGGCCCGTGTTCCATTCTCCCCCCACCCCCCGGGGGGGTTCTTCACGCCAGCTGAGCGCAGCACGGATGGCCGCTGCACACCGGTCCGGGCGCCAGGAATTATAACCCCATCCTCCTAACAGAGTCAAACACAGGCTCCAAGAAGGATGCTCTGTCCCATGTTTGACCTCAAGGCTCAGATCACTGCCCCGTGAGGGGCTGACAACCATCAATTCGATGCACCGTCCGCCGGATCTGCCACCATCCATTGCTTAGTGAGGGGCGGGGGGTGAGGCAGACCCGCTCTGCAGGGTGTGTCCCCTGCACTCCGCCCATCGCCCCTGTTTCCAGGTAGAGGGGTGTCAGCCCAGGCCTCCTCCTGCAGCTCTGGGAGGCCTGGCAGAGGGAGGGGGCCCGGAGAGTGAGCGAGGCAGCTCCCAGGTCAAAAGCGCCTCAGGACGGGCAGGGGCTGTGCAGGAATGAAAGGCCCGCAGGCCCCTCCCTGCTCTCAGGAGAAGAAGGAGGCCCTGGGGGAACGGAGACAGCAAGAAGCAGCAAATGCAATAAGTCGGAGCAGGCAGCTTGTGACGGGAAATGAGAGGAGGCAGGATCGAGTCATCAGCAGAGAACCCGCGGCTGCTCTAATGAGTCGGAGCTCACTTATCCATTTGCTGTGCGCACAGCTTTGCTCAGCAGAAGCAGACGGGCGCCCGGGGAGGCTGGACGGGGCCAGAGGGCGGGGGTAAGGGGAGCAGACACAACGATCTGGCCTGTGACCACACAGTTCCCCACCAAAACCACAGCCGGCAGCAGGAGCCACGCAGCATCCATTCGAAAGTCCCGGGTAAGACCTCAGGGCCAGCCTCGCCACGGACAGGGGTCAGGATGTGTCTCGGAGCTCCGCACACTTTTTTTTTTTTAAATATATTTTATTGATTTTTCACAGAGAGGAAGGGAGAGAGTTAGAGAGCTAGAAACATCCATGAGAGAGAAACATCGACCAGCTGCCTCCTGCACATCTCCTACTGGGGATGTGCCCGCAACCCAGGTACATGCCCTTGACCGGAATCGAACCTGGGACCTTTCAGTCCGCAAGCCGACGCTCTATCCACTGAGCCAAACCGGTTTCGGCAGAGCTCCGCACACTTATGTGTGTGAATGCTCTTATCCCAACAAAGCCACGCAAAACTGCTGAAGTTCATGAGTCATTTGCTTCAAATACTGTATCTTTAAATCAAGGACGGATTCACTGTCCTGGCAGCAAACACCAGCACATTAATTGGAAGGGGCGCAGCGTTTCCACCACACCCCTCTCCCCTTCCCAGCCCAATCCTGTCCCTTGAAACATGCCTCATCATCACGAGACCTGCTCCCCAGGTTGTCCCGCTGTCTAGGTCAGGTGACCACTGGAGCGAGAGAAGAGGGCACCAGCTGTCCCTCATGCTGACGGAGGGACGCAACCCAAGGACACGGAGGCCCCCTGTTGACAAGGACAAAGCAACTCGGACATCATCCTTGGGAGCTCGTGAGTGAGCCCCAGTGTGAGAAGCACCAGGCAGGACTGAGGTCACAGCTGAGCCCGGCCCCCTCGAGCTGCTGGGCGTTGCCAATACGAGCTTGATCCTGAATGGAGCCAAGCCTGTGTGACAATGGAGACCTCGGAGCTCGGCCGTCCCTCCTGGGTGGCACCCCCTCCACCCCCCTGAGCTGAGAGCAGGGGCAGCTGAGGAACGTGCCAGGTGGGTCTGAGCAGGTAGGAGCGTCTGCGGCCCAGGCACCGGCAGGCAGAGTCTCATACGCCAGGGCCAGGCAGGCCGTGGTGAGCACTGGCCGTGGCCGAGCACCAGGCCCGGAGACCCGCAGTGGGCGACGGCAGTAATGGCAGTCAGCTGGCTTCCCTTCCCCGCAGCGCCTTTACGAGTTGTGAGATTAAAGCCCAGGAAATGACTTTCTATTTTCCTCCCAGGAGACGTGGTGATTACAGACTCAGAACATGGCCGGCAAGAGAGCAGTCACAGGAGGAGGGAGCTGCGCTCTGGGAGTCTTCCTCTCTCCACCTCGAGCGAACTCCTAACCCACCTGACACTCACCCTCTGCCAGCACCATGGGAGGCTGGGGCTCAGCGCCCTGGAGGGCTGAGCGAGGTGATTTTCCATCCCAGCGGCTCCTTGCTGGAGCATCGATGCCTCTGCATGAAGCACAAGGTCAGGGGTAAGGACATGGAACCTCATCAAATGGCCTCCTCAGGTGACTCCACAACAAAGCAGCAAATCATCACAAGGATAATAAATGTCATTGTCATCACTGTCATCACCATCACCACCTCATCACCATCATCACCACCACCATCATCATCATCATAATTATTATCATTGCCTTCATCACCATCATCATCACTATCACCATCTCATCACCATCATCACCACCATCATCACAATCATAATTATTATCATTGCCTTCATCACCGTCATCATCACTATCACCATCTCCATCACCATCATCACCACCTCCATCACCATCATCACCACCTCCATCATCATCATCACCACCTCCATCACAATCATAATTATTATCGCCTTCATCACCACCATCATCACCATCACCACCTCCATCATCATCATCACCATCACCATCTCATCACCATCATCACCACCTCCATCATCATCATCACCACCTCCATCACAATCATAATTATTATCATTGCCTTCATCACCGTCATCATCTCCATCACCATCTCATCACCATCATCACCACCTCCATCATCATCATCACCACCATCATCACAATCATAATTATTATCATTGCCTTCATCACCGTCATCATCTCCATCACCATCTCATCACCATCATCACCACCTCCATCACAATCATAATTATTATCATTGCCTTCATCACCATCATCATCACTATCACCGCCACCATCTCCATCACCATCATCACCACCTCCATCATCATCATCACCACCTCCATCATCATCATCACCACCATCATCACAATCATAATTATTATCATTGCCTTCATCACCATCATCATCTCCATCTCCATCACCATCACCACCATCACCATCTCTATCTCCATCACCTTCATAACCACCATCATCATCACCATGATCATAATTACTATCATCACCAACATCACCATCATCACCATCATCACTGTCACCATCTCTATCTCTATCACCATCATCATCACCATCACCATCACCATCACCATGATCATAATTACTATCATCACGATCATCACCATCATCACCATCATCACCATCATCACCACAATCATATCCATCATCATCATGCTATCATTGCCATCACCATCATCACTTGCAGCATCACCACCACCACCATCATCATCATCATCATCATCATCGTAACAGCAGCAAACATGTACCCAGCAGCCATTATGTGCCACACACTGAGCACCTGGCATGTACTATCTCACTTAATCTTTACAACATTATGAGATGCTTCATTCTGTAACCTCCACGGAGGCACAGAGAGGACGAGCAAGTTGCCCAAGT
Organism: Myotis yumanensis; assembly: GCF_028538775.1. Taxonomy (NCBI): domain Eukaryota; kingdom Metazoa; phylum Chordata; class Mammalia; order Chiroptera; family Vespertilionidae; genus Myotis; species Myotis yumanensis. The sequence goes on from NW_027223753.1 coordinate 2,572,762, forward strand.
TCACACAGCTCATACGGGATGATGTCAGGAGTGTGAAGGCAGGCAGAGGCACTTGTAACCACTCCACCAAACTGGGAGAAATTCCCAAGCATTTCACTTACAGGGGGATCGTGTGTGTGTGTGTGTGTGTGTGTGTGTGTGTGTGTGTGGTGGAGGGGGAGGGGGGGTTGGCTCTGACGATCCCAATCAGTATCCCATGTAATGTTAGCTCCTGAGAAATGGCAGAGCGCCCCAAATCCACAGCCCCTGCCCTTGCTACGCCCACTAATGCCTGTGGTACGGCCAGACATGAAAACGTAACATGCTCCTTCTCAACATTTCTCTACAGAAGCCAAAATAAAATGTACAGCTCCCCAGATCTGATTCCAAGCAGCCCTCCTTGGACAGAAGATCCACCCTCACAAATTCTATCGCTTCCTGAAACCCGCACTCCAGCCTTCGGGGTGCCCCTGGCAGTGAGTGAGCACAGAGGGGTGTGCTGGGATGACAAGACACCCACGTCCCTGGCAGCCTGTTGCCCGTGGCACCTGCACCTCTCCTCTCGGAGCCACTCGCGCTGGGTATAAAAACAGCTGGTGTGTATGGAGATCCTCAGGTGCCAGGAGCAACATCTTGTATTTGTTCATTCACCGAATCCTCGCGGCACCCACTCAGGAGAGGCGGTGACTGAACTGTGCTGACGAAGACCAGGAAGCCAAGAGAGACGAGCACCTTCGTGTCACACGGCCACACGCAGCAGAACCAAGATTCACACAGAGCCGCTGACCACCACGCATGCACCGACCCCGAGTCCCCCCAGCCACTTTCAATTCCGCCTGAGATGCGTGAGCCGCAGTCACGCTTGGGAAAGAGTGAGGAGCCGGGTCTGCATGTGACGATGGCTGAGGCAACGGGGGTTCCGGGGACGCCTGCTTGGGGTCTCAGTGTCCCCGGGGACTGTGTCACTCATGTAGGACCAGCTGGCCTGGGCGGTCCCCCGGTTAGAGGCACCATCTCCGCGCTTCCTGCCTCTCCTCGCCTCGGCCTGGAAGCGAGGGCCGCTGGCCATCCCCGCCCAGCCTCCGTGTCCCTTCCCAGAATTACCGCCGCTCTGCATCGCACACGCATATTTACCCCCTTTCAATCTGTTTTGCTAAACAAATTAATTCCACACCAGATTCCACGAGGAGGAACCGCACATCTTTTCCAAGATCACATCTGCCCAGTTGGAGCAGCGACATCCCATGTCCTGGGAACTGAGTCGCGCTTCCTATAGTCACCACAGACGTAATGGGGGGGAAAGGGGGACTGGGTTTCCATCCACGTCTACAGTCAGGGCCGAGGGCCGCCGAGTGACAGGAACCTAGGCGGCAGCCCTCACTTCATCACCATGACGGCGTGTGAGCTTGTTGAGATGAAAACGGAGGCGCCCGGCACAGAGAGGATGGACTGCAGGCCCCTGGGCCCTGCACTTGACCCCTGCCCTCGTGTCTGCATCCCGGCTGGCAGGCCAGTAGGTGGAAAGGTGGGGGTGGGGGTCAGCTGTGCCCGGCCCTGCAGGCACGTTCCCGTGAGGCACCCAAGCTCCCGGCCCTGCCCTCGCCCCAGAGGGAGCAGGTTCCGTGTTCATCGTGTGTCGCTCTCTAGGGAAGAGAGTGGAGCTGGAAACCACAGCTCCCTTGTCCGGGGCATGGCGAAAGTAGGCCACGGAACAAAAGCCACGCACGCCACACAGCCCGTCCAGCTGCTGGCCACGGCCGGCCTGCCAGCCGGGACACAGTGACGAGGGCAGGGGTCAAGTGCAGGGGACACCGGCCAGGTCTGCCAACGGACCCCGGGGAGCAACCCCTCCCTTCCTGGGTTCTGAAAGGACCCGCCAGGGCCCAAGGAGCCCCCAAACCTTAGGACGTGCAGAGCAAGCCAGTGTGGAGGAGGCTGCTGCTCCCCCGCCCGCTCTGAGCTCATGCCCTGGACACGGCTCCCCCTTTTCCTAAGTCAGCAAGCGCGGCTGCTTGTCACACACACAGGTCCCACCTATGCACGTGAGCCGTGGAGGGGCCTGGACAAGGGAAGCTGGAGGCAGCTGGGACGGAGGTCCCCTCTTCTGCTGTCCTTGCAGCCATGTGGGGGGGACACGTGGGTGGCCACAGGGGGAGGGACGGGCCTGGGCGCCCTCCTCCTCGGAAGCCATCGGAGGACGCGGTGCAGGCGGAGCAGGAGGAGGAGACCTCGCTGCAGGAGGCACTCCCAGCCCGGCACCCAGCACCAGGGGCCGAGGACAGGACCCCCCAGCCACGCCCACCGGAGCAGCCCCAGCTGCCCCCGCCCACGGGGGGCCCTTCCTTCCCCTGCTGGGTCTCCCCTTCGTCTAAAGTGAGCCCTCATCCCGGCCCATCGGGCAGCGGCCACCCGCCGAGCCACGCCCTGGAGGTATCTGAAGGCGCCCCCTGGCCCTCGCTGCACTGGACGTGCCCACACCCTGCTCCCGAGTGGCCCCCCGAGAGGACGTGCCACCATGCTGCACCGCACCGCTCCGGTCCGGGGGAGGGGGAGCCGGCAGCCCCTCCCTCCGCACGGCGGCCCAGCACCCACTCCAGGCCGTTCCCTCCGCCTAATCTTGCCGTGCTCTCTCCCAGGCGCCCCGCACCTCTCCTGGCCCCGTGCCTTTGCTTTAGATTCCGCCACACACAGTCCCACCCAGAGGCATCCCCTGGGACAGCTCAGCACCCCGCCCGCCCCCAGCCATGCCCCCAGGAAACCCCTCACCCCGTGCGAACCCCAACCAGAAAAGCGGGGGCGTACCTGAGGTCTCCCCCAGAATCCGCGGGGGCTTGGTGTCTTTGCCGCTGTCTCTGCTGGGACTGGTGGAAGGCTCTGTGGTGCTGAGCCCAGCCGGGATCCTGTTCCTGGGGTCCAGGGGCGCAGTGACCCCCTTAGTCTGCAGCGTCATGGCGGTGGCCGTGGTGGCCATGGCGGCGGTGGTGGCCGTGGCCGCGGTGGTCTTCCGCGTCTGGAAGTAGGAGACGGTGGTGGGGCCGTCGGGAATCGTGTTGGCCGCCAGGGCCTCCTCCTCCCCCGTGGGCCCCCACGCGATGAACTCGGCCTCCGTGGTGGGCCTGCTGCCGCGGAGGAGCAGGTCGAAGCTGTTGAACGCGGCGGGCAGCTGCCTCCGGCCCCTCCTCAGCAGGGCCTGCTGGTCCGTGGGGGCCCCGCTGCCCACGGGGGGCGACGCCGAGGAGGGCGAGGGGCCCAGGGAAGGGCTGGGTTTGGCAGCGGCGGGGGTCTTGGCGAGCCCCCCTTTGGGCCCCAGGGCGGCCACCTGGTCCCGGGGTCTGTGCGCCCGTTTGGCGCGGGGACTCGGCATCTGCCCGTGACTGCGCTCCACGCGGGCCGGGCGGGGGCTCCACACGGGCGCGGGGATCCGGGCCGGCTGTCCACTCTTAAAACTCCACAAGCGGGGCGGCCGGGGCGAGGGCCGGGGCAGCAGCCGGAACTCGGGGCCGGGGCCCAGCGCCTCGCAGGCGGGCAGGTCCATGGCGAGCTGAAACATGGCGATCAGGATCCAGGCATGGCTTCCCAGCGCGCAGCCCGGCCAGCGGATGGACATGGAACTGCGTGGGAGAGAGAGGGAAGGTCAGTGCGGCGGCTCAGCGAGGCCTCTCCTCCCCCCACCACCCCCTCACGGACGCTCATCCTCACTTCACAGGGGAAGCCGAACCTGCACCGTTCATGTCAGAGGCCTGTTCCGCCGATCTATTCATCGTGGCTTAAAAGAACATCCCCCTGGCCCCCCGTGTTCCTAAGAGCTGCTTTCCGGCCTGCATGACCCTCACATCTCTCCAAGGAGCCGCATGGCACAGAGCAGGGCGACAGCCACCGCCCGCTGCCCGGGGGAAACCGAGCCCCAAGCCCCAAGCCCCGAGCCCCTGGCTGTCCGCCGACAAGCAGACCTTGGAAACCCCCTTTGCCAACAACGCCAGGAACAGAACAGAACAGACAGGGAGCGAGGACGTGAGGCGAGGGCGTGGCAGGGCCGTCGGGCGACACTGTCTCTGGGTCACAGAGGTGCCCCCCAGGAGGCGGCCCTCAGTGTGCAGCCACCTCCGCCGAGGTCCGGAGGGGCCGGCGTCCACTCAGAGCGGCAGACCCGGCGGACGTCACAGGGGCTGAAGGCCAGGCGTGCCCCGAGCCCGGCCACCGCCCTCCTCGTGTTTCCGTGGAATGTGCACGTGTTACAGCCGCCGTGGCCTCCGCGTCTCGCTGGGAACCCTTCTTATCAGCCCCCTCTGGAGTTCGCTCGGGCACATGCCACCTGCCGGGGCCCCACGGACAGTGTGCGGACGCCAGCTCTGCCCAGCGCCTCCTGTGGGCATCGGCGCTTCCCACTCCCCTCCGGGCAGGTGCCCTGGAAACCTATCCGCCCCCCAGCCCCTGGAGGTGGGAGGAAGGGCACAGCCTGGCGGGTGGGGGCCCCTCCCAGGGTGACGTGAGCTCCCAGGTGCGCTCACAGGGTGTCACGTGGAACCCAGAGCTGGGGACAGCCACGCGGAAAGGTGTGGGCTCCGGCCCACGCGCCCTCTCCCACCAGCTTAGGTAACAGGCACCATTCAAAGTGAGCGCTCGTCACATCAGAGCTTGACAGGATCCCGATCTGTGATGGCTGCGGGCGGGGCGGTGGGGGCGGCGGGGACGTGGGGGGGGAGTGCTCCGTGCGAGGAGCCGGCCGAAAGCTGCTCGCAACCAGCGCGGGAAACAGCTGGCCGTTCTGAGGGCGGCGTGGCTTTCACAGGAAATAAACCAGGGAGTGAGTGTGAGTCACCGTGTGAGCGTGCGCACAGGGGCGACAGACTGCGTGGGGTGTGAGTGTGTGAGGAGGGTGTGTGTGTGTGTGTGTGTGTGACTGTCAGCATGAGACTGAGTGTAAAAGCGGGTGAGGGTGTACCTGTGTGTGTCCATGTGTGAATGTATACAGTGTGTGTCCATGAGCATGTCGGTGAGTGAGGGGGAGTTCGTGTGTGGGTGTGAGTGTTGCTGTGAGTGTATCCATGTGTGAATGTATGTGTGTCTGTGAGGTGAGTGTGGCCGTGTGTGTCGGTACGTGTGAGTGTCAGTGTGTGTATCTGTGTGTGAAGGTGCCTGGGCGTGCCTGTACATGTGTGTGTATCAGTGAGTGTGAGTTGGTGTGTGAGCACCTGTGTGTGTGTGCATCTGTGTGTGAGTTGGTGTGTGCGTGCACCTGTGTGTGTGTTTTGTGTGCATCTGTGTGTGAGTTGGTTTGTGTGTGCACCTGTGTGTGAGTTGGTGTGTGCGTGCACCTGTGTGTGTGTGCACCTGTGTGTGAGTTTGTGTGTGTCCACCTGTGTGTGTGTGTGCACCTGTGTGTGAGTTGGTGTGTGTGCACCTGTGTGTCAGTACATGTGTGTATCAGTGAGTGTGTGGGTGTGGTGAGTGTTTGTGTGACTGTGTGTGTTGCCGTGTATCCCTGTGTGAGTGTGGCCAGGTGTGTTTCCCCTCCTCGCGCCACCATGCCCCCCGGCGGCTGCCCCGCCTCGTCTCCCCGATGCCTGGGCAGGTGCGGCTCTGGACGGGCCGAGGAAGGAACTGCGCTCGGGAGCACCCACGGTCAAGAGGGGCTGATCCCCGACTACTGAGGCCGTTTCTCCATCTGCTGCTGCCATTAGGAGCTACTCGTTATGCTACTGGCTCCCCACCCGGCTCCGCCGTGTGCAGTGCCCCCACAGCCCGCCCAGCTCGGCACAGGGGTGCCCCACACCGCACACGGGAATTCAGGTCAGCGTGCAACTCCCATCACACCCGGGTGGCTCCTGTGGCCGCAGGTGACCGTGAAGATGAATGGCTGAGGCCTCTGGTTCTCTCGGGAGCTGCTCATTCGGACCCAAGTCCGGCCTCAGAGGGACAAGATGCTGCTTCAAGCAGTGGGTGCCTCGGCCCAGCGGGCACCACTGGCAACTGTCAGGCGCCCCCAGGCCTCGCAGGCCTCAGCAGTCCTCCCCAGAAACCACCAGCGACACTGGGTACCAGCCAGCCTCGCCAGGTCCCTCCAGGCACAATCTGGCCTCGCCAGGCCCCACCAGGCCCCATCGGCTGACAAAGTGCTTGGAGAAATATCGCCAGGAAATTGAACAGCAGCCCCTGGCCTGGGCCTGCCTGCCCCGCATAACTTCACACACGGGGTGTTCCTGTCGCTTTTCGCCAATCATGAGCTGTAATTGGTTACCATGGAAACCCCTCATTTCCAGGCCACCGGCTGTTACGCAGAAAAGCCAACCCATTGCCTGGGCGGGGGAGCTTGGTGTGTCTCCTCCGAGTCCAGGTCTGTCCTCCCTAAAGGGGGGTTCGCTCACCCGGGCGAGCAGGGCGGGGTGCCTTCGGGGGGTCTTCAGGGTGATACCTTGCTCTGGAATTACTAGCGGGACGGTCGCACCACCTTGTGAACACGCTAAACCCACGACCGGCACACGCTTAGAAGGCGAAGTTAGGGCGTGTCGGTGACGGCTCAGGAAGCGGTTGTGCAGAGTCGTGGAGAGACCGGCCCGGGGCTCTGGGAAGGTGCCCAGGCCGGAGCCGGAGCCGGGCCTCGGAGCTGCAGGCACCGGCAGGAGCACGCCCCGAGCCTCAGATCCGTCCCCGCAGCCCTCGCGCCATGAGAGGAAGGGCCTGCGTGCCCCCCCAAACCTCCCCTCCCCCGGCTCCGCAGGGTCCCAGCCCAGACTCTGGAAGCCCACGCCACCCCCACCTGACGGCTCCCGGTGGAGCACACTGCTCCGCCCCCTCGCTCCGGTCTGCAGTTTTCTTGCTTCTCCCCCTTGGAATTGTTACTGAACTCTTTTCCCCCAAGAAGAGTTTAATGAGATTCGGTGGCTGTGATTCAGTTTGATCCCTTCTGTCTCTCTTCTCCACAAAAGAAAGACGCTTCCCCCTCAGGTGGCGTTTGCCCCCGGGCTGGGGGGCTGGGGGGCCGTTGCCCTGGGAACCATCTGCAGGGCTGGGAGCACTGTTTCCTCTTCCCTTTAAACCTGGGGACCCCGTGCTTCCCGGGTGCTGCTGGCAGGAGGGCCTGAGCGCCCCGGCCCTGGGGGGTCTCCGCAGGGACCTGGGGGAGCCGGGAGGGAAGCGGCGTGGACCCTGCTCACGCTCAGAGCTCCTTCTAGAACCAATGGCTTCTGCTCTTTGCAGACAGGAGACCGAGGGCTTCCTGAGAACAGACCCCGGGCCCCAGGCCGTGCCGAGGGGCAGTGAGGGCTCGGCCCGGACCTCTGGACGGAGTGAAACTCCTGGCGGGGGACCCCTGGCCGGTGTTGCTCAGTGGATAGAGCGTCGGCCTGCGGAATGAAAGGTCCTGGGTTCGGTTCCGGTCAAGGGCATATGCCCAGGTTGTGGGCTCACTCCCCAGTAGGAGGCAGCCAATTAATGATTCTCTGTCATCATTGATGCTTCTCTCTCTCTCTCCCTTCTTCTCTGAAATCAATAAAAATATATTTTAAAAAAACAAAACTCCAGGGATCTTTCCCCCCTGCCATCCTGTCCTCCTCCGGATCCAGCACACACTCCATTAGGGGGGACACTGATCTCGGGGTGGGGGGGAGGGACATTGGGGTTCCCGGTGCGGTAAAGGCCCCGACACCCCTAGATCCTCCGGGTTCCACGCTGCTCCAGGTTCTCTGTCACTACAGTCCTGGGAGAGGACTGTCCTGGGGAGGACCGTCCTGAGGGAGGACCGTCCTGGGGGAGGGGTGCGTCCCCAAGGCCAGCAGACACCCTGTGATCCCTCTCCCCCTCAGGGCCTCAGGGCCTCGGCCCAGGGCCCATCTCCTCTCCCCGGGAGCTCGGAGCCGGGTCTGCAGAGCTCGAGGCACGCGGACGCTTGCAGGCTTCTCGGGGCTGGGAGGCGGCTGAAGGATGGCAACGCGCTCGCTGGCGTCTGGTTGCCCGGGCAACGTGCCTGAGCATTCCGGAGGAGCCAGGCGGCGAGGAGTGGAGGGTGGGTAGCCCTGTGGGCAGGAATGTTCTCTCCCTGGGAGTGGGGCGTCGGCCCAGCTTCTGTGTGTCTGGCACTGAGCACCTGCTGCGCCCGGGTCTCTGTGCTGCCTGTCGGCCATCCGGGGCCCGCAAGGTGCCCTCGGCCAGCGACTGCCCCTCCTACATCATGTCTGTGCCCTCCTGGGCAGTGCCCAAGACGTGACCAGCAGCTGCCCCACGGCTGGGCGGCCTCCCCGGGTCAACCCACTGCCCTGCCAGGTACCCTGATTCCTCTGCAGGTGGGATGAAGTCTGAGACGGGCCCCCGGCCCGAGCTGGCCCTTCGGGGTCCAGCCTGTCTTTCTCCACGACCCTCCAGGCCAGGGGTGGGGAACGTCCGGCCCACGGGCTGTACAGGGACCGAGAAGTCATTTGGTCTGGCCCTGCCAAGGCATTGGGGGTGAGTTAATTGTTTGACCAAATACAGCCGGCTACTTTTTAAATTGATAAGTTTGTGTGGCTCTTGAATGATGTTCTAAATATCCAAATGGCCCACGGCAGAAAAAGGGTTCCCCACCCGGCTCTAGGCCAAGGAGCCGGCTGGCAGAGCCGGGCGCTCACGGGGCTGGGCGAGGCTCCTGCATCGGTGACCTCCCCGGACCAGCATCACCCAGAGCGAGGACAGGACGCCCGGGAGGGCCTGGGAGGGCCAAGGCAGGCCTGCACCCCCCGCAGAGCTTCTCACCGTCCTCAGTGAGAACCCCCCGCCGGCGGAGAGGGTGGTGACAGCGCTGAGATGCAGGCCCCTCCGCAGACCCACTAAGCGCACCTCTGGGACCCGCCCGCACCAGCAATGACAGCGAAGCTCCCGGCGTCCAGGGTGGAGAGCCGGGTACAGGGCCTGTTCCTCTCTCAGACCTGGTTGAATCCCACTTTATGTTCATTTTTTTTTTAATGTTTTTACTGATTTCAGAGAGGGAGAGAGAGAGAGAAACATCAGTGATGAGAGAGAATCATGGACCGGCTGCCTCCTGCACGCCCCACACTGGGGATCGAGCCCACAACCCGGGCCTGTGCCCTGACCAGGAATCAAACCGTGACCTCTTGGTTCATAGATCAAAGCTCAACCCCTGAGCCACGCCAGCTGGGCTTTTACATTCATTTTGAAGCAGAGATAAAGAATGGGGGCGCAGGCAGGCCTGGTGCAGGGGGTGACCCTTCAGGGCAGGGGTCCTGGGCAGAGCGCAGCACACACTAGCCCAGGTGCCACAGTCCCAGCTCCTTCCAGCCTCGGCTGCACCGGCCACGGGTGCCAGGCGGGAAGATGCCCACGGGGAAGTTCTTAGCAACCACGTGGAAAGACAGGAGCTGCTGCAGATACCACATGGCAGGAACGAGCCTGGTGAGGAAGCACTGAGTGGGCATGCGCACACTGCCCACCCAGATAGAGCCCGGGACGCGGCACCCACACGGATAGAGCCCCGGACACGGCACCCACCCGGATAGAACCCCGGACACAGCACCCACGCGGATGGAACCCTGGACACGGCACCCACGTGGATGGAGCCCCGGACACGGCACCCACGCGGATGGAACCCTGGACACGGCACCCACGCGGATGGAGCCCCGAACATGGCACCCACGCGATGGAGCGATGCTCCCGGCAGGCGTGGCTCAGCACTCCACGCTCTCACGCTGTCCGCACGGTCACCCTCCGAGAGGGGCAGCTGGTACCCACATCTCACAGAGAAAGAAAAGCACAAGAATAGTGGCTGCGCTCCTTTTTGGAAAGAGGCCTCAGAACAGCCCTGTGCTGGGAGAAGCTGGCGCCGAGGGCCCCCCTCCCAGGCCTGAGGTGCACGCTGTCCCCACGTGAGAAATGTGTGCTCCTCCTCCAGAACATTCTGGGCCCCTCGGACTCGCCCGCCCCTCCCGGGGAGACGCGGCTCCTGGCGGATGGCCTGGTCCCTGAAGAGTGGGCTTGGAGCGTGCATGTCGCAGTCCTGAGCGCCCGCTGACGTCCCTGTGTGTTCGCGGAAACGTCTATTTTGGTTTTGTTGCTGTTGTGATGTTGGTATTTATGAAACGCGGGCGCGTGCCAGGCGAGGGGGCGGAGGAGAGAGCGCGGCCCGGCTGCCTCTCAGAATGACAAGCAGCTGCACGGGCTCCTCCGAGGGCCAGGACTCGCAGAGACGGGGGATGCGTCAGCGGGGGAGGCAGGCAGGCGGGAGGGAGGGGAGGTGGCCGAGGGGGCTCTGGGTCAGATCGCTAGCTCACCCTCGGGATGGCCTGGCCGGTCCCGCGTCCCCTGGGCACCGGCTCCTGCGGCGGTCACGTACCCACCTTGTGCAGGAGATGGATGAGGGGCAGATGCCGGCGGAGCGCACGGAGGGCCCAGCCAGCTGTTAGGGTGCAGAGGAGGCCTGGGCTCCCGCGGGGATGACCACAGAGTTGCTGTGTGCCCAGCCACCGAGAGGGGGGCTCAGCCACAGACCCCCAGGGCGCTGGCTAAGGGCTCCCGCCCGCCCTGCTGGAGCCACTGTCTCTGGCCTCCAGAACCCCGGACCATCCCTCCGGAAAAGCGGGGTGCCGAGTTCCTCCCGGGGGGGTGACTGCTCAGAGGGGCTCGGTGTGGCTGTGGCATGGTGGGCCCTCACGCATCAGAAGGTAGATGGAGGCAGGGCACATCAGTAGTTTAAGAGCTGAGAGTGGGCGTGACGAAGGAGGAGAAATTGCAGCCGGACCTGGAGAGGTTCGGAGCCTGGGGGAGGCCCTGGGGGAGGCCCTGGGGGAGGACCAAGGCCTCACACATACAAGGACATTCAGCAGTGGGGGGAGGGGTCCTGGCAGCAGGAGGGAGGGGACCTTGAGAGTCCTTCTGAGTCTGTGATGCGCAGACCCCGGTAGCATTAAGGAGGGAGGGGAGGGCCCGGCCTAGCTCAGTGAGGACCCAGCCCACCCAAGGGGCTTTGGGGAGCCCGGAGGTCCTCAAACAGCCCCTCCACTCCCTGCCGGACACACGCCCCTGCCCCACGTCCTTTACACCTGAGCATTACTGAGGCCGGATGGAGAGGGGCCCGCAGGGGACTCATGACTCACCCCGCGGCCCTCAGGACGCAACAGCACTGAGAATCAGCACAGCAGCCAGAAGGCAGGGGCTCGGGGGCTCCTCTGGGGCCCCACCGACATCCCCACATCCATGGATGGGGAAAGAGGACGGTGACTGGGAAAGAAGCTGGAATTGCCAGGCGACCATGAATCCATCCTGCAAACCCTGCCGCGAAGGTCAAGTCCCATCTCACCTCCAGCGACAGGACGTTCCCGTGTTCCCAACAGGAGAGGAGGTGGTGCCAGCTCTGCCCTCCCCGAGCCGACACCCACCCTGGTCTCCGAGGAAAGAGACCCAGACTCATGACCCCTCCGGAGGGGCGGGGGAGGCCACAGGGACGCTGCCCTGGGGAAGGGCCAGGGAGTGACCGGCTCACCGGAGCCACACGCTGGCCGCCAGGACAGTCAGCACTGAGCGCTCCCCGGGCAGCTCCCTCTGGGCCCTCGAGTGGCGCTTGCACCCCATCCATGGCCTCCGAGAGAGGCCACCTCACTCCCCACGCGACCAACAAGGGCTGCCGTTCACAGGTGGCCGCGCACTTGCGCAGTCACAGCTGGTGGGCGGTGCTGCGGGGCCTGGCGCCTCCCTGGGGCCTGGGTGCAGGGAGGTGGGGGCACAGCTCGCTCCGCGGGGTCAGAGGGGCTGGGAATTCCACCTCATGCGGACACCCCTGCCCTCACCGCCATCAGGGGTCCCAGCCTCTGAGCACGAGGTGGCGGCGACTCATTGCCTCGAACGAGCACCGAGCAAACGTGGCGCCATGAGCCGTCGGTCAGGAAAGCCTCCGTGTGAACACGTGGCTTCCCGAGACCTCGGCCTGTGGGAGGTCAGGACTGACTAGCTCCGGAGCGGCTCTACCACCCCCACACTCATACCCACAGGCTCACACGGACACACACAGACATACGTGAACACAAGGACACAGACACAGATGCGCGTGGGCACAAATGGACACATACAGGCACACATACCCACAACATATGCACACATACTTGCACACATGTACAAGAACATAGACACACAGGGGCACATACAGGCACATATACCCACATACACACACATGCACATGGTGGCCGCTAGGACAAGGACACAGACACAGAGACACACATGAGCACACATGCGTGCACACATGGGCACCTACAGGCACACATACCCACACACACTCACACATCCACACATTTGCACAAGGACACAGACACAGAGGCACACATGGGCACACACGGGCACCTACAGGCCCACATACCCAGCACATACACACACACACACTTGCAGGGACCTCACTCTGTCCCCAGACTTAGAGCCAGAGGGTCACTAGGAGACAGAGGAGCAGCTCAGAGAGGAGCGCCCTGCAGCCGCGTGGTGGGCCCCTCCCCAGGACTGTCCCCCTCTCCTCTACCTATTCCCCTCCCCCCACGTCGGGAACGAGGCTCACTCTCTGGCAAGAATCACTGCTGAAGGGACTGGCAGCTCCCTCCCCCTCTGATCCCTGGATGCCAGCGCCTGTGCGGGCACTCTCGTTGGGGAAGGAAAGACCACTGCAGCCAGGGTTGCTGGGGCTCCTGTCTGCACCTTCACACCCCCAGGAAGCCCTCCTGTCCCTGGTGGGGTGTCCTCCAGCCCCTCCCCACACCACCTCCTGGGAGCCCTCCATGACTACCCGTCCCCCACCATCCTCTCTCCCAGGCCTCACAGGGTTTCCTCTGAAGCTCAGAATCCACGCCACCAGCTCCGCCGTGACATCGTGACCCTGCCTGGCATCCCTCCCCAGGCCAGTGCGCTGTGCATCCTGGCAGCGCCCGCCCCGGAAGGCTGCTCCGCACACAGTGGCAGAGGAACAGGCCCCTCGACCTCCAGGGCTGTGGCGGGGGAGGGGCAGTGCCAACGGAATTGCAGCCTGAGGTGGGCACTTACTCCACTTAACCGTAATTTAATATTAATGACGCTTTAACGCTAATGTTAACTGCGCCTCTTAATTTTTATTTGTATCCAATTACTCCACAGCCATTAGCGACTATGACGATGGGGCTGGATCTAGGAATGAGGAGGCAACGCCCCGCCCGCTCCAGCCCGGCACACAGCGCGGGCCTGGCTCATGGTGCGCTCCGCCATCATTGGTGGAGAGAATGAACGATCAGGGCTCGCAGGCCACTGGGGAAACAGGTGCTTCCGCTGACCCAGACCCAGGGGCGGGGCAGTCATGGGCTGGGGTGGATTTGGCTCTGCCTGCGAGAGCCTGGAGGGCTGCTGGGAGGAGGTGATGGGTATCGAATGCCAAGGAGAAGTTTAGCAGGAGAGGAGCCGGGAAGAGCAGAAGGAATGTTGTAGCTTTATTGGTGGGGCCACTCCAGGAGACCCGACAGCATTCGGGGTGCTGCCAAGGAAGGCAGGCAGTGGGAGCCCCCAGCACGCAGATCCCCTGGGGGTGTTAGGAAACCCCAATAGTCACTGAGCACTGCCTCTCACGGGGCCAGGCTCTTACTTTTAGGAGCTTCCTCAGTCCCCAGGACCACCCGATGCTGGAGGGTCCCCCCGACTCCTCGTGCCTCCGTTTCCTCACCCGTAAACTGGGGAGAGGTGCATGCAGTGAGAGGGGAGCCGGGTTCAGACCCAGCTCTCAGGCCTCAAAGCCCCCGGTTCACCGCTGCCCTGCTCTTTGGCTTATCGATGTGCCGGGTGAGGGGGGCGCTTGGCGGACGCCTCCTGCAGGAGGACTTGGGGGAGCGACATGGAAACCGTGCAATCCTGGTGACCACGTCCCGCGGGGTCTGTGGGAGGGGGTGCCAGGTGCTGTCCCCTGAGCTGCCTTGGGGCCATGGGCGCGGGAGGGCCCGGTACCCACCCCGCTGTGGGCAAAACCCCGCCAGGAGCGCCTCGCCTTGCACCGGATAAGAGCCGGGGCCTCGGGGTCCGGCCGCGGAATGCACTGTCCCTGCCATTAGCTCAGCAAGCAGGTGTTTTACGTGTAAATTGCCTGCTTCGTGGTTAATCGGGCCACCCTCCGGCCAGGAAAACGCTGCGCCCGCCTTAATCAGCTGAATTCACCCCGGCGCGCTGCGCTGATTTATGGGTAATTGTCTCCGAAACCTCCTGTAGGAAGGGGGTGCCCTGTGTTTCTCTCTTTACTGTGGACGCCCTGTCCCCGTTCTGTGGTCTTGGAAACAGTCCACGGAGAAGGAGCCGGTCCCACACCAGAGCCGTGTGCCCGGTCGGCCAGGAGCCCCACAGACAGAGCGACGGGGAGAGGCCCTCGCCTGCCCCCCAGCCTCCAGGACAGCCCCTCAGCCCCCCAGGCCTGAGCACCAGGCGAGTCTGGCACCCCCCTCCCTGATCTGTGTGTACTCGCTGGGTGCCCACACTGAGCGGGGCTTCTCACAGCCCCGGCACCCCCAGCCCACCACGGCCTTCGCGCCTCAGTTTCCCCGTCTGTGGAAGGGCAATGACGTTCCTAGGGACGTCCCCTGAATTCTGCGAGTGGATGACGTGAGCCTGTACCCGAATAACCTCCGCAGCAAAGGAAACAGCTAACTGGGGCCTTTGTTTTTGCCGAATTCTCTACTCACGTCCATCGCTTGTTTTTGAGTGAGAAGCTACACCGTGAGCGCCTCCACTAAATCTAACCGTGTTCGAACATCGCCCATTATATTTTAATTTCTCACGCACTGCATTTCACCTCAGGGCTTCCATCCGTCTGTCTGTGTCGCTCTGTCTCTGTCCCTCCCTCTGTCTCCTTGTCTTTGCCTCCTGCTGTCCCACACCTTCTCTGTCCGTTTCTCTCCTTCCCTTGAACCCATCTACCGGTTCACAAACATGTATGAGGCCGGCTTCAGGCTGGAGCCCTCCAGGCCCTGGGGTAAGAACATCACCGGCCTCCAGGTGAGAAGACGGCAAGTGGATGAAAGTGGGTGCGAGGCACATGCCCCCTGAGACCCTGGGCAGGCTCGCCAGAGAGTGGAGGACCAGCATCTACGCCCAGACTGCAGTGAGCAGCGAAGTGGGAGTCACGCCGCGGCCAGGCCGCTTCCTCGGACCACACACACCCGTGTGGTCATTTTGAATGCACGTCCACACTAGCCACGGCTCAGCCAAAACCACGGGCACGTGCCATCGACCCTGACCCGTCTCCTCACATCCAACTGCATGGGGCTTGCAAGGCTGCACTCCGGCCACCTCTCCGCGCATGCTCACTGGGTGCCCCGTCCAGCAGAGCCCAGCCCCACCGCCCACTTTCCATCCTCACTGTCTGCTCCCACATCCTCCAGCCTCAGTATGAAGGTCTCCCTCGGAGCACCCTCCTGTCACCCAGAAAGGCGGGGCCCCCAAAAATATGCTCTCCTGGGTGCAGCCCCTCATATGAGGCACTTAGAGCTACAACCACTTCCTCAACTGGGAGCCCCAAGTATCTCCAGTGCCCCACATGGCGGAAGGAAGAAAAGAAGGAAGGGAGGAAGGGAAAAAGGGAGGGGAAAGGGAGGGAAGAAGAAAAGGAGGATAAAAGAAAGGAGGGAAGGATGGATGGATGGATGATGGATGAATGGATGGATGGGTAGATGAATGGATGGGTAGATGGATGGATGGATAGCTGTGTGGATGGATGGATGGATGGAGGGATGGATGGATGGATGAGTGGATGGATGGAATGGTGGATGTGTGGATGGGTGGATGGGTGGATGAGTGGGTGGATGTGTGTGGATGGGTGGATGGATGGGTGGATGTGTGGATGGGTGGATGGATGGGTGGGTGGGGATGTATGGATGAGTGGATGGGTGGATGGATGGATGGGTGGGTGGGTGGGGATGTGTGGATAGGTGGATGGATGGGTGGATGGGTGGATGTGTGGATGGGTGGATGGGTGGATGGGTGGATGGGTGGGTGGATGGGTGGGTGGATGGGTGGATAGATGGATGTGTGGATGGGTGGATGGATGTGTGGATGGGTGGATGGGTAGATGGATGGGTGGATGGATGTGTGGATGGATGGATGACTCTTGTGCTTCTTACCTCTGGTGGGACATCCCCTTGAGTTCTCCCCTTGCACTGACCACCCAGGTCCAGGGCACCCTCGCCTCTGAATGTTGACATGTTCATCACATTATTCATCACCTGCCAGCTGCGGCCGAGTGGGTATATCCCACACGTGAATGTTCTCTTAACGAAGCCCTGGTAATTGGGGGCAGAGGCTCCCATCGATCTTTGTCTGTTCCTCGCCTCACCTGGTACCACTTAACCCTTACCCCCCGTGGTGATGGACCCAGAAGACATCAGGCCTTTTATTTACCATCAACCAGAAAACGGCGACCTTGCAGGAGACAGTTCATGGGAACCCCAGGGGTTCGATCCCAGTCCAGGGCCTGCCCACCCACTGCCCCACTCACCGGAGCTCACACAGGGCACGGCGTACTGCGGCTGAATCAACAAGCTGAGCCAACGGAAGGCGTGCGTGCATTTCCCGGCTTTGCCGGGCTGGGCTTAAGGGCGCCTCCCTCTGAGTATCAGCTGAGATAAGTACGGGAAGTTGCAAAAATGACCCACAGCTTCCCCAAGTAAACCCCCGATGCCGCAAGAGCCTACGATGCACTTCATGAGGTTTTCAAGTCCTCGATCCTCCGTTCTCACTCTGGTCAGGGTTTTAAAACGTAAGTGCTTTCCTATGTTTGTTGAATGGATTCTGGAGAGAGAGACAGACTTAGGCGCTCGGAAGTGTTAGAGGAGGAAGACGCCCAGATGACGGGTCCGCAGGAGGAACCAGGATCCTGGTGGCCCCGTGTCACGGCAGCCCCAAGAAACTAGTGCAGTTGTGACCCTTGGGTGAGGGGCCTCTGAGTGGAGGAGACCCCACTGGCTTTAAGGAAGGAGCAAGGATGAGTGAAATCAGTGGTTCTCAACCTTCTGGCCCTTTAAATACAGTTCCTCCTGTTGTGGTGTCCCCCAACCATACAATTATTTTCACTGCTACTTCATCACTGTCATGTTGCTACTGTTATGAATCGTCATGTCAATATCTGATATGCAGGATGGTCTTAGGCGACCCCTGTGAAAGGGTCGTTCGCCCACCAAAGGGCTCGAGACCCACAGGTTGAGAACCGCTGAGTTAAATCATTTCATGTGCTCAGCAACCCTCACCATCGGCACCTGCAGTTTGGAGCAGACCCTGAGGAGAAAGGCCTGCCATCCCGGAGGGAAAGCAGGAGGTGGTCCCTCCAGAAGGGCCCTGGGTCCCTCTGTCTGTCCCGATACATCCTGCCTTGCCAGCCCACCAGAGGCTGTGATGCCCAACCTTCCGCCTTGTGGTCTCAGGTGGACCAGATGGCTGATCGCCAGCCACCAACGGCACCTGCCCCACAGGGGGGTGTGCACTAGGCACTGAGCCTGTCTGTCCCCTGCCTGGGGGGGGGGGGGGGCACTGCCCTGAAGTGGGGTCCCGTTGCTGGTCCCAGGACGAAGCTCTGCCAGCAGCAGCTTGGAGACAGACGGGCTGCGCGTGGGGACCTGTCGCTGTTATTAGTGAGGATGTGGCTGCCTCCGGCTCCCACACGCGGAGAAACACAAATCGTTAGCAGCTTGCAGACCATTTGCACATCAGCCATCGCGGCGCGGCCCCTGAATGAGCGGCCACGGGGGCGGGAGTGACACGAGGGCTGTCGTCACCCTTCCTGCTGAACCCTGGTTTCATCCCGGGAGGCCTCGCCCGCCCCCTGGGGAGGCTGGGCCAGCGGCCTTCGCCTGGAGGACCTGCCGGGTGTCATAAGATCACACGGAGGACACTGGCCTTCCACTTCCCGACCCGACAGGTCGAGTACTGATGGGCAGGCCGGGCCAAGGTCACGCCCTGTGGTCACGACTTGTGGGCCGGGGGCATTTCACAGCTCCTAGTTCTGGACAGTCACGCTAACATGATCCTCTGGTGCCCAGGAGGGTGGCTGTCACACACTCACACACACACACACACACACACACACACACAGCCGGCCACCGGACAGTTCCAGGCCATTATCATATCGTCCACAGCCGCCCACTAAGAGGGGAGACGCCACGGCAGGAGGTCGGCTTTGCCACTGTCCCTTTTCCTGCTGCCAGGATGACTTAAGATGACAGAAGGCAGAGGACAACCGCCTGCGACCAGGACTGACTCCACGCTGGGAGGGCGCCCACAGGCCCTGCCGTGCGAAGGAGGAGCTTGTGGCTCTCCAGGGAGGCCCAGGAGGTGAGCTCACCGGATCCTCCAATCGCTGGACCCGCTCTGCCTGTACCAGCCGCCCTCCGACAAGTCGACGTGCCAGAGCCTCAGCATTCCCATCTGTGAAATGGGGAGGTGCCCAGCGTCTCCGAGGCTCACACACAGCCCTGCCTGGGAGCCGGTGATGAGCCCCAGGTGCCTGCCAACACCTACCCAGCCCAGGATCCCGGAAAGGGGCTGGATTTGAGGGTGGGGGGTGGTCTGAGAAGCAGGAGAGCTGAGAGGTTGCTGGGGCTCCCCTTCCATCATCCTCACCCCTACCCAGGGCCTCCCCCGCTGCAGCCAGGCAGACCCTGGGCCGCCCTGGGTCCTGCTCCCCGAACCCTGGCTCAGGAAGCCTGGGCTGGAGAAGCAGGGGCTCAGCCCCTAATAAGTGGCCTGTAGCGCCCTCGCCCCGGCAGGAGGGAGGCTCCGGGCTCCTTCCCACCTGCCCTGTGAACTCTTAACCTGCAAGACCTACTGAGCGCACAATACACGGACCGAGGGTCCATCTCCCGGAGGACATTGCCAGCGGCCCGCACACAGCTGGGACGCACTGCACCCACACAGGGGGACAGCAGCCACGGCCTCTGAGCCGCCAGCTTATGTTCAGCAAGAAACTGGACCCACTGGGTGGCCTGACACCCCAGGGCCCTGCTTCCTGGCCTGGCAGGGGCTGTTTCCTGGTTCCGCCCTGCCCCTCCCTGCCCCCCTTCCTCTTCCTTCTGGCCCTGCTCTCCCCACCCCCCTTCCCACCCCCAAACCCTGTAGGTGATCCTTGTCCCACTGCACCTGTCCTGGCTCCGCCCCGGGCCCTCCAGGGACCCACTGGGAGCTGGCACGCGGGCAGTGGCCTCAAACAGCTCCGGAAAGAATGGACGAGAAGGCATGTGACGACTTCATCGCAGCCAGGTGAGGCCACTGGGCGTGTTCCAAGCTCTGAGGCCAACTCTGGGCAAAGGCCCCAGGAGGATCCGAGGCAGGTCCCCGGCAGGAAGCCACGTTCCCTCCAAGCCCTGACAGGCTCGTCCCACATCTCTCCACTCTCCCGGGTCTGCGAGGTCACGTCAAGGTCACAGACGACCCCCTGGAAGGGAGTGGACCGCTCACAGGCCCTCAGGGGGTCCCAGCACCAGCCTCACCTGGAACTGGAGAGAAAGGCAAACTCTCAGGGCCCACCCCTGGCTCACGGACAGCAGGCCCAGGACGCTGGTCCCACAAGCCTCCAGGGCAGGGCAGGGCTCCCAGCTCTGGGGACAGGGAACGTCACTGACCTCCCTGCGGCTGCCCAGACAGGCCCCATGGAAGGCGCCTTACCGCATCCATCTGTTTAACTCTCCCCCACCCCACCCCCCGGACGGGTCATCATCCTACAGATAGTGGAACGAGCACAGAGAGGGTGAATGTTTCCCCCAAGGTCACACAGCAGATAAGAGCCCAGATGTGAACCCCGGCTGTCTGACTGACCATTCACTCAGAGCTGGGCTCTGGCAGGTGGTGTGGTTGGAGCCTGCACAGGCCGCTGGGCTCCCAGGGCCTCAGTGTCCTCATCTGTGAGATGGGGTGGTCGCAGGGTTGCTGAGGATGGCCCCCCGCACTCAGAGCAGCACCTGAGACTGGCGGCCTGAGAGGCTGTCGCCCAGCCGCTGCATCCCTTAGTTCTGCAGGTGGGGACCCTGAGGCAGAACTGGCTCACCTGCCCAAGGTCACAGATGACCGACGGTCCGCACCGGGGGCTGTCAGAGCCCGAGCACGCGGCCTGCGTGTCCTCTGTGGGAGGCACACGTTCAGGACCCGCCATCTACAGACGTCTGGCCTCCTCCCCCCACCGCGGAGCTGGGGGCTTAGTCGGAACCAGAGGGAGAACTGTCCTGCCGCCCCGTCTAAGCGGGTCCCTCCGCCCAGCTGGCGTCTGGGAGGGAGCAGAAAGGCCAGGGTGGATGACCCCAGCCCTGCATCAGGCCAGACTCCCAGACCCCAAACAGGGGCCAGTCCCGGCTCCTGGCCCCTCCTGGGCCTCCCTCCCAGACTCCCGCCCTGGGCCCTCCTGGGCCTCCCTCCCCCTGGGCCCTCCTGGTCCTCCCTCCCAGACTCCCGCCCTGGCCCCTCCTGGTCCTCCCTCCCCCTGGCCCCTCCTGGTCCTCCCTCCCCGACTCCCGCCCTGGCCCCTCCTGGCCCTCCCTCCCCCTGGGCCCCTCCTGGTCCTCCCTCCCCCTGGGCCCTCCTGGTCCTCCCTCCCCCTGGGCCCCTCCTGGTCCTCCCTCCCCAACTCCCTCCCCCTGGGCCCCTCCTGGTCCTCCCTCCCCAACTCCCGCCCTGGCCCCTCCTGGGCCTCCCTCCCCGACTCCCGCCCTGGCCCCTCCTGGTCCTCCCTCCCCCTGGGCCCCTCCTGGTCCTCCCTCCCCCTGGGCCCTCCTGGTCCTCCCTCCCCCTGGGCCCCTCCTGGTCCTCCCTCCCCGACTCCCTCCCCCTGGGCCCCTCCTGGTCCTCCCTCCCCAACTCCCGCCCTGGCCCCTCCTGGGCCTCCCTCCCCCTGGGCCCCTCCTGGTCCTCCCTCCCCGACTCCCTCCCCCTGGGCCCCTCCTGGTCCTCCCTCCCCGACTCCCGCCCTGGCCCCTCCTGGGCCTCCCTCCCCCTGGGCCCTCCTGGTCCTCCCTCCCCGACTCCCGCCCTGGGCCGGTGTGGCCGCGCCTGGCCCGGCCCTGCAGATGCCTGGCCCCCCTCCTAGTTGTGGCTGGCAGACGGGGGCTGACAGCGTGGCCCGGTGACCCCCTCCGTGGCCGTCTGTGGCAATTCTACACGCGGTCCGTGCGGCTGAAAACACGGGCTCCGAAGCGCGTAGCCGAACAGTGCGGGCATTCAGCGCGGCGGGGTAACAGTGGGCGTTTCAGCCAAGCGCCTGAGCCACACTCGGTGTCTGTCCGGCCCAGACAAAGGGATTCTGTGTGAGTTGGGCTGTTTAATCAGAAAAACTGCACCTGTCTGTTTGATTTATCCCACTCTCCCCCTCAGGCTAAGCCAATAGCGGGGGCTGGGACACACCATTTCCAGCAGGACTTGCTCAGAAGTTTATCTGTGCAATATTTCCAAATCCGCCCCAATTCTAGTGTCAAAGACCTATTATTTAGCTCATATATCGTATCGGTTACAAGACACTTCGCTGTAATCCTGCAGAGAAATGGCCCACTTCTCCTCCCCGACAGCCCCGAGTCCCCATAAAACGCCTCCGGGAGGATGCCGCCTGGTCCGAGCGCCGGCGTGGCGACGCCGCGGTGAACCTGTCCTCCCTCCTGGGGTGGAAAGGACCTCAGGTGTCTCTATATAAAACCTCCGTGCACCTGAGCCACAGCGCCCTTCCCCTGCCCGCAGCTGGCCCTGCCCAGCGTCCTGTCAAACTGGACGGCAGCGGCCTGGATGGTGGCCAGAGACGGGGCCAGCAGGAGGGCGCTCTGTACAGTCCTACGATGGGCGTCCGTTCTCAAGGGCCTACTGAGACCTCGGCATGGGGACTAAGGAAGGCAAAGCCCGCTGACCCATGACCCAGCTCCTTCCCAGCCCCCGACTCCCACAGGAGGGTACAGCGGGGTGAATAGTGCCCCCCAATTCACGTCTAAGAATGTGACCCTATTTGGAAATAGGTCTTTGAAAATGTCATTAGGATGAATGAGAGCCCTGGCTGGTGTGGTTCTGTGGTTATAGCACCAGCGCGAGCACCGACGGGTCCCAGGTTTGATTCCCAGCCAAGGACACGTACCTGGGTTGCAAGTTTGATCCCCGACTCCGGTCAGGGCACACGCGGGAGGCAACCGATGGATGCGCCTCTCTCACATCCATGTTTCTCTCTCCCTCCCACTCTCTCTAGGTATCAATGGGGAAAATATCCTCCCGTGAAGATCGACTACCACAACAAAGACGAATGAGGTCACCTGGGTCATGGTGACGGTGGGATGGGACGTATGTGGGGACCTGGCCGGGCCATGGGGCGCCCGGACGCTGGGACGGCGTGTGAGAGTGTCTGGGTGAGAGGGACACGTGTCAGAGACCGAGGGAAGCGGAGTGCCCTCCGGCGGTGGGCGGGCCTCGTCCAATGAGTGGGAGGTCTGAACAGAACAAAGGGTCTACGAGGGGCCTTCCCACCTGACAGCTTTGGGCGGGGACGTGGGTCTCTCTGGCCTCCGGAATCTTCTTTGGGTGCACACCCGCTGGCTCCTGGACTGGAACGTAGGCCATCGGCTCCCCTGGGTCTCAGCCTGCCAACTACAGATGCTGGGACTCACCACCTCCATGGTCACATGAGCCAATTCCTTATAACACGTCTCTTTTTACTTATTTACACATAAATGCATCATCTACGTGCATATATGGATATACAGGGTGTCCCAAAAGTACATACACACTTTCACAGCTGCTAGCCCAACTGATGTTTCTTTTTTCAGATGTAACCCATTGGAATTAATAATTATTCAAAGTGTGAATACATTTTGGGGGCCCCTGTATATGTCTGTGCACACGCATGTGTGTATGGATTCTAAGAGGCTCGCTGCTTGCACAATCAGCATCTCCAAGACTGAGACGTGTTGCCAAACCACAGCATTTAAGGCCGACAGACTGTGGTGTCAGCGATGGACGCCATTATTTCTATGGGAAAAATGATTCCATTGTAAACAGCCTTCAGGAACAAATTAAGTCCGAGAACCGAGGTCCCGCTGGATTTGGAACCCCCCAGACGGAGCAACTGACCACAGAGGTGGGCAGTCACGATGGCCCCTGCCTCCCGGTGTTCACACCTCCTATCGGCCACTCTCTCACAAGCAGGTGGAACCAGGACTCACTTCTAACCAACAGAAAACAGCCAAGGGGGGGACTCACTTCCAGGGTAATCCTACATAATTAATATAATAATAAAGGGTAATATACAAATCAATGGAACGGCTGAACAACCAGTCACTATGATGTGATCACCAGGGGACAGACGCTTAATGCAGTAGCATTGCTCAGTCACAAGCCAGGCTGACGGCTGGTGAGCTCAGCAGCAGTGGAAGAAGCCTCTCCCACCTCCACGGGGAGTGGGCCTAAGCTGTCAGAGGGACATCCCCCGAGGGCTCCTGGACTGCTAAAGGGCATGGGCCTGTCTGAGGGGACCCCCCCCCCCCCCAGTGCACAAATATCATGCACTGGGCCTCTAGTGTTACATAAGATTCTAACATCCACCTTGTTAGGGGGCTCTCTCTGTGCCTGGCTTTGAAGAAGCAAGTTGCCATGGTGTGAGCTACCATTTGGAGAGGGACACAAGGTGAGGGGCTGTCAGGCAGAGGAACCGAGCCCTCGGCCAGGCAGCCTCCAAGGAACCGCATGCTGGAGCACCCGTGACCTCAGCAAGTGGGCCCTTCCCCAGTCTAGCCTCAGATGAGACCGCAGCCCGGCCAACACTCTGATTGTAACTAGCACTGTACCCAGCTGAGCTAGGCCTGGGCTCCCAACCCACAGAAAGTGCGAGGCAACAAACGTGTGTTGTTTTAAGCCACTGAATTCATGGCAATTTGTTACACGGTCACAGCTAACTGATACAAACACCGTTCATCTATTGAAACAGGCCAGGCACCGGGGCACACGGGCCTGGGCCAGATTAATTAGCACCTGATGCACTTTCTGTACAAGACACTGTTATAAACGACTCACAAATACACCTTCCCCCTCACCAGGACCCCTAAGAATCCAATGAATTTCAGGCCACAGGGAAGAGCCCGGAGGGAGTAGTAACTCAGCGTGGCCCCCGGCGCCAGAGGAAGGCACAGCCGCTGCACTTGCTGGCAGGGCGGCACCTACTAGAAGCAGGAGTCTCCATCTGCTCCGCTGGAGGCTGCTGGATCGGCCGCCCACCCACCACTGGGCTGATCCAAAGCTCCGATGGGGAGAAAACACACTACTCGTGCGAATAACAAGCTCTCCACACCATGTGCTATTTATATTTCCTATAAAAATGGGTAAATCAGCACTCCAATTGCAACCAGCAGCTCGCGCCCGGACCGCTGCGGACAGAGAAAAGCAGCTCATTTTCCTCATTTACCGGATATATTTAGCTACCGGCTCTCCGTGACCTGAACACACACTCACACACACACACACACACACACACACACACACCTGTGTATATTTTGGAGTTTCAAGCCATTTGCATGCAGAGCGTTAGCTGGGCTCGCCTTACGAGGCAAATCTCCACGCTCACGAATATCCACCGGCCGGCTCTCAGGGCCCTGCACGCTGAGGTTCATGCACACCACGTGCCACCACACCACGTGTCACGCCCACGCACGTCACGCCCACCGTGCTGCAAGCGCTGCTCTCAGGTGTTAGTTGTTGTTGTTTTATATGTTTTTTTTAATATATATTTTTATTGATTTCAGAGAGGGAGGGAGAGGGAGAGAGAGATAGAAACATCAATGATGAGAGGAATCACTGATCGGCTGCCTCCTGCACGTCCCACACTGGGGATCGAGCCTGCAACCCAGGCCTGTGCCCTGACCAGGAATCAAACTGTGACCTCCTGGTTCATAGGTCAACGCTCAACCACTGAGCCACGCCGGCCGGGCATGTTGTTGTTTTAAGTCCTTCCCTCCCCGCTAAGCCCCTCTCTGTCCTCTGCCTGGCACAGCAGGAGGGCCAAGGGGGTGGGGCCCGCTCTGGGGGGATGACAGCAGAGCCGCTGGCCAGGCCCCCGTCAGGCCACCACTGTGTGAACAGCTCATTTACGGCAAACAGAAGCCAGGAATCCCAGCAGCGTGCGGGAAGGTGCACGGACCACAGCCCTCCCGCCCCCCGACTGTCTGCTGGGGCGTCCGCTCCGTAACCTCCTGCCACCTGTCACTCAACTCGGGCGGGAAACGCGCTCTCAGCACGGGCGGCTCAGGCCATTCGGACACCTCCTGCCACGACAGTGCCACTGTTCACCTTGAACTGACCCCAGCCCCCCTGCGACTCCTGCCCACGGCTTCCTGCTCTGCCCTGGGTCCCCGCACATCACCGTGGGCTCAGCTCCCAGGGCCCTGGCCCCTCTGACTCTCAGGCCTCCTCCCTCCTGGATGGACAAAGCGCTCCCAGGTGTCCACATGCTCCGCTCCGCCCTCCATGCCCACGGGGACCCGGAGGAGCCCCCGCTCTCTGGAGCATCTGTCTCAGCGACAGCAACCAGAGGGTCTCCAGGCCCAAGAGGGTCCCAGTGCCTCCCAGCCAGGAGGGGTGGGCGGGGTCTCAGGGAGGCCCCTCAGACAGGAGGCCACGGACACGCAGCGGAACAGCGGCTGTGGGGGCAAGAGCACACGAGCCCCGGAAACGATGGGCACGGGGCCCTCCAGGCTGTCGTTCCTGCTTCTGGAATGTTCTCTGCGTGGCTCCTGGTGGTCTCTGCCAGGGACGGGAGGAATGTCAGGGGCGTGGGTCAGGATCTCCAGGGCCACCTTCGACCCCGCCCTGGGGATTTCCGCCAGCTCCGCACGGGCTGGGTGCGGACGAGCCCACCCACAGGGCCCGACCTGTCCCCGGGAACCAGGCCTGGGCGCAGGGGCACAGAGGCTGGTCCCAAGAAGCCAGGACGCTTACGGGTGCAAACGCCAGCTTGCACCGTGCCAGTTGGAGAAGTCTCCTCCGCCTTGCCCCTCCCACCCCGGGGCTGGGGGGCCCACGCCTCTACCCACATCCATCGGGGAGCAGCGCGTCCGCGTATCCATGCGACTGTTTAACTCCTGGAGGGGGCACCGTTGGGATTGTCCCTGCTCCTGGCAAATTCCGCCCCAAATACCTCCTGGCACCTGGAGGCTGGGCCTCAGGTTGCCTTTCCGTGGCCGGCCCCCTGTGGTGCTGCATCGGCCCGAAGCCCGAATGACCAGTGAGCAGGGACGATGAGCCCCATGTCCCCCCTCAGCCCCATCGCCCAGACCCCAGGGGCACGGCCCCCAGTGAGCACCCAGGTGCTCCCCGGCCTGGAGCTCCGCGGCCTCGCCCTTCCTCCGACATGTGTGCTATCTGAACGCTGACTTCAGACGGGCCCTCGGACTGCGCTGGCCTCCCTGTCTCTGGGTGGGGGAGGGGGTCGGGGAGGGGTGGTGCAGAGTAGACATCGGGCCCAGCGGCCGGGCCAGGCTCAGCCTCCATCGGGCCAGCTGCACTGCACCATCTTGGAGACGTGCGGCCAGACCCTCCCCGAAGCCAGCGGCCGCTTTCGGAAATCTTTGCCAAGTTTGGATTTGTCGTAAATAAACTCAATTTTCACTCCCTTCACACAAATGGTCTTTTTTGGGAACTGGTGGGGGGAAAAGAAAGAAAGAGAGGAAACGAGCCAGAGCCTAGAAGCTGAGGAGCTGAGGGGCGTGGCTGGTACCGGGCACCAGAACCAGGCGAGGCGGCAGCCGGGCCTACAGAGCCGGCACCTGGGAACAGCTCGGCACGGATCTGAGATGTGCGAGTCCCCTCGCCATGGAGGCGGCGGTGTCAGGGGTCCCCGCGGGCCCGGCTGGAATCCCACCACAAAGATCCACATCAGCTGGGCGTGTGTAGACCACGCGGCTCGGGTGTGAGGTCGGGGAGACCGAGGCAGACGCCACGGAGAATGATTCACCCCGCGGCACCGGTTTAACCCGCTCCGACCGGCCCCTGATCGCCCTTCAGTGGACAGTCAGGACCAGCGGCTTCTCGGTGCAGCCTCCTCCCGGGGATGTGTCGGGAGCAGAGACGGAGCAATGGCTCCACGCCCAGCGCTCCCCCTGGTCCTCGGCCCTGGGCACGGAGGCCTGTGTGACTGGAGGGGCGCTGTCACCGGTGCCCGCAGCCCCGGCTGTGCCTCTCACGCAGCCACCCTCCTCCTGGCCGTACACGGGGGACACCCACCCTCAGGTGCGGAAACAGAGACTCAGAGGGACCAAGGTTACTGCCCGAGGTCACACGGGGCGGGGGGTTGGGGGGGGCACGGCTGTCCTGGCCCAGGAAGCCCACATCCCGAAAGCACCACCACCGAGGTGCGCTCCTCAGAGACCCCAAAACAGGGACCAAAAGAGGCCCCGGTGGGACTGTTCGCAGCTGCCGGCAGGTCGCACGGCCTGTGTCCGCAGTGGGTGAGGGTGGAATATTACTCGGCCACGAAGAAAGACTGGAGCGCCGGTGCTGAGTGAGGGAAGCCAGACCCAGGTCACCATTGTCGGGTCTCATCCCCACGGACTGTGGAGAGCAGATGCGTCCATGGAGCGAGCGCAGCTGGTGGCCGCCAGGGGCTGGGGGTGGACATCGGAGTGACCGCGATCCAACACCGGGTTTCCTCCGGACCGGCTCATGGTGACAGCGGCACAGCCGCGCGCGCTCAATGCTGGGAACTGTCCCCTCCCAAAGGGCCATGTTACGTACCGTGCATTGTACCCCGGGTGAGTCCAGTCCCCTCCGATAAAACCCAAACATGCCCGTGGCCCCTAACACACGTTCTCCCGGCTCGTGGCTCAGCAGGGTCGGGAATTCCCGTACAAGACAGTCTGCGAAGGCCAAGGGGCGAGGGGGGGATGGAGGGTAGGGGTGAGGTGGGGGGCGGGGGGGGGGGATGGAGGGTAGGGGCGAGGGGGGGCGGGGGGGATAGAGGGCAGGGGTGAGGCCCACCCTTCCCAGCGTCTCTCGGAACTACCAGGGACCCCCTCTGTCACGGGAAAGGAGCGAGGGGTAATGAAGGGCAGGCAGGGCCCGGAGAGGCCTGGCCACGGTGCCGGGCAGGCTCTGGCCCGGGACGCACACAGCAGAGGACAGGGCGCCGAGCTGTCTGGGTGCCCCCCCAGGACAGGGGCCGGACGGCTGCGCACGCTCCTCTGGGAGGCCCGGCGACCTGTGCTGACGCGGCATTACCTTAGACTAATTGCTTCACCCTGCTCTGCCTCAGTTTACCCATCTGTGAAATAAGGCTAATGACATTTCCTGACCTTGGAGGGCTGTGGGAGAGTTTGTTAATTAAAGTTTTTGAACTGCTTGACAGATGATGGATGAAGGGACACAAACTTATTAATTGGTGATTTTCAAGGGCACTGATGCCGAACACCCACTCCCCATGACACGTGCATGTGCGTGCGTGCACACACACACACACACACACACACACCTACATGCACCTCCACACACATACACACCTACATGCACCTCCACACACATACAGACACACAACCTGTACAGACACACACACACCTCCAATACACACCTACATGCACCTCCACACACACTGCACAGACCCAGACACATAGACACACTCACACACACACACACACACACACACCCCTACATGCACCTCCATACACACACACACCTACATGCACCTCCACACACAGACACACACTGCACAGACCCAGACACAGACACACTCACACACACAGACGCACACAGAGTGACAGTCCTCCCAGCCCCTGTAAGAGGCTTTAGCTGTATGGCACACGCTTGGACCACGCATGGACGAGGCGCGCAGGGCCCTCCTGGCATTCTCGGAGAGAAAACAAAGGCCCCAAAGTCTGCCCTCTCCTTCTGGAAAGTTCCACGAGGACTTGGGGCTGCAGACTCATCCCCTGCATCTCGGGGCTCTTCCCAATGTAACCGTGTCACGTGGGCAGGTGACCAGCATCGCCGGAGGGGGCGTGCTTCTCTAAGGGGGAGGCAGGGGGCTCCGGCCTGGGGGAGGGGGTCTGAGGGAGGGGGCGGGGGGCAGGGGGGCAGGGGGGAAGGGCTTCCCGGGACCTTAGGTGTGTCCCAACCTGCACATCCAGTGCCCGTGTGTTTCCAGACCAGGAAGAGCAGGACAAACGGATGGGAGGACAGACCCTGGAGCCGGTTTGCTGTGTGGCCTTGGGCAAGTCACTCAGCCTCTCTGCGCCTCCTCTGGAAAAGGGAGGCAGCTCGGGGCCCACCCCCTGGCGGTGCTGTGAGGTCCCACCCGCCCCACCATTCCCGCCAGGCTAACCACACCCCGGGCCTCTCGTGACCCCGCGGCGTCCAGGGCTGTGGCGGTCAGGCACCAGGCGGCAGGGGATCGTGAGCCCCATGGCGGCAAAGACTCGCCCGCGATGCTCACAGCATCATCGCCGTCCACACCTTGAAGGAGAACCAGCCCCGGACCCTGCAGGCTGTGCTGGATCCAGAAAGGGGGGCACCTGGGGGAAGGAACCCTCAAGGGCAGCTTGCACAGTGAGGCCAACCAGACCGCAAAGGTGGCACCGGCTCGATCTACAGGAACCGGAAGACGTGAGTCTGAGACAAAACCCAGAGGCGTGGCCGCTGGAGGCAGAGGCAGAGGCAGAAATGGGACTGACTGTTAGTCACACGAGGGATGGGGGGTGGGGGTGGGGGGGAGATGTCCTAAATCTGGACCAGTGATGGCTACACACACGGTAGGTTCTCTGAAAATCACTGAATGGGGCACTGAGAACAGGTGACTGTTACAGTAGATAAATTATACCTCCATACACACGCACGCACACGCTCACAGGCACGCACGCACGCACACGCTCACAGGCACGCACGCACGCACACGCACACGCACACACGCTCACACGGTGGGCCGTCCTCTTACCCAGAATTCTAAGACACCTAACCCCGACTTTCTCAATGTGACCATTCATTCACTCCCACAGTTTAATTTCGCAAGCGCTCCCGGGAGGGCCTCCCGGAATTAGCGGCGTGTTTATTTTTAATTATTAACGAGATTGAATAACAGTATCTGTGTCACAGATGGTCTCCTCCCTGTGTGACACCGCGTTCATTCTCGGCTGCAAAATAGTCTCCTTTTGGACGCCCCCCCCCCCCCCCCCCAGACTACGAACCGCAGGTGCCTGGGGGGCCTTCGACCTCGGGCCGCTGGACGCCAGGGCCACACCCACAGGGTGCTCTGACGTCACGGCAGCTGGGGCCTTCGAGTTTTTGATTTATTTTATTTGGGGTTTTTTCCCCCCAAAAGGGCGATGTGTAACTTAAGGGAGTGAGCAGCAAATTTTACATAAAAGAAGGGAGCCCTACGGGACGGTGAGAACCGTGTGCATGGGCCTTGCTGTCCAGGAAAGTGGTTCTAACCCCAGCTCTCCCACTAGCTCGCTGTGTGGCCTTGGACAAGTCACTGAACCTCTCTGAGCCTCAGTGTCCTCCTTTGTAAAATGAGCAACAACGCCCGTCTTCAGGGCTTCCAGGAGGCTCCGGAGGACAGATGGAGATGAGGAGACGTGCTGGGTCACTGAGTGCTGAGCCTGGGCCATGGGAAGGCCTGGTGGCTCCGGGGCCTCCCAGCTGGACGGGGTCTAGTTCATTGGCTCTGAGGCCCAGAGCCCAGTCCAACACCCAGCTTCCCAGCGCACTGCCCAGCTCCATTCAACAGCATTTATGGAGCGTGTGTGCACGTGGGCGCTCCCACATAACACACACACACGGACGCACACACGGACACACACACATGCACACATATATGCACACAGAGATACACATATGTGTGCACACTCAGACACACATGCACACACAGAGACGCACACACACTTTCGTCATAAAGACTGAAAGGAGAACAGCAAAGCCACACACTAACATTCAGTTCACACACCCGAGCCCGCCTGCCGAGCTGGAACCGGAGCCACTGCTTCGGCGCTTGGCTCCCGCTCGGCACGGTCTCGGAGCCGCCCCACCTGCCACGTGCCCGGGCGGGGCGGGGGGCGGGGTGGGCCCAGAAAGGCTGCTGTTTCCGGGCTGACCTGGTTGGTGCAGACCCGGACAGTAACTCTGCCCCGGTCGTCCGTTACTGTCACCGCTGGCGGAGCTCACAGCACCAGCGGCTCCGCGGGACGCGTGCGCTGTGTTCTGCATCCTGAAAACTGGGGCAGAGTCCCACACGGACATTTCGGAACGTCATCGTTTTACCCTCCCCCATTTCACATCCCCCGGAACTGCTACTGCATCCAGCTCCAGGTCCCCAAAGAGGTCACACACACACACACACACACTCACCCCAACAAGGAAACCCGTGCTAATCTCTGACAGAGAGCGAGAAAGCATTAGCTGGAGTTGTTGGTGAATCGTACCTGAGGATATTTCCCCGTTGATTTTTAGAGCGAGTGGAAGGGAGGGGGAGAGACAGAGAGAGAGAAACACTGATGTGAGAGAGACACATCGATTGGTTGCCTCCTGCATGTGCCCCGACCAGGGCTAGGGATCGAGCCTGCAACCGAGGCACATGCCCTTGATCGGAATCAAACCCTTCAGTCGGGGGCTGATGCTCCAACCACTAAGCCAAACCAGCCAGGGCATTCGTTTTTGTTCGTTTGTTTTGTTTTTAATATATTTGTATTGATTTCAGAGAGGAAGAGAGAGAGGGAGAGAATCATTGATCGGCTGCCTCCTGCACACCCCCTACAGGGGGTCAAGCCCACAACCCAGGCATGTGTCCTGACCGCAAACCCAACCATATCCTCCTGGTTCATAGGTCGACGCTCAACCACTGAGCCACACCAGCCAGACAGTTCTAGGGTTTTTTTTTTATAGATTACATGAGATTTTCTGTGATTTTCATATCATCTGTCTGTATCAGCAAATACAGAGATACAGACAGTTTTATTTCTTCCTTTCTGGTGTCTTTTACCTCTTTTCTTCCTGTATCACACTGGCTAGAATTCCAGCACTATCCTATCTAATAATAGACAAACATGGTAATTGACCGTACCTTTGCTACACCTCCCATTGGCTAATCAGTGAGATATGCAAATTAACCGCCAACAAAGATGGCGGTTAATTTGCATACATAGGAGCGAGGACTGAAGGCGGCTCTGGCCGGAGCAGCAAAGGCTCGAAGGCGGCTCCGGCCTGGGTCCCGGGTGCCGGAGGAAAACTGGTGCCGGCAGCCAGGGGAAGAGAAGAAAGGCCTATTGCACGAATCTTTTCGTGCAACAGGCCTCTATTTTTAAATAATAGGGGGAGAGCGGACATCCTCGACTCATCCCTGACCTCAGGGGAAAGCCTCCAAGTTCTCCGCATTAAGTAGGACGTTAGTCGAAGGCCTTTGAAGATGTCCTTCTTCCAGTCGAGTAAGAGCCCTTCTGTTCTGATATTCCGGAGAGTTCGTATCCTAGACGGTGTTGCATTTATCAAGTGCACACAATCCTATGATTTTCCCTCTTTAGCCTTTCCATAGGCTAGAGGGCATTGATTGATTTTCGAATATTGAGCCATCCTTGCATCCATGGACTAAACCCCATTGGCATATAACTTCTTTTTACAGCCGAATCGTATTTGCTAATATTTTATTAAGGACTAGAGGCCCGATGCACGAAATTCACGCAAGGGGCTCAGCCCTCCCAGCCGTGGCCGTTGCCTCACCCTCGAAGCCCTGGCTTCGTCCGGAAGGTTGTTTCGGCTGGCGGGTCTAATTAGCATATTACGCTTTTATTATTATAGATTTGCGGGGGGGGGGGTGTCCATTTTCACAAACAATATTGGTTTCCAGTTTCCTTTTTCTGGGCTGTCTGTTTGGCTTTGCTGTCAGGGTGATATCAGCTTCATAAATGACTTGCGCGTGTTAGTTCTTCCCACAGAACTTCCCCCACGGGGATCCCCCCACCTCCAACCTGAACCAGGGGTTCCCTGAAGTAGCACGGAAATGCCCTGCAGGGACCTGGGACGCTGGGCCCCCCCTCAGAGCCTCCCTGAAGCCACTGGTGTGTGACTGACCCACCTTTCACCAGAACCTTCCCCACAGCGAATGTGTGTCCGCCTGAGGACATTGCACCAATGGATTTGGCCAAAAGCAGCCACGTGACCCGCCCTCCAGCTGCCCTCACATTCCATAAGTTTGACTGTCGGAGGCGAAGGCTGAACCTGCTTCTCGAAGTCGCCCTGGGAGCTTTCCCAGCTCCGAGGTCTCCACCTCATGGAGGCGGAACTCCCACGTCCTGGGCTTATCCTGCGTCCACACTCTTCACTCTAATCCGCAGGATGGAAGGGGCCCGGCGACCACCCCAGGCCCTCAGCAGATCCCGTCCCGCCTCCTGGAGGCCTGCCCGTGGGGCCTGGCTCTCAGCAGCTCCCCCGGGCGTTTGCAGAGGCTGGGGGGGGGGGGGGGGGGTGCCGATGGGAAGGCTCGTTCTCAAATCCCCTCACCTCGCCCCCCTTAGCCCCTCGGAGCCCGGTGCCCCTGCGCACGGCCCGCCGGTGCTGCTGTGGCGTGTTGCACGCTTCCTGCTCCCGTGAGCACAGCCGGTTTCCTCCGCCAGAGAAGTTTGCTCTGACACCTGGTCTCTTCACCTGGAGGTGCAGCTCCTGTCACCCCCTGACACCCCAAACTCCCTGACACACACAGTCATCCACACACCCGCACACACCACACCCGCACACACCACACCCGCACACACCACACCCACCACACCCACACCTACCACACCCGCACACACCACACCCACACCCACCACACACACACACACCACACCCGCACCCACCACACCCACCACACCCGCACCCACCACACCCACCACACCCGCACACACCACACCCGCACACACCACACCCACCACACCCACACCTACCACACCCGCACACACCACACCCACACCCACCACACACACACACACCACACCCACACACACCACACCCACACCCCCACACCCACCATACCCACCACACCCGCACCCACCACACCCACCACACCCGCACCCACCACACCCGCACACACCACACCCGCACACACCACACCCGCACCCACCACACCCACACATACCACACCCACACACACCACACCCACACACACCACACCCGCACCCACCACACCCACACACACCACACCCGCACACACCACACCCGCACCCACCACACCCACACACACCACACCCACCACACCCACCACACACACACACCACACCCGCACCCACCACACCCACACACACCACACCCACACACACCACACCCGCACACACCACACCCACCACACCCGCACCCACCACACCCACCACACCCGCACCCACCACACCCGCACACACCACACCTGAATCGTGTGAATAAATCACACTCCTGATCCAAGTTAGGAAGTTAGGGATGAGGGCCCAGCCCAGGGTCAGGGCATAAATTTAATCCTCATTAGTGCCATTTGGGTTAAAGGAAATATCTCATTAGAGTTGATTTCAGTTGTTATTATTTCTTTTCCTGTGCCTGCCGAAGCTTTTCTAAATGCAAATGTGGCCTGTGTCCTATTTCTCCTGGACAGTGCGGTCTCCACCGGATACAAGCATTTTCATCCCCCACACACTTCCCCTCCACTCGGGACAGAAAGCGACCCATTCCTGGGTCCGCATGGCCTCGGCTCAGGGTGGGGTGTCCTCAGGCACAAGGACAACATGAGTGGACGGTGGGAGGCGTGGGCTCAGGGTGGGGTGTCCTCAGGCTCAAGGACTGACATGAATGGACGGTGGGAGGCGTGTGCTCAGGGTGGGGTGTCCTCAGGCGCGAGGACAACATGAATGGACGGCGGGAGTGCAGTGAGCACAGCAGCGATCAGGGCAGTATCTCTCTTCCGTGCCACTCACCTCCGCCCATCCCCCCACCTGCCCACCCATGGGTTCAGGGACCGACCAGAACCTTGGGTGCTCCAGCTCCTACTGAGCCGATCACGACGGAAAGAGTTCAAGGGCATCATTTCCCCGAACATGTCTGCACTCCAGGTACAGCCCCATCCTCACGCCAAAGGAACGCGTCTCTAACGGTGGAAGTGAGAGCCCCGGGACGCCGGGGCGAGGAAGTGAAATATCTGCTTGAGTCGGAACAGGGCCTGCACTCAGCCTGGACTGGCTGGCCTGCCTTCCCCGGCCGCAGAGGGAAGTGAGGGATGAGTGACCACAAGGACAGGCTGGATAGAGCCAGCCCCGGGCCACATGGACACATGTCCTCACCCACAGACAGCTCCCGCGTGTCCACCCTGCACCTGCCACTCCTCACAGGAGGCGATGAAGAATGAGACACAGTCCCGCCCAGTGACCAGGGCTCCTCTCCACCCCAAGGCAGGGAGCCCCCCTGCAGGTCGCCGGGCCCCCAACGGACACACTGCCAGCTGCGAGGTCCGGGCACTGCCGCCCAGCAGCCGCTGAGGTCGTGCCCGGCCCAGCCTGGCTTCCCTCAGCAGCCACACCGCCCAAGCGGCTGCCCATCCGGGGCTGGGACGGTGGGTGGGCAGAGAGGCCGCGGCCTGGCAGGACGGCCCCCCATGGCCAGCCCCCGAGACAGAGCGACAATTGGCAGAAGTCCTAGTGAGGGGACAGGACAGGCAGACAGAGGGACGGCGGGCCGGGGAGGCCGTGGCACAGATGGGCCCGGCGTGGCTGCCACCAGCCTTTCCCCGGGGGGCGGGTGGCAGGAAGGAGGGGACACTTTGCCCAGTGCCCAATTCAGCAGAAATGCCAATGTCAGCCTGAGCCCCTCCCCCGCCCCCGTGGGCCCAGCCGCAGGCCCTGTCCGGCTCAGGGCCACAGTGGAGACAATGACCAACCAGGAAGGTGCTTTCCTTTCTTTTCTTTTCTTTTTTTTTTAATGAATCCTCCCCCGAGGATATTTTCCCATTGATTTTTAGAGAGAGTGGAAGGGAGAGAGAGAGAGACAGAAAGAAACATCCATGTGAGAGAGACACATCCATTGGTTGCCTCTGCACCCACCCTGACCAGGGCCCTGGCCAGGGAGGAGCCTGCCCTTGACCGGAATCTAACCCAGGACCCTTCAGTCTGCAAGCCGATGCTCTATCCACTGGGCCACACTGGCAAGATCTTGAGGCGCTTTCCAAAGAGAGAGCCTGAGCCCAGCACAGCGGCCCTGCCCCCCCACCACTGCCCCCTACCCCCACCCGAACCCCCAGGGGGGCAGGGGCTCGGCCTTCCTCGCATTCTGGAGGCGGCTCTGGCTGGCACTGAAGCAGCCTGGCCCCTGGCTGATTGTTGGGGTGCAGAGAGCCAGCAGTCAGGCCTCCCCCAGGCAGCAGGTATGACCCAGCCCCGATGTGGATGGACCCTGGGGGAGCCAGGGCCCCACCCGAGGGTTCCGGGGCTCTGATGGGCGGCCGCAGCCTCTGGCTTTCTATGAACGGAGAGCCCGTCTGAGTTATGTAACCGCAGCCGGGCGGCCCCTGACGCGCCGGCTCTGGATTCCTGGAAGGGTCTCAGAGAGGCGAGTCCAGCGGCCGCACGGCCCGTGGGCTCCGCAGGCCCTGCCGTCTCCCAGTGTCTGACTGGCAGCGGGCAGGAGAAACCCTCCCGAGCCAGACTTGAAACGGAAGAATCTAGATCAAGGATATATTTGGCTTTTCCAGCTCATCTTTACATCAGCTTCGTCTCTACTGACTTGTCACCCTTTGCAGGCCGCTGGGCACGTACGCAGAAGGCAGGCGACTCTTACGTAACCCCAGACAGCAGCCCGGCCCGGGGAGGCCCCGCAGTGCCCGTGGGTCGGCCGGGGTCCGGCCTTTGCCCACTTCAGGGTGACCCAGGGCGCGCTGGGCCCACAGGCTCCGGGCACCCTATGGTCTGCACCCAAAGAGCCCGAGGAGATGCGGGGCTCGGACGCGCACCCAGCCCACTTCTGCCAACACCTGGCCCAGGCCCGTGGGTGGGGACACGGAGGCCAAGCTGGGTGCTGCCATTCCCACCACCATCCAAGTGGCCCCGGTCAGGAGGAGGCAGGAAGCGTCGGGAGAGCAAGTCCCTCCCTGCCCAGGGACCAGAGGACGGGCAGGGAGGCCTGGAGCTGCCGGGTCCTGCGCTGCCGGCCCTGCTCCCTACCGATGGCGTCCTCGAGGCACAGGAGGAAGGAAGCAGGTGATTCAAATAAATCAGCAGGAGGGACAGACGGCAGGAGCCTCCACCCCCTCCTCCGCCCGGATGTGGATCCCCTGGGTGGGGCTGGGTGTGCGGGGAGGGGTGCGCCCACGTGGGAGGATGTGAGCTGCCTCCTAAAATGGCGACTCATCCCAGCATCACTGTCCCGATCGGAGCCACAGCCCTGACGCTCCCCTCCTCGTCCTGCAACCTGCTTGGAAACAGCAGCTGGACGGGGCCGGGGGCAGGAGTCACCGGGAGGGCTGCCTGCTGATGGGGCGTCCACCCGTCCCCGTCCTCCAAGGCCAGGCACAGCCCCAGCCGTCGGGGGCCTTCCCAAGGGGGCTGGGGACAGCCAGCTCACGTGGGCCCCGCGTGCTCGGGGAGCTGAAAAGTGCCCCGCAAAGGAAGAGAGCAAGAGAGAATGTTGTCACGCACCCACCCCCACCACGGCCACACCCCAGGGCCTCCCAGAGAGAAGGGGCCAGGACCTCCTTGTAGGAGGACAGACAGCCGCTCCGAGGGGCAGGACTGGGAAGGAGCCGTGACTTTGGCTCACCATTGAACTCCCGAGGACGACTGCCAAAAGCCTTGGGTGCAGGAGCCCCTGACAAAGCAGCGCGTGGAGGTCTGCAGCTCAGAACCCTCCTCCCCCCGACCTCCCCCCCACTTCCCCCCCTCTCCCTCGCAGCCTAACTCACTGTGCCGCTTGCTGCATAAGCAGCCCCCACCCCCATGCCCCTGGTGCTCAGGGAGGGACTCCATCCAGGGCAGCCGCACTGGGGCAGCCCCCAGGAGATGCCTGTGTCCCTGTGCATGGAAGGGCCTTGCGGGCTTTGCTACAACCGCCCCCCAAAAGGCACAAAACCAGCTTGAAAAGACCCCGAATGTCTCCCTCCTGGAAGGATGGCTCCCGCAGGGCTCCGCTCAAAACCCGCAGAACACTGAGCCCCCAGAGCCCCTCGCTCAGGTGCCACCGCGTGGGCTCTGCCTCCGGGCTCAGGCTCAGGCTCCGTGGGCCGGTCACAGCAGGCTAGGCTCCGCGGCCAGCAGGAGGCCGTCCCACCTGGGCCAGGCACGAGGCAAGGGTGGAGCCTCACTGCCAGGGAAGAGTGCGTTTCAGGTGCGGAGCAGGCAACGCAGGCCCTGGGTCCCCTGCCTGATGGAGGCAGAGCCCGCAGACCCTGGGGGGGAGGGGACAGCTCCCACATGACAGCGCTCTCGCCTGTCAGCCTCCCAAACAGGTGACAGCTCGTCCTTCCAGACCCACTTCCAGAAAAATCCCGTGCTCACCGCGCAGGGAGAAAACAAAAGGTCAAACTTCAACGTCGCCCACAGAACTGTTTCCTAAAGCAAACCACCCCCCTCCCCGAGAAGCGCCCGCTCGGGGTGCTGGAGGGGCCCGGCCGGTGGAGCCTGAGCCCACAGAGCTTCCTTCCGAGACAGCGACGCTCCTCTCCCTTATCAAAATGCACGCAGCTCTCAACCTGGCAACTTGTCACAGATGAAAACATGTCTGTGCAAATAAGTGGCCGGCAGTCAGTCCTCAGGGGCCCGGCCGAGGCTCAAGAGGGGCTCAGGGGCCCGACGGGGACCCCCAGATCCTTCCCCAGGCCCTGGTGCTGGCTGAGACCCAGAGGCAGAGGGCGAGGTGCCTGGATGGGTCACCGACAAAGCCTCCTGGTCCATTTCGTCTGCGTCCAGAGCCTTATCTAGTCCGAGCACACACAGAGGTTCAGGCCGAGCCAATACCAACGCGGACGCCTCACCATTAACCTCTTGACGCCCAGGCGGCAAACGACACCAGCCGGGCTCCTGGAGGAGGGACGCTGCTTTCCAGAAAAAGGCCAATGACCACGTTTGACAGTTTTCACTGGCAGCTGTCAACAGCCACGACCCGGGGATGGAGCAGCGTCTCCTCTGCCAGGGGCAGCGAGAAAACGCTGGGCGAGCTTCGTCCGCTTCTCATTTCTCAAAACCAGGACGCCACTCGGTCCTCCCTGGGGCTCACTCCCCCCGCTGTGACCGGTGGCGGTGGGGGCGGCTGGCAGCCGGCTGGGCTCAGCTCGCCTCCCTCCCCATCGCGGGAGCGCAGTGCATCCCAGTGGATGGACTGGGAACCGCACGCCGGCGCCCTCCGCCTCCACCTCTGTCCTCCCTGCTCTCGGCGGCGACCTGGGACCCAAACGCACCAGCCCCACGGAGCCCCCAGCCAGAGGGTGACGGCTCGAGGGTCCCTTCCCCGCGAGGGGACCACTATGCCGAGCGGGGTCCTACGCCGCCAGAGGCAGAGGCTGGAGCCCGAGCGCCCACGCAGGCGGGCAAAGTTTGCGGAAAGGGGTCTCTCTGGGCACCCCCCGGCCCCCACCGCGGGCTCCAGGCTCCAAGTCCCTCCCAGCTCACCCCGGAGTCCAGACACAGAGCAGCCCCAGGGCGCGCCCCGGGGCGTCTCAGTCTGTGGATGGGGGCGGGGAGGACCGCTCGCCCGCGCTCCCCTAGGTCCCCCGCGTCGTCTGCCCCAGCTGCCCGCCAGCTGTGCGCACCCGTCGCGCCCGAGGTCACCGGCAAACAGCTGGAGAGGCAGCTGGAAGCCCCGGAGGCCCCGCTCAGCCTCGGAGCCCGAGGAGGGGGAGGACTGGCTGAGAGGCGGTTTTGTTTTGCTTTCCTCAAACTCCGCCTGCCGAGCTCTCGCCCGGGGCGAGCGGCTCTGCCTTTCCCCGGCCGCCCCGGCCCCCGCCCCGGGTCCACGGCCCGCCGCGCCCAGCCGCTGGCGCCTCGCTCCGGGCCCGGGGGAGGCAGCGCAGGGGCGGCCAGGACACTGCGTGGCTGACGCCGCCAGCCGCCCGCGCCCCTGCCCGGACACGGACGCTCGGAGCCCGGGAG
Source organism: Myotis yumanensis (assembly GCF_028538775.1). Taxonomy (NCBI): domain Eukaryota; kingdom Metazoa; phylum Chordata; class Mammalia; order Chiroptera; family Vespertilionidae; genus Myotis; species Myotis yumanensis. Next base: position 2,612,745 of record NW_027223753.1, read on the forward strand.
AGCGGGCCGCTCCCTGCGGAGCGCTGGGCTCCGAGCTCCGGACTGGGGCCCGACCCGGCTCCCCGGCCACCCCGTGGCCGCTCGCGGGGGCGGGGGAGGACCCCTTTATTTGCAGCCTGAGAAAGCGCCCTTCCGCCCGGCCCGGCGCCCCCCGGCACCTGCGCCGGCCAGTCGCTCACCTGAGTCCTAAAAGCTGTTGAATCCACATGGTCACGTCTCAGCGAGCGGAGCTCAGACCTCGCTCGCCCCGGCCATCCGCGCGGCTCCGATTCCGCTCGCTTCCGTCCCGCGGCGCCGGTATCTGCTCTCGGTCCGCCGCCTCCCGCCGCCCGCCGGCCGCGGGGCGCAGCGAGTCAGAGCGCGGCCGCGCGGGGCTCCATGCCGGCCGGCGCGCCGCCGCCGCGGGGGCGCATGGCTCAGGCTGGGCGGCCCGCGGGGGCGCACATCCTCGACCGGGGCGCGGACCGGCAGCCCCCTCTGGGGAAGCCCAGGGAAGACAGCGGCGAGGCCGGCGGGGACGGGGCGACCGGCCCGGGAGGGGCGCACTCCGGCGCTGCGGCCGCGCGGCGGTGGTCGGTGGTCGGAGGAGCCGCGGCTTCGCCCTCCGGGGCGGCAGGAGGGAGGCCGGGCAGCGCCGCCGCGAACAGTGCGTGTCTCTCGCCTCCAGTCGGAGCCCCGCGCCGAGGGGTTGGCTCGGTCCGGGGACGGGGGCGAAGCGGGATGCGGAGGCGCGCGGGTCTTGTCCGCGCCCCGCCGGGTCAGGGTAGCGTGGCGGTCGGCACAGCTCAAGTTGGCGGGGGCTCCGTCTGAGCGCTCGCTCTGCAGACGGCCGGCCGCGGCGCGGGAGGCGGGCAGGAGGCGGGCACCGAGGCGCGTGGGGCGAGGGCGCGGTGGAGCGCGGGGCGTGGGGGCGCGCAGCGGCGGCGCGGCGCCGAGGAGGCGGGCGGGGATCCCGAGCCCCGCCGCCCGTGCCCACCGCGCCCGCCGCAGAGCCGCCTCCCTCCGCGCGTCCGCCTCTCCGCGCGCTCGCCCCCGCCTCCCGGAGCGGGTCCCAACTCCGCCCGCCTGGCCCGGCTCACGTCACCCGCTTCCCCGCCCCTGGAACTGGAGCCCGAGTCCCCTGTCCGCCCAGGCTGTCGCTCTCCGTCCCGCCTCTCGGGGGGCCCGGCTCGCCGCGCAGGGCTGTGCCGGCCGGGCGTCACCGAGCGGGGCCCTGGCAGCCCCTTCCCCGTCCTCAGCGCGTCCGTCCGGGTCTCACCTTGGGAAAGGCCCGGAGAGGCCGTGGGCTCCGATTGGACCGCCGCCGGGCGCCGCCGGATGGTGTTGCCACGGTAACTGGATGGCATGCGAAACAGTTCGCGGTTCCGACCCGGTTAAGAGTGAGCCCAGCGGACCCGGAGAGCCGCTTTGGGGAGGAGGGGGGCTGCGCGAAAAGTTTCCTCCGATGGAGCGCGCTCAGGGGCCACTCGGCTGCCTGTGAGGGGCGGGAGGGTCCGCTACTGGGATTCCTTCTCTTCCCGCTGCCGGGGCCACCCGGACCCCCACCCCCACCCCCACGTCTGCCTGGGCCCCGCATCCGGCTCTAAGGGGAAGTCACCGTGTTCCTGCTCAGAGCGGAGCCAGCACCTCGCCCCAGCCCAGCCTGAATCCGGAAGCATCAGCAGTCCAGGCCGAGGGTGGGCAACCCTTGCGCCCCGGCGGCCTCTGGGCCAGGCCCTGACTCCGAGAGCCGGGACTTGGCCTCCAGGACTCCCCGCCACCCTCCGCTGGCAGGTCCGCTCCCTGGTCCGGCCCTTTCCCTATTCCCAACCTCCCTGCACCCCCTGGTTCGGCTGCATTTTGGAGACCGCTGATGGGGGACCCCTTCCCTGGGAGAAGTGACAGACTCACCACCAGGCCAAACCTCAGACAGACAGAGCCCTGCTTCCACCCCAGCGCCCCGCGCCCCAACGCCCGCCAGCCGGGGCTGGAAACCCTGCCAGGGCCGTTCTTATGCAGCAAATGGGGTCACGGAGGGAATGGGGTCACGGAGGGGAAGGCGAGGTTAACGAACGGGGCCTGACCCCAGCAGGTGCCTGGAATCACCCACCCACGCCCCCTGGGAGGAGCAGCTGGGGCCCAGCTGGGCCCGGGGACGCCCTGGCAGGCCCTGCACCCCGCTCCCCCCCACCCTCCCCGGCCTGCAGGACTCTGAGGCCCCAAGGAGTGTCCTCCCCCAGCCCGGAGGACTGACGGGCAGCCGCCTCCCCAGAAGGAGCCCGAGGAGGGGGAGGAGGCCGGAGCGTGGTGGCCAGAGCCCAGGTCTCCAGGCAGGCAGACCAGGAGCCCCTGTGTGCTGCTCTCTCGCCTCTGACCTCAGTTTCGTCTTGGAGAGAACGTGTTCTCTATTCCCTTCCACACAGACATTCCGTGGGGCCGCGGTGAGATGGCCTCACAGAGTGTCAGGCTTGTGGCTCCCAGATGCCCAGGCTGAGCCTCCCTGAGGGTGGGGGCCGCATCCCAGGAAGAGAGACAGGAGGTCAGGGCACAACTGGGCCCAGGAGAGCGGAGCCCGCTCGGCCGCCACCTAGCGGGACCACGTGGGACTGCAGCTCCAGGGCCGCCCTCCCAGGCCTGGATGACCCTGGAGGCCGCTGCAGGGCTGGTGGGCTGGGGCTGCTGACCCCTCTGCTCCACGGCCCTGGGTCAGCCTCCTGCGAACCACAGACCCCTCCTCACTTCAGTGCATTCATAACAGCCACGGGAGTAGGGAGCCAGGATATTGAAAGGCATTATGAAAATTTTCATTAAAAATTGTGATATAGCCGAACCGGTTTGGCTCAGTGGATAGAGCGTCGGCCTGCGGACTGAAGGGTCCCGGGTTCAATTCCGGTCAAGGGTATGTACCTGGGTTGCGGGCACATCCCCGGTGGGGGGCGTGCAGAAGGCAGCTGATCGATCTCTCTTATCGATGTTTCTAACTCTCTGTCCCTCTCACTTCTTCTCTATAAAGAATCAATAAAATATTTTTAAAAAATTTTGATATAGCAATGTATGCTCTCTTTATTACTACACTAAGCAATCACTCAGCCACACCAGTCGTACCCGGACAGTGTGATGAGAGGGCGGCTGACAGTCCCAGGTATGGTCACCACTGCTGTCTGTTGCCTACATTTATAATGGAAGGGCTAGGGGTAGGGCTAGGGGCAGGGGCAGGGGCAGGGTTAGGGGTATGGGCAGGGGTAGGAGGAGGGGTAGGAGTAGGGTTAGGGGTAGGGTTAAGATTAGGCTTAGGGTTAAGATTAGGGGTAGGGGTAGCAGTAGGGGCAGGGTTACGGTTAAGGTTAGGGGTTGGGGTAGGGTTAAAGTTAGGGTTAGCGGTAGGGGTAGGGGTAGGGGTAGGGGTAGGTTTAGAGTTAGGGGTAGGAGTAGGGCTAGGGTTAAGGTTAGGGGTAGGGAGAGGGTAGGGGCAGGGTTAGAGTTAGGGTTAGGGGTAGGTTTAGAGTTAGGGGTTGGGGTAGGGGTGAGTGGAGGGGTAGGGTGGGGTTAGGGTTAGAGTTCACAAAAATAGAGATGTGATTTCCCCCATCCAAGTGTAAGGACTCTTTGAAATCTATCCACATACTCAGGGGTCCTCAGACCCCAGGGACGAAGGCAGGGCTACCCAGGGGTCACGAGGAGGCTTCTGAGATAAGCTGGCTTCAGCTGTGATGCCCAAGGGGACCGCAGAGAGGAAAGAACCCGCAGGTGCTCCCCAAGGGTGCGCAGCCTCCTAACGTTGTGGGGGAGGCCTCTCCTATACCCCGTACCCCGTATTCGTACCCTATACCCCTGCTCAGAAGCCTGGCCTGAGGGCAAGGTCCCCCCTTTCTCTGCCCTCGAGCCCGGCAGCTCCAGTCCCATCCTGCCCGGAGGCACCCCCCTCACTCTGTGCTCCTCTGTCTTGATGAAAACACTGCCATTTCTTCATGCTGCGGAATCCCGGACCCCGGCTATGCTTCCCTCGGAACAGAGCGGCTTCCCTGAACCTCCACAGCATCTGGAATGTGGGGCCAGTTCATTTTCTCCTCTCCTGGGACTGGGAGGTGAGCATGTCAGCCGGGACCCAACACACGCTGTCACACACACGCATACACACACACACAGTTCTCTCCCTCACACACACACACACAGTCTCTCTCTCTCTCTCTCTCTCTCTCTCACACACACACACATACACACTCACACAAACACACACACACACACAGAGTCTCTCTCTCTCTCTCTCTCTCTCACACACACACACACACTCACACAAACACACACACACACAGAGTCTCTCTCTCTCTCTCTCTCTCTCACACACACACACACACACACACACAGAGTCTCTCTCTCTCTCTCACACACACACACACACACACATACACACTTCAGATGTCCCTACTGTGGGACACCGGGGCCCCCTGCCCCCCTGCCCAGCCTGTTAGCCCCACTGGGAGGGATCTGCCCTGAGACCCAGGAGCCCCGGCCGCTCTGGCCCTCCCCTCGCTCTGCTGTCTGCCCCGCTGGAGGCTCTTCCACGGAAGCCGGCCCGGCATGGCCCTGATGGCCTCAGAGCCCCGGCCGGACTCCTTAAGGCCCATCCAGAGCCAAAGTGACCCGCCCTCGTTCATCCCCCCGGGGTGCAAATGTGTCCTCAGCATGACATTTGATCAAGGGGCTAAGTTTGTGATGGTTCATGAAAGGGAACATGCTGCTTAAAATTATTACATGTCTCTTTAAATCAGCCCCACTAAGATCTCCCCTGGCCCCTGCCTTACCGCCCCCCTCCCCGAGTAAAACTAGCATTGGTGATGGGGGGGCTCCTCCCAGGTGAGGGGCCCTGCACCTGAGCTGCTCCCACCTGGCTGCCCAGGGCTGCAAACCCTGCCGCGTGCCAGGGCCAGGCTGCGGGCACAGTGACCGGGACAATGCCCTCAGTCCAGGGCTGGCCAGACCAAGTGCCAGGTCCCCCCTGGCCGCCCAAATACACGCGTGTACCGGAAAGAGGGAGCGGCAGTCCTGGGCTCGCTCTGGGCAGCCATGTCCTCTCGGGCCGATGGGAAGGTGGCCTGAGGAGGTGACCCAGCCCGGGATGCAGAAAACTGCTCGTTTCACTCATTTCAGGATTTTCAAGGGTTCTCTGTGCTGACGGGTCCTCCCTCCATTTAGACTGAAAAGTGGGTTCCTCTGCATTGTAGCACGACCTCATCTGAACACGGTCCCTTGGCATTCTGGGGTCAGGAGGGCTGGGTGTGAAGCTGGAGAGAAGTCAGGAGGGTGGGAGACCCGCAGGGAAGCTGGTCAGGGGCTAGGGTGACCTCGGGTGGGGCCGCAGGGCCCAGGGGAGCCCTGCCATTCCCTCATAATGATGCTGGGACCAGTCGGACCTTTGGTCCTGGGTTGTGGCTCCGCTCCAGGGCACTGGGGCTCGGCTAACGGTGAGTTGGGGAGCGATGGATGGGCTGGTCTCGGCTGTGGGGCAGGCAGGGTGAGGGGGACACCTGTGTGTGTGTGGGGGGGGGTGCATGGAACCAGGACAAAGAACTGGGACAAGGTGACTAACTTGGGAAGAGTGGTGGGAAAAGTCCCTCCTCCGCCGCCGGCAGAGGCCCCGCCTGGGGAGGGCAGGCACCGGAAGGGGCACCAGCGTGCACGGGGTCTCAGGACGGGGCTCCGGGCAGATTAGTGGGGGATTGAGGATGAGGAGGGCGAACAGGACAGGAAGGAATCGGACCCTTAGACATGTACGAATAACGCACGGGGGTTGGGGTGGGGTGGAGGGGGTGCGAGGGACAAGGCCTCCGAAGGTCTGCCTCTGGCCAGTAGGAGAGAGGAGCGGGCGCCCGAGGGTGGGCGGGGAGTGCCCGTGGACGAGGCTGCTGGGAACGGGCAGTCCTTGCAGGAGGCGCTCAGGGAGGGCGCTCAGGCCAGGGAGTCGCTGCTCCTGGCGGGTCAGGAGGCCTGGGCTCCAGGCAGGAAGACAAGCTGTTTCTATTGTTTTGTGTGTGTGTGAGTGTGTGTGTGTGTGTGTGTGTGTGTGTGTGTGTGTGTGTGTGTTAAATCCTCACCAGAGGACATTTTCCCATTGATTTTAGGGAGAGTGGAAGAGAGAGGGAAAGACAGAGAGAAACATCGATGTGAGAGAAACACATCAATGGGTTGCCTCCGGCAGGAGCCCCCACCAGGGGCCGGGCCAGGAGGACCCTGCAACCCAAGTATGTGGCCTTGACCGGAATCGAACCCGGGACCCTGTGGTCTGCAGGCTGACGCTCTATCCACTGAGCCCAACCAGCCAGGGCGATCTCTATCGGTGTCTCTTTCAAATCTATGTATAAACCGCGTGGGGCAGTGGGGCTGGGTGTGCTGTATCCACAGACAAGCCCCAGGGCTCGGGGCTGAGTCCCACACAGCGTGAGGGCTCGCTCCCTCCTGCTCAGTCACCGGCAGCTGCCATCGGCCCTGACATGCAGGCGCTGCTGCTACCTGGACATCCCCGTCCCATAGCGGGGCAAGGAGTCCTGGCAGGACCTCACTCGGCCCTCAGGATTCTGCGGGAAGGAACGCATGTCACTCTCATGTACATTTCACTGGCCAGAGCACGTGACCTGGCCAGACGGACGTCAGTGCGGTGAAAGGTATAAGCCTCACACAGGGAGGGGCAGGCGACCCTGTGGACACTCACATACTCTCCGACACTTACCCGTCGGTATTAGCAATTCAAGAAGGTACTGTGTATGTTCAATACCAACATGTGTTCAAAGGAAGGGAGCATGTTTCTGCCAAGCGCACAGAGTTTACATGCGTGTTCTACCTCTGACCTCCTGATAGGTCCTTGGTGCCCAAGGTCAGGATGACTTCACCACTTGTCAACAAGGATTAGGGGAGAGGTAATTGGCTCACCACAACTAGGAAGCTGGTCAGATACTGTGCCTTTGGGGGTTATGCTTCTCTCTAGAGGGGTGAGCTGTGGTGAGCCAGAGTCAAAAGAAGTTATCGCCACCGCATCACCATCATATCAACACCATCATCAGTATCGCCATTACCATCAACACCATCAACACAATCATCACCATCATTATCACCACCATCGTCGTCACCATCATCACCATCATTATCCCAATTAACATCATTACCATTATCATCACCATCACCACCACTAAAATCACTACCACCATCACCACCATCATCACTATCATTATTATCACCATCATCATCATCACCATCATTATCCCAATTAACATCACCATTATCATCACCATTACCATCACCATCTGCATCATTATCACCACCATCATCATCACTAAAATCACTACCACCATCATCATCACCATCATCATCATCATTACACTTATCACTATCATCATCGTCATCACCATCATCATTATCATTTTTAAGAGCTTTGTTGGAGCTCAGGAAATCCATTCCGAACACACCGAGACTCAGCTGATCACTCGACGGCCTTTTCCAGCCAGGAGCTGTCACACCCCATCTTCCTCGAGCAGCAGCTTAGGTGGCATCTTGACTGCTCACAGCCAATCTAGAGAGTAATTGAGCAGAAAAGCCACTTCCTCCAACAACGTCTTCTTCAAGCTGTTATCCTCGGGCGTGAAGAGGCTTCCGGAACACACCACGGAGGGGGAGGACGTGGCACTGACTGCGCGCCCGGATGCTGGGCGGAGGCCAGCTGCTTCCTCCAGCGTGGCCTGGAATTCACCCTGGTCCATAGGCATCGGCCGCCTGATGAATTCCACATCCGAGATCCCACTTCAGCCTGCAGCAGTGGGCCCTGGGCGCGGACCTGAAGCAGCCGGGGAGGCTCGGGGCTGTTCCCGGATGGTGCGGAGCTATTTTGAGACTGTGATGCCCAGCGTGGCTGCTGATATCAGGCCTGAGCACACACACGTACGCAGAGTTCAAGGAGATTGTCCAAGACCACTCGGCGGGGAAGGGGTGACTCAGGGCTCAGCCCAGGCCTGTCCGATGCACAAAGCTTCCTTCACTATCATGCGGGGGGGACCCCAGAGAGGGCCACGCCTCGCCCCACGGCACTCCCCGCTCCCAAGTGTGTTAACCGTTTGAGTCCCAAGCAGCGCAATCGCGCTGCTTAGTATTTCTCGACATAAAATAAAACAAGCGCTATCACGCTGTTTGGGTCTTTTCGTACTCATTTAGAGAAAGCGCGGTTGCGCTGTTTGGGATTCTTCGACAGTGTTTTTTCAATACCCCCTGGGACTCAAACGAATCGTATGTTTTCTCGACATAAAATCTCAACAGCGCGATCGCGCTGCTTGGGACTCAAAGGGTTAAACACGGAAGCCCTGGTAGGCGACATGTGTTCAGGGCAGCGATATCCGAGCTGCCAGGGGCCGTCCGGATCGTGACTGCCCCGCACAGGTCAGCCCTTCCCACACACTCCACGCTGGCCCTGCATCTCACCTCTACAGCCTTGCTCTTATGAAGGGCTCGCTTGTGTTCCATCCTCTGGGGAACGTGGCTGCAGTTACGCACAGGAAGCCTCTGCCCCAGTCCTCCTCTCCTCCTCCGCAGCCGAGCTTCTGTGGTGGAGGGGTGGCGACTGCGCCTGGCTCAGAGTTCACACCGTCCTCTGGGATAACCCGAAGGTCTGACTCACTCGGGGAGAGGCAGGCCTCCCGGAGCCCAATTTCCACGAGAGCCGTTCCCTCCGCCAGGTGTGGCTCCGGCCCTGAGGAAGCCGTGGATCAGGGTCTGAGCGAGAGTCAGCAAGGACCAATCTTCTATCTTCTTCCTTCATCCTCGTCCGCATCTTCATCCTCAGCATCTTCATCCTCATCCGCATCTTCATCCTCAGCATCTTCTGCTCCCCGCACTGGACCACCACGTCCTCCGGGGAAGAACTGGTAGACCAGCCCAGGACCTGGTCCCTGCAGCCCCGGATACCACCTGGGAAGCCCTCCCTGGCCCTGCCAGCCCCACCGGCCTCAGCATGTGGTTGGTGTTGATGAGCAAAGGCGACGCCCACACTTCCTGGGGAAGCTTTTCCCCTTTTGTTGGGCGATTCCGGGGTCACCCAGAGACAACAGCACAGAGAGGCCACATCCTGCCTGGCCGCCCAGGGCGCTGACAGCTGTGTACCGGGAGGGCAGGCAGGTGAGGAGATGGACGGTTGGTGAGTGGACAGGTGGACAGCTGGTCACTCCAGCAGAGGCTGGGCAGGCTTCCTAGACCCTCTCTGTCCAGGAGGAAAGGCCCCCCATGTCGCCTGGCAGACTCGCTCCCCTGTGTCACCCTAGGGCCCTCTGACAAGTTAAAGGACAGCATTGCCAGGGCGGCCCCAGTGAGCAGATGGTTTCTCTGATTGAGGTTCAACACGGTGACGAGTTTGCTCTGGAGCACAGTGCACGCGAGGATGCTGCTCAGCGCCAGCTCCTGCCCGCGTGCGGGGCCAGTCGCTGAGGACGGGAAGTCGGCTCAGGCAGGAGGAGAGGTAGGGGTTGGGGGATGGGGGGGACCTGGGCTGCTTGCAGGCGGGTCTCGGGAGCCCTGCCTCTCTCACCGCAGGAAGACTCAGGCGCATGCTCACAAGCGGCCTGCCTGCGCCCGGGGAGGTGACGCCATCGGGGGCTTTGGAGACTTTTAACAACGAATGAAAAGCGAAGCTCGATAACCCGGATGTCTGCTCACTCAGAAGCACAGCAGGCCCCCCGGAGCGGGGCGAGCGGCTGCAGAGCCGGGGCTCGGCCGGAGGACAGCCCTGCAGACTCGGCCTCAGGAAGTGGCGGGAACAGTTGCTCCCCCGGAACTGACACTCATGCACCCCTGTCCCCGCTCCCCTCCCGCTCAGCCGCACGGTGACCGAGCAACAATGAGTACTTTCTGGAACCTGAAAGGAGGCTGATGGGACGAGATGGGGCACCCCCAAGCTCTCTGATACTGGCTAGATGCTGGGGAGCCCGTATTGCTTTGCTCTCTTCCTGCTAGGAGGCTGTAAGAGGGGAGAGGCACCCCCACCTCCGCCCGCCCTGTCTCTGCCCCAGGCATTTACCAATGTGGCAGCCTGATCTGCCACACCCCCAAACGGAGGTTATGGGGGGGGGGGAGGGTTGTTCCCAGGCTCCATCTCCCCTGAAAGCCGGGCCCTTCACTCTGCGAGTCACCGCCATCGTCAATGTCCTGTATCTGACAAAGCGTGAACCGCTGGCTTTCCTCCCGCGCCCACAGCTCCACAGCGACCCGATTGTAAGCTAAAGTGGCGAAATACGAAGCCCTTCCTGGCTTCAGAGCGCAGCGAGGAGCTGGTTGCTGCGTAGAAGGGGGGTGAGGGGGGTGGGTGCATCCGGGACCCGTCTCTGCAGAGCAGGCCACAGCCCCTGGCGTGTCTCTAGGCCAGTCTCCCTTCTCCCCACAGCCCGCACCCCACACCCCACACCCTGCACCCCGCACCCCAGCTGCTTCTCATACTGGACCGCCTGCCTCCCTGCTGCTTGGGGGTGCAGAGCTGCTTTTGGGGAGTGTTTTCCACGCCCACGTGGGCAATGGGCAGAGCCGGCCTGTCCCCCAGCACAGCCGCAAGGACCCTGCCCCCTCTGGGGCTTGCTCACCTTCCATCACCACAGAGGGCAGGGTGCTCAGGTGGGTCCTCTCACCTGGAGGAAATGGCTGCCGCCCGCCTGCCCCGCGGGAAAGGTGGGGGTGAAGATGCCCTGCCCAGGCCGCCTCCCCTCGCCCACCACCCCAGACTCACCGGGCGGGCGAGCTGCTCCAGCTGCCTGACGGTTCCGGGGTGGAGCGGAATTGCTGGGTGTGTCTGTCAGTCTCTGCCTTCAGGGTGTAGGTCCCACATCTCCTCCGCGTCCTTGGCACCCACAGTGCCAGCCTCTCCACGTCGGTGATGCCCACTGGGCCTGCCCTCCACCAACCCCTGCCCTTGCCTCTGCCCTCACCTCCGCCACTGCCCAGCTCGGCCTTGGCTCACAGAGCCGGTGTTTGCCAGCTGCTCACCACGGAGTGTCGGTTCCTCCCCTGGCCCGGCTCCCTCCGCCCACTCCCACCTGTCACAGGTGGGTCTCATTCGGGAACTGCCCTGAGCAGATTGGCCGGATTAAGAACCCCTGACTCTGGCGAGATCTCTGCTCTCCGCTTGATCGTTCTCTCTCAGGTCTCCTCTGTACCCGTGGCCACAGCTGAGGGCTTATCACACCTCTGAATACACACCTGGTTGCCTGGTGACGGGTGCCCAGTGCCCGGGAACGTACCTATGCGTAAACCTTCACCCAGGGAAAGGCTGGCCACTGCCGGGCCACAGACACGGCTCTGGGGAAGCGGGAGCCCATTGCAGGAAAAGCCCAAAGCAGCTTGACCACCAACCCGGGGGTCAGGCCGGCCTGAGGCTCCTCCAGGCCCCGGAGCAGGCCCAGACACGGGTGTCCAGCATCCCAGGTGCTGATCACAGCATCCTCAGTGAGCGAGCGAGCGCAGGCTCCCAGGAGACGCCCCAGGGGTGTCAGCTCCCTCACAGACCCACAGCCACGGAGCGTGGGGGCCGCAGCTCACCCGGAGGGCCGCTTCCTGCCGCCGGCGCCTGGAATTAAAGCGCCGTCACTAACGGCCATAGATCTGTCTGGAAAGGCTTCCTGTTCATCATGTGGACAAATTGCCCTGAACGTTCTCAACGCACGTCTGGGTGCGTGGCTCAGGGGGGCATTGATCCCTGTCGGGCGGGTGAGGGCAGCACCCGTGGGCGGCGCCGGGGAGGGGACTCGGCCCTCCAATCACAGTCCAGCTCCAGCTGGTCCGCCCTCTGCCCAGCCTCTGCCCGGCCTCTGCCCAGCCTCTGCCGCCCTCTGTGCTCAGCCGGTGGCAGGGCCGGAGGGAGCCCAGCCTGAACTGTCCCACTTCCGCTGGTCCCCGGTGGGCAGCCCTGCGGGAGCATCAGGGGGAGCGGCCGGGCTCGGCTCCGAAAGACCCTTCCTTTATTGAGCAGAAAATATGCAACCCAGTGTTGGCCTCGCTGCTCCTTAATGCTTCTTTGAATGTTGTAATGAAGCCCCTGGAGCAACGAGCTACAATAACGCAAGTGCACACTTAATACAAAAGCAAGTGCCGCTCGCCCTGGCCACCGAGATTCCGCGGCCGCGGTAGCTCCCCCACAGGCCTGTCATGGGCATCGCCCGGGGGCCCTGGGGAACACTGGCCAGCCACTGTCCACCGTCAGTCGTCATTGGCAGGAGGCTGTGCCCACGGGCCAGGACTTGCCGGTGGGGCTCAGGCCCTGCCCGTCCGTCCCTCCGAAAGGCAGGATTCTTCACTTAGAGTCAAGGCCACGCTTCTGAGCTCGGCGCACGCCCCTCGGATCCCAGGGGTTCCTGTGCACGTGTGAGAAGCACGCAGCGAGCTGTTACCCAGTCGGGCCCCGAGCAGGAGGAGGAGGAGGGCAGCTTCCCGTGGACACAGCAGGGAGGAAGCCGGGAGTTGCAAGAACGGCTGGACGTGTGTGACTCCAACGTACGTGCTAAAAATAAAGCATCCGAGACTGTTTCGAGTCCTGTGAAAACCCAGTTAAAAGCTCCACGCTGAAGAAGATAACAGTACCGGTCCCCCCGCCGTGGTGATGCGCACACATATCGGACCGACGTTCCTACGGGAGGCTCCCAGCGGAGCGGACGTGAATCAGACACGGGTTGTAGGGACGCACATTCAAAGTTGCATCCAAAAACTGAGACAACCTAACAATCAAATATGCAAACTGCTGTCAACATGTACGAGCACTGACATGCACGCAGCGCAGTCGCGACGTTCATTCCGCCATGGGCGGGTGTTGAACTGAGAAACCCTTTCCGTGTGGGAACACGGGCTCTCCCGGCTGCTCACCAGGAGGGAGGCTCTGGGATGTATGCGCCTTCCGGAAGCGTCTTTGTCAGTCCACCTGCGCGTCCCAAAGGCTCCGAGGCTCCGTAAACACATCCTCTGGTGTCGTTAGGGCACGGAATGACTCCATGACGAGAGCCACAGTACCCAAACACGTCCACTCTGGGCTGTTAGAAAATGCTCACTATTGACCACAAAGCTGGCGAACAGAGGACAGACGTGACTGCTGTCCCGGGACAAGCCAGGGAGGGAGGGAACCAGCAGAGCATTGCGCGCCCGGAGGGCACGGGGTCCGACTTAGACGTTGCATCGCTGCGCTCTGGAATACCGCCACGAGCAAACGCATCTTTTCACGAAGCCCTGCTTTCAATTAAACACATTTATATCCTAAAGGGGCATGGAATAGAATTAAGAGATCTACAACGTCGCCGCAGCTAAATTTGGAGTGACATTCAAGAAAATCACATATAGAAATGACTTCAAAGCAGACAGCTTATTTGATGAGTTTTGTCGTGTAGGAGCCTTTGTCCAAGAAAGCGTCTCAGAATGGAGGCGGCCGCTCAGCCTCTGCAAATGCACTTGGGGGGCGGGAGAGGCCCCCATTCCGCTGTGGGGAGGAACGGGGGGCGCGTCCCCTGTAGAGCAGGGTTTGCTCTGAGCGGGCCAGGCTCCCCTGCACCTGCCGAGAGAACTGTCTCAATTAAAAATGTTAAGGTGGTCCTAGCCAGTTTGGCTCAGTGGATAGAGCGTCAGCCTCTCGACTGAAGGGTCCCAGGTTCGATTCCCGGTCAGGGCGCATGCCTGGGTTGTAGGCTCAATCCCCAGTGGGGGTCGTGCAGGAGGCAGCCGATCAATGGTTCTCTCTCATCACTGATGTTTCTATCTCTCTCTCTTCCTTCCTCTCTGAAATCAATAAATAAGTAAAGAAAGAAAGAAAGGATCACTTAAAAATGTTACGGTCTGAGAAGAGTCAGTGTAAGGTGTCAACAATTTCAAATGCATTAACAAAAAAGTGCCACTTTGAGGAAGGGCGCAAGCAATTGTATGGGAAAATTTAAAAAATATATAGTTTTATTGATTTCAGAGAGGAAGGGAGAGGGAGGGAGAGAGAGAAACTTCAATGATGAGAGAGAATCATAGATAGGCTGCCTCCTGCATGCCCCCTACTGGGGATCGAGCCCGAAACCCGGGCATGTGCCCTGACCGGGAATCGAATCCTGCCCTCCTGGCTCACAGGTCGACGCTCAGCCACGGAGCCATACTGGCCGGGTGGAAATTTTTAAATGTTATGATTCTATTGAAGAATTCTTATTCTTCAGAAAAATTCCAGTGAGTCTACCAATATGTTAAGACCCACTTTTCACTCAAAAACTACTTGGGAAATGATAGCTTGAGTTTCCGTGTCCCCATTTCGCCGCGACGTGTCCCAGTTTGGGTGCCTGTCCGCCATCCAAGCGCCGCACACACAGGTTTCCGAACCTCAGAGCCTCCCGGCAGCTGTGTCGCTCTGATACGGGCACCTGAGGCCTGCCTGCTGCTCTCTCTAACCCAGGCGCGACTTACAACGCAGCGAAAGGCGGCCCTGGCCAGGGCTCCGTTGGTTGGCGTAACTCGTGTATTGAGGGGTCACGAGTTCCATCCCGGATCAGGGAGAGTGTGGGGGGTCGACCGGTCCATGTTTCTCTCTCACATCAATGTTTCTCTCTCCCCCTTCCTCTCTCTCTCAAAAGACAAAAACATAAACACACAAACAACCCACAGTGAAAGGCAAAGACCTTGGGTGACCCCACTAGAAGGTGCTGGAACCCCGGCCCCACCCCCAGGAGCCCCCACTCAGCAGGGCGGCCCAGAGGGTGGCCTGTTGGGGAGTCCCAGGAACATATAACGCAGGGGCCGCCGGCCTGCGGGCCCCGTGCTGTCGGCTGCGCCAGAACCCCATCCCATCTCAGGGGCTCGACACCACAAACCCCGATGCCTTCGTGAACCCCGTGACCACAGAGGGGACGGAGAGCAGGGCTCGCACCTCCTGGCTTCCTGAGGCTCCGCCTCCTGACCCTCAGGACCATGCGGCCCCTGCCCCCCCCCCCCCACCCTGCAACCCTGCAGGAGAGAGAGGCTGAGCCTGACCAGCTCCCCGAGGCAGCTCGCATCTGTGCCCCACAATGCAAATTGGAGGGATTATTTTTACCCGAAAGCGCGCCTGAACGTGGCGGCTAATGTATTTATAACGGCCTGAGAAGCTCAGCGAGTAGCTAGCACCCTGAGTGACAAGGAAAATGGATAGAAATTGTTCCCTGTAAAAATAATGAGCAATGAGTGCACTAAAACGAGCCAATCAAAACCGCCCCCCTCGGCGCCCTGCACAGCAGGTGTGCGGTGGTGGTGGGGGGGCCCTCACTGGGGCACGGGAGCCCCGCCCGGCCTGCCCTTGCCCTGGTTTCTGGCCCTGGACCTGGGGGGGAGGGGCAGGGCTGGGGTTGCTCTGTTCCTAGACCCAGAGCCCCTTGACAGCAGCCCTGTCCCCCGCACAGCCCTGGTGGCCCAGAGGGAGGCACAGGGAGTTTGGACCATCATCTGGGGGACAACCCAAGTCCAAGTGGACCCCTGAGGCCAGCCCACTGGGAGGGTCCCCACCCCTGCAGGGCACTCAGCCTCCCCCTCCCAGGGCAGCCTAACCCATGTCTACCCCCAGCAACACCCCTCCTCCTGCCCCATCCATCATTCCCTGACCCAGGATCCTGCCTGCACCTGCTCCCCTGGCCCCCAGGTTCCCTCAGACGGCCGCCCCCGCAGGCTGGCACGGTCCCTGCCCAGCGGGGAGCAGGTCCCTGTTCTGCACCCCAACAGGGCCAGCCCCCCCGGGTGTGACCAGGTAAGGCTGGGTCTGTGGACTCCGCCCTCTGCCTGAACAGCAACCACCTGCGGCCCGCGGGCCATGTGTGCAGTCCCCGGGCGCCTGGAGCTGTGCGAAGCGGACAGCAGGCCCAAACCTGAGTTCGGGATGAATGAAAGCCAGTGACCACACACGGGCCACGCGTGGTCGGTCACATGTTTGGCGGCATAATCCTCACATAGCTCATCCCTTCCCTTCCTGCCCCTGACGCTCACCGACCCCTCACTCTGTCCTTTCCCTTCCTCATCCCCATCTCCACTCTCCGCCCGCCCGGGTCAGGGTCATCGGCTCCCCCACCCGCTGCTGGTCTCCTGCCTCCCGCGGGCCACTCACACTTCCCTCCTCAGGGTCCAGTCTGAACAGGTCGCTGCCCTCTCTCTAGGTCTGCTCTGGCTCCCCGGTGCCTGGGCGGAGGCCCCTCCTCAGTGTGCACAGCCATCCACGTCATGTCCACGGTCACGTCCACCCTCCTTCTCCTGGGTGCTCCTCACTGCAGCTGCAGGCCTGCGCTCTCCCCACTCATCACGTGGTCCGGCCTGGGGGTCGCTCACACCATCCATTCTCTTTGCCCCAAATACCCACCCTCCCTGCCCACCCTGCAGGGCTCCGCCTCCCCTACCTCTACCCACCCCTGCAGACCCCACTCGGCTGATTCCTCCAGGCTCCCCTCCCCCTCCTGTCCTCCCACATCCAGCCCTCACCACCACCCCCCCCCCCCCCCCCGCCACGAGTGCTTGCACAGGGGCCTTGGTGCGTGGATTTTGAGAGCGTGAAGGCATGTCACCATCCTTGTGCCTCCCTGTGGTCTTCTCATGGTGTTGTGGATGGACACCCCGCCCTCCGGAGGCCCCGCCCCGGAGGCCCCACCCCAGAGGCCCCGCCCCCAGAGGCCCCGCCCCTGGGGCTGTGCAGGCCATCACCCAGCAGCAGGGCTTTCTCATCTGACTGAACTGGAGGCTGGTGAAAGGGGGTTCCTCGCCTTGTGCTTCATTTGTCTGAAAAGGAAGGAGAGCACTTCAGCTCCCAGGAACAAAGGCGTGGATCATCACAGCCCCTGCAGGCCATCCAAACACAAAGCCGCCCTGATCAGCTGGGGGAGGGGCACGGGGAGGGGTCTGGGGGGGACTTGCTGTCTGTGGGGCTCCTCAGCTGCCATTTAAATTCCCAGCAGGTGTAAGCACCTTCACTGGGGGGTCAGGTGGAGCCTTCAGGGGAGGAGGGGCTCCTTGCCCTGCCGCTGGGAGGAGCTCAGTCTGTGACTTCTAAGGGCTGCTGTCTTCCTCTTGCAGGGCACCTGGACTTTGCTGCCTACAGTCCGCTCCCCTGTTTAGGGAGAGGGCACCCCATTTCCTTCAGGAAGCCTCACCCCTTGTTCTCCCAGAGGACCCAGGGGGGTGGGCCTTGACCGGCTCCAGCCAATTGGCAACCCTGGAGGTGGCCATTTTCCAGGGGGAAGGAGGATTGACAACCTCAGGGCTGAGACCATCTAGTCCCAGAGGCACCTGCTCTTTACACCCCCAGCCCCTTTGTCTGTAACTGGTCCCAGGGCGCCCGGGGGCACCCGCCCTCTGCGACTGCCCCTCCCCCCGCCCCGCGCCCCCCAGAAGAGACCCCTGCTGCCCTCCTTGCAGGGAAACGCCTCATGTTCTCCATCAGATGCCGTTTGCTGTCTCCCCCAACACTTCCTCTTCCTTCAATCCGCTTCCCCCAGCTTCCCAGCCGCCCGCGCCCGTGATCGGCCTCCGCAGGGCACCGCCACCCCTCCTCCTGCCCTGAGAGACGCGTTATTTTTCTAGGCAAACACCCAGGTCTTATCTGTTCACGTGGAGAGTATACCGGCCACAGGCAGAGACCCCCCCCTCAAATGCCAGGCTGCTGAGGTGCCGGTTGCCTAGTCTGTGTGGCGCATGGCCCTTCACCCACAGAAGCGGCTTCTGCTTGTTCATGAGACTCATGAAGCAGAGGCAGGCACGGAGGGTGGCCCAGAGCCGGGCTGGACGATGCACTGAGGATGGCGGAGGCAGAGGCCGGAGAGGAGGATGGGAGCTGGGAGCCCAGACCTTTCAAAGATCGATCAGGCCATGGAGCAGGAGAGAACAGAGAAGATGGGGGGAGGCTTGGGGGGAGGGCAGGGGGAGTCCTCCCAGGGGAGGGAGGCAGCAGAGCAGGGGTTTTGGGGAGGAGGGAGGCCCACTGTGCCCGAGGCTGCACCCCAGGCTGTGCCCCGCCCGTGCCCAGGCCGCCCAGTGCTCTGATGTGCGAAGGACAGAGGAGCCCCTGGTCCGCAGCCCCAGCCCGGGGACATCCTTGGCAACCTGGACAAGGTTAGCACTTAGCGGTGAGGATGCAATTGACCAGGTGCCAGGCAGGTTGCTGCTGAGAAGCGGGAAGAATTCCTGGAACCCACTTAACCCAGCGCTTGGCGTGGCGTCTGCGCCAGCCCCTTCCTGCGAGAGTGACTGCCCGCCGCTCCGGGACCCTCCGGCCTCGGGGCTGTGCGAGGGCTGCACGTGCACAGGGCCTTCCCGGGAGCAGCTGTCCTCCGTTTCACGGGCAGCCCCCGGGCCCCACTCAGTGAGTCGCGGGGACAAGGGGACCTGCACAATGACATCATGCTTCTCCCTGTCCGGTGGCCTGGCAGCGCCTGGGCCCAGGGCCGAGGCCTTTCGGAGCTGTGATCCCCAACATGGGGTCCCAGCACACTGTGAAGGCACCCTAAACCGCACATCGGATCCAACACCTGCAGAGAACTTAGAACTCAACAACAACAAGAAAACAAACAGCCCAATAAAAACAAGGGCCCAAGACCCTGTTCTGAACAATAAATCCTGACATTTCCCATCGATGGCCATGAGAGAGCTTTCAACACCATGAGGGCAAACGCCTTGGGGGCGGTGCGACCGCAGCCCCGCGGGCAGTGGAGCTGTCCCTGGGGAATGCCCGGCGCCCTCCCTGTGAAAGCCCCTCCCCCGGGGATGCTCGAGGGTCTTGGGTGCATGACACCAAGCAAGGCTGGGCCCTTCCCGAGACAATCGCCTCTCGCTCCTGTCCACACCTCTGACCCATCCAGAGGCCACCGCCCAGCCCTGCCAGTCAGGGCCTGAGCCCTGGTGCTGGGCCTCCGCTGGAGCAGGGCACAGATAAACCCTGGAGGACCCATGTGCGGTGGGCACGGTGGGCCTCCCTGGCCTGGCATGGCCCTCCCGTCCTCTTCCTCGCTGAGACCGGGAGGCGCAAAGAGTAAGGCGGGAAGTGGATCAGAGATTCTTCGCCCAGAGCTTCCACAGGGGACAGGTCAGACCGAGGCAGGAGGGGCGCTGGCCATGGACCCCTTTTCTGGGCTGAAGGAGGGTGGGGATCCCCCTCCACCCCAAGCTACGTTCCCCGGGCAAGGCCCCCGACTTCATCTGGGGCCTCCAGGATCCTAGAAACTCACAGGCCAGGAGCCCTTGGCAATTACTGTTAGGCGACCTGATCATATATATAAAAGCCTAGGCAACCGGTCGACCGGTAGCTATGATGCGCACTGACCACCAGGGGCAGACACTCAACGCACAGGCATGGAAACATGGAACAGACTGATGAATCTCAGAAGGAAGGGGGAAGGGAGAAGGGGGGAGGGCAGGAAGAGATTAACCAAAGATCTTATTTGCATACTAGAGGCCGTGTGATTCGTGCACCGGTGGGGTCCCTCAGCCTGGCCTATGAGGATTGGGCCAAAACCGGCTCTCCGACATCCCCTGAGGGGTCCCAGATTGCAAGAGGGTGCAGGCCAGGCTGAGGGACCCCACCGGTGCACGAATCCATGCACCAGGTCTCCAGCTTAAAATAAAAGGCACTAAGCAAGCTGAGCTGGCTCACTTGGTCCTCAACCCATCGTCACACACAGGAGCCATGAAAGCCGAAACGTTCTTGTCTCAGGTCCAACGGGGAAGGCGCCTTCGTCACCCAAGTTCTAGAATCAGGTCCTCAGCCCGGCCCAGCCTCGTCTCCCCACCCCCACCTTCAGTCTGTCTCATTCCGCAAACCTCTCTCTTGCTGCCGGGCCGCTCACCGTGATCGGTGGAGGCTGTGCTGACGAGAGCCATTGAGAAAATCCTAATTCTCGGCTTTAAAGGAATGTGCTTTGCCTGCAGATACGCGGGTTTTGTGGCACCGCCGGGTGCAGTCCCCTCTCTAGCAAAGAGGAGATGGCTGAGCGCAATCGGAAACCTACCTGACGGAAGAAAAATTTAAATAAGCAGAGACAGCTCTGCCAGCATGGCTCAAGGGTTGAGCATTGACCTATGAACCAAGAGGTCACGGTTTGATTCCTGGCACAGGCCCAGGTTGTGGGCTCGATCCCCAGTGTGGGGTGTGCAGGAGGCAGCCGATCAATGATTCACTATCATCGATGATGTTTCTATCTCTCTCTCCCTTCCTCTCTGAAATCAATTTAAAAAATATTTAAATATAAATAAATAAAATTAAGAAATTAGAAAGCAGAGAATACCTGTAGGAGAATAAAGTGTCCGAGGAGGCAGTTGGGTCTGGATGATGCCAGGTCAAAGGCCACGCTCCTGGCCTGGCCTTTCCTGTGAGGGGTCCTGGCTCCTGTACGGGGCTCAGCGCAGGTGTCTTCGGGGAAGGGAGCATGTTCTCGGGAGAGCTCCCTCCCCAGCCTGGACGTAGCCAGTGGCCAGGGACAGCCTGTTATGCACAAAGCCAGGGGCAGAGGAGGGGGGGGGGGGGGCGCAGCTCCTTGCTTTGCTTTGGCTGCGAAGGGGGTGGGGGAGGTGCGGTGCCTGAGCTGGCTGGGAAGGCACCCCTTTGTGACCATCGTCACAGCCCCTTCGTCCCATAGGAATTTGCCACCTGGGTAATGAAGGGGGACACAGACATGCCTGCCTGTGGCCGGGGGTGTTACTGAGGTCCTCTGGGAGCCCCGGTTTGCAGCGTGTGGGGAAGACAAGCCTGGGGTTCTAGAACTCTCTGGGGGAAGAATGTGTGCTCATTAGGGTCCGGGAGCTCACAGGGCTCCCTCCGCAAGGTCAGCCTGCAGCCCGGCCCCACTCAGTCAGGGGGTGCGTTCCTGGGCCTGTAAGGACCAAGCTGCCCCGATGGGGACAGTGACCAATAGCAGGGGACCTGGGGGGCCCGGCCTGCTCCCCGCGAGCGGCCTCCCCTCTCTGTGCTCAGCCCAGCGAGACACGGGCGAACACAACACCGGTGACCGAAGCGGACAGCAGCCACTGGATTTCGTTGGGGTTTACCCGCAAGCCGTGGGGCAGGCGCCGGAAGGAGAATCACCGCGGAGACCGGAGCCTCGCAGGCCGCCAACGCCGCCCGGGCCTGCTCCTCACGCCTCGCCTCGTGGCGGCCACTGCGGGCGCCGTTAGGTTCCCGGGGGCCAGGTGGGGACCTGGCAGGCGTGAGTGCAAGGCAGGGACTTAACGCTGGAGCTGAAGCACCAGGCATCGCATGCTAGTCAGGCAGTGGGCACCGGGCGCCTGTTCTCTCAGAGGTGAATGCCTGGCGCCCTCAGGCCTCACCGAGAAAACCGATGGCACCAACGACACCACCGTGTGAAACGGGCAGAACGCACGCGCGGCCGGTGTGAGGGGCCGCCTGCCGGCGTGGCTCCGACTTCAGGGCCTGGGTGTCGGCTCGGGGCACGGGCCCTGCTCCTGCTGACGGGGGGGCTCTCGGAAGCCGCACTTGCTGATCTCTGTGCCCCCCCGCCCCCGCCCACCAGGCTGAGATGTTTAAGTTGTTACTGAATCGATAGACTTGCTGCGAAGTTTCTTCCCGCGTCTCCTGGGGCAATGGAACGATGATGTTATTTACAAACATTGCGATTCTATCGAGCAGCCCCGGAGCCAGCAGCTCAGTGAGGCCCGCGTGTCACCGTGGCCCAGGGCTCCCAGCGGCGCTGGAGCCAGCCAGGTCTCCTCCGAGAGGCTCGATGACCGTGTCCCCTAAAAGGGAAAGGGACACCCCGATTGGCACCCTCTTCGTGTCCCTGCATGAGGGAGTGGCATGCTCACACACGCTCATACATGATCACATACTCATACATGCTCACACATGCTCACATGCACTCACACATGCTAACATACACTCATACATGCTCACACACTCACACACGCTCACATGCACTCACACATGCTCACACACTCATACATGCTCACATACACTCACACACAATCACATACACTCATACATGCTCACATAGGCTCACACGCTCATACATGATCACATACTCATACATGCTCACACATGCTCACATACACTCACACATGCTAACATACACTCATACATGCTCACATACACTCACACACGCTCACACACTCATACATGCTCACATACACTCACACACAATCACATACACTCATACATGCTCACATAGGCTCACACGCTCATACATGATCACATACTCATACATGCTCACACATGCTCACATACACTCACACATGCTAACATACACTCATACATGCTCACATACACTCACACCCGCTCACACACTCATACATGCTCACATACACTCACACATGCTCACATACACTCATACATGCTCACACACGCTCACATACACTCACACACTCATACATGCTCACACACTCATACATGCATACATTCATACATGCTCACAAGGCTCATACACGTTCACACACACTCACACACTCTCACACATACTCATGCACGCTCACACCCACACATGCTCATACATGTTCACACACTCTCACATGCTCACACGCATTCATACACACTCACACATGTGCCCACACTCACTCATACACACACACACACACACACACACACACACGGTTTCAGCGCCCATCTGGGGTGTCCCCAGGAGCAATGGTGAGAACACATATGTGTGCTGTTAGGTTGATGCCAGGTGACATCAGGGGCTGCGGTTCCACCCTCAGGAGCCTGGGTCAGGCCCATGTGGGCTCCCAAGCTCCCTGAGTTGGCTCTTGCCCCTCTGCCGCCCTCTGCACCTGCACCGACCCCGCGTGCCTGCCTCCTGCCCCCCACGCCCAGCCCCGAATGCACCCCTGGCCGACGGGGCCCCTCACCCGGCTTCATGCAGCGTGGCCTTCTTCTCCCGCTTCCTGTACCAACGGCCTCTCAGCGCACATCTGGTTGCTCTGCAGAACCGCCCGCCCCGGGGAAGAGGGGCCTGCACGCGGTCCGACTCACAGCAGGTGCTCAGTGTGTGGGGCTAGTTCAGTGATGGCGAACCTCTGACAAGTGTGCACGTGTGACACTCGAACTCATTTTTTTGGTTGATTTTTCTTTGTTAAATGGCATTTAAATATATAAAATAAATATCAAAAATGTATGTCTTTGTTTTACCGTGGCTGCAAATATCAAAAAATTTCTATATGTGACACGGCACCAGAGTTAAGTTAGGATTTTTCAAAATGCTGACACGCCGAGCTCAAAAGGTTCGCCATCACTGGGCTAGTTGGATGGTCAGGAATCCTCAGCAGGAACAGCCCACAGCACGTGGTGCGGTGCCGGAAGGGGCCTCCCCTGACCCCGAGACAAGGGCCCCTCCCCTGACCCAGGGACGGAGGGACGGGGTGGGGCCGGGGATGCGGCAGGCGCTGGCTCCTCGGCCACACCCCGTGGCTGCGGGTGACCTTGGCCCAAGGGCACCGATTCCTCTGTTTCATCGCTTGAGCGTTTAATTTGAAATCTGACCTCATGTATCTGGGATAACGGAGAAATCCGTCTCGATCTTTTCCCCGCAGAAGAAGAGCCCTAAGATCTCACAGCGTCTCTAAGCAGCTCACGCAAAAGCCTCGCCTCGGTCTCACCAGGACCAGCCGCGGGCCTGTCGCTGGTGCTGCCCGGGAGGCGCCATGGGAACGCCCAGAGGAAGCCCAGGCCGCAGAGGAAGGAGGTGAGGCCTCTGGCTGTCGGGGCCGAGCACCGTGGGTTCTGGGCTGGACCGCAGGGTGGGGGGCAGAGGCTGCCCCAGCCAGGCGGCCAGGGGCAGCAGGCCAGGCCCATCCCGCAGGCACGGCCTCGAAGCCCAGTTCCCCCTCCTGCCCAGCTCCAGGCGCCCGCACCCACGGATGGCGTCCCGTGGAGTCTCCCACCGCCCATCGCGTGGACGCCCCTCTCTGTCACCTGCTGCCGAGCCGCTTTGGGAACGGGTGTGTGGGCGGGCGCCTGGGAGGGGCCGGGAGTCACGGTCTCGGCCGATTGCCGGATCTGTGGGAGTGAAATATGTACGTGTCTTTGTGCTCAGCGTGTTTTCCCTGGTTTCCTGCAAAACAAGAGGCAGGAGCCCCCGGGGTGAGCAGATTGCCGACTTCCACGTCTGAAATACCGCAATAGCTCCCATGAGGGCTCCCGGGCCACGGGCCTGTTCCGCCTGAGAGGAAGGAGCTGCCTGCGCTCAGAAACAGACTCTGAGTTAGACGATCTGAGAGGAAGCAGCAGCCGGGCTCTGGGAGGCGCGAAGGGCGGTGCCATCCAGCCCTCGGCCGCGCCGTGATCTCAGAGAACACCTGCAGGACAGGTGGCTGCGTGCCCCTAGCCGAGGCCCCTGGGGACGGACGCCCATCTCCCGGCCACCCCCGGGCGCTGCCACTCACAGAAGCCTGTGTTTGCACTGAGGCCCCACCCGTGGGGGTAACAGCTCTCGGGGACTATGATTTGGGGGAGAGAGAGTCCTCACTCATTCCCTGGAAAAGGCTATGAGCCCTAAGAAAGCATCAGTACCAGGGCCCTAAGGGCCAGCCGAGGCCCCGCAGGCCCTGGCACGGGTGCCCGCAGCTGGGGCTCCAGAGTCCGCCCCGTGATGTTCACTCTATGTGGCAACCTGCCTGAGCCTCAGCGCCCAGCCGTGTGGGCCAACGGGATTCTGGACGCTTCCGTCAGGGTGTTTGGGGCTGAGATTGACATGGAAGTCAGGGGACGCCAGAGAAGCCGATTGCTCTCCCCACTGTGCTGGGCCGCGTGCCACCCGCTGACGGCCGGAACGGAACAAAGGCCGCCTCCTCCTCCGAGAAGGGCAACCTCCAGGGGACCCCTTCGGGCTTCGCCTCGCTGCCAGCTGCCGGGGCCCCAGCAGACACCTTGGACCCTTTCCCGACCCCAGCCCGCGGCCGCTCCATCGGATCTGGGCTTGCCCACCTCCTCCACCCCGTGAGCCAGTTCCTCAAGGCCAACCTTCCTCTTTACGTGGATACACCCTCGCGGGCTGTTTCTTGGGAGAGCCCTGACCAGCATGGTCCCAATCCGAGGCAAGTTGGGGGAGGGGGGCAAAAAAACCATAAGCAAAGCAGTCCATGTGCCAGAAAAGAACCCTCGGGGTGAAGACGGCTGCCTTCTCTGTTCCAGCTCAGCACCCCCTGCTCTCCCAATATGGGAGAACACAGCTCAGGGCAGGGCCACCCACTAACTCCATTTTCCAGACATCCTTCCACCAGGTCACTCTGCCACCCCCCCCCACCCCCCCCCCCACCCCGCCCCCACAGAGCTCCGCCGCCTGTCTCTTCCCACCTTGCTTGAAGGTCCTCTGACGACCTTAACGGATGACCTTGACTGATGACCTTGACTGCTGACCACTGTGAGAAGAGGCCATGCCTACATGTACCCTCCTCTTCCCCAGACCTTTCACCCATGGCAGGACCGAGGACAGACGCAAATACCCAAATAACTGCAAGAGTTTGTTCA
Source organism: Myotis yumanensis (assembly GCF_028538775.1). Classification (NCBI taxonomy): domain Eukaryota; kingdom Metazoa; phylum Chordata; class Mammalia; order Chiroptera; family Vespertilionidae; genus Myotis; species Myotis yumanensis. The sequence goes on from NW_027223753.1 coordinate 2,638,165, forward strand.
TTTACATCAGAAAAACACTCCAACTCCAATGTCAGCCCATACAACCAAGTCCCACAAGAAGACAGAGAGCGCGGAGCCAATTATGTGCTATGTTAAAACATGGCAGATATCCAGAGTGGTCTGCAATCGATAGCCACACAATCGAGAATAGGAATTACGTCTGGGGGTCGGGGGGGGGGGGGGGGCGCGGGAGACAAGGTCCCACCATGCAAGTCCGGGCAGGAAAGCCCGTGCTATTGAGCAGGCTGTTGCCCGGACCCAGGCGCGTGGAGCAGAGATTTGGATTCCAGCTGCTGGGTCCGCCCTCTGGAAACTGCTCTCATTATTTGCTGAGCTGGTTGAGAAAAACCTGGACCCCGCACTTCACCGGAGCCGGCACTCACGAAGCTGGGCGCCAGCCTTCCTCTGATCACTGCAGGGGAGGGTCCAAGAAGAGGAAGGTTCAAATACTGCCGTGGCTGAGCCCCCGCTCCCCGGCCACGTCCTCCACGGGGGCTCCAAGCACTCCCTCCGCTAACACACGAGGAAATACCTCGTGGACAGAAGAGCGTCGACCTGTGAACCAGGAGGTGACAGTTCGATTCCCCGTCAGGGCACACGCCTGGGTTGTGGGCTTGATCCCCAGTGTGGGGCGTGCAGGAGGCAGCGATCGATGATTCTCCCTCCTCATGGATGTTTCTATCTCTCTCTCCCTCTCCCTGCCTCTCTGAAATCAATGAAAACATATATTTTTAAAGGAAGTGAGTTTTTATTATATCAGAGAAAGATGTGTTAGGGGAATGTTGCTGAGAAGTCCAGAATAGGATGGAGGGTGTGTGCCATGGTGGGCAAACAGCTGCCGTGGGCACTGCCCGTGCCACGGGGGGGCAGCCGGCTGCAGGGGGCACTGCCCATGCTACGGGGGGGCACCCGGCTGCAGGGGGCACTGCCCATGCTACGGGGGGCACCCGGCTGCAGGGGGCACTGCCCGTGCCACGGGGGGCACCCGGCTGCAGGGGGCACTGCCCGTGCCACGGGGGGCACCCGGCTGCAGGGGGCACTGCCCATGCTACGGGGGGCACCCGGCTGCAGGGGGCACTGCCCATGCCACGGGGGGCACCCGGCTGCAGGGGGCACTGCCCGTGCCACGGGGGGCACCCGGCTGCAGGGGGCACTGCCCGTGCCACGGGGGGGCAGCCGGCTGCAGGGGGCACTGCCCATGCTACGGGGGGCACCCGGCTGCAGGGGGCACTGCCCATGCTACGGGGGGCACCCGGCTGCAGGGGGCACTGCCCATGCCACGGGGGGGCACCCAGCTGCAGGGGGCACTGCCCATGCTACGGGGGGCACCCGGCTGCAGGGGGCACTGCCCGTGCCACGGGGGGGCAGCCAGCTGCAGGGGGCACTGCCCGTGCCACGGGGGGGCAGCCAGCTGCAGGGGGCACTGCCCATGCTACCGGGGGGCAGCCAGCTGCAGGGGGCACTGCATTGCTCTCCTGGCCCCAGCACAGCCGCGCCCCTGCGTGCCGCCCACACCATCCCTTCCCGTGTCCTAGGAGCTTTCTCCTCTTCCTCGCAGCTTCTTACAGTCCGAGTGTCAGAGCGCCCCGCCAGCCGCTCCCTCCCTGACACTGTCTTCCTCGGTGCACAGTTCGATGGTTTGGTTTAAAGTAACAACGATGCCTCCCTGTTCACATCTCCAGGCGAGACTTTCGCAAAAGTCCAGATTCACGCCCCCCACCACCCGCACAGAACGGGCCGTGCGTTTGGGCACTCGGCTGGAGTCTCCCCTGAACTCCAGCTCTACGCACCCCAACGCTCTGTCAGTGTCTCCGCGTGGCCATCAACATCGCCAACTCAACCGTCACAGCTCGAGCCCTGGTCGCTCTGCAACTCCCCCCAAAGATGTCGCTTCCATCCCTCCAGTCCTAGGCCGCCGGCCGCGGCATCCTCCTTGAGGCAGAGGGGCCCCTGGGCCATCCACGCACGTCTCTCGGGGTGTCCCACGTCTCTCCTCAGAGCACGCGGCGCCCCACGCTGGGCCTCACGGACAGGCCGGGTCTGCACCATCTCCTCTGTGTAGAACGACTCTGGTCGGGAGGATTTTATGGAGAAATGTCTTCTGTGCGGGAAAACTGGGGAGCAGAGCTTTAACTTAAAGATCTGTCTGAAGGCGCCGAGTGTGGTCAGGGCGCCGGGCGCCGGGCCACGTGGGCAGCTCCTGGGAGAGGAGAAGTTGGCGCGGCCTCTGAACCTGAAACATCTGCTGACGGGCGGGCGCGGGCAGCTGAGCCGCTGAGCCCGCTGTTTCCGGCCTCTCGGGGCAGGCGCGTGACGGATGCTCCGAGCTGAAGGGAGGATGTGGTCCAGCAAACGCGTGGCTGTCAGGGCAGAACCCGGTGGGGGGTGAGAGGGACGTCACCTGGGGATGGGCGCGACCCAGAAACAGACTATACTCTCCCACCCCCTCCAAGGGTAGGGGGCCACAGCAACAACAGGACCATGAGCCTTCAGCTTCACACCCTAACACTTCACTGGGTTGGCGACGCCCCACTCCAGAGAGAAGACCAGGGAAGGGCCAAGGCAGGGCTGCCTCCCTGTGAAGGCATCGCTGAGGGATTAGCCGGTCCTGGAAAAGCAGGAGAAATTGCTGTGAGGAAGCCGGGTCCGCCTGGTGGCTCAGTGGATAGAGCGCCGGCCTGTGGACTGAAGGGCCCCAGGTTTGAATCCGGTCAAGGGCATGTGCCCAGGTTGTGGGCTCAGTCCCCAGTAGGGGGTGTGCAGGAGGCAGCCAATTGATGATTCTCTCTCATCATTGATGTTTCTCTCTCTCTCCCCCTCTCCCTTCCTCTCTGAAATCAATAAAAATATATTTTTTTAAAAAAAGAAGAAGAAGAAGAAGAAGAAGAAGAAGCCAGGTCGCTCAGCACAGCTCCAGCCAGATTCCTGGGGTCAGGGCATAAAATGAAAATTCACCACGCTCCCCCCACCCACCCACCCACCCACCCAGAGGCCCTGCTGGACACGTGTGGCTTTCGATGGCCTATTGCTTAAGGAAGCGCAAGAATCTGATGAAAACCAAGAGAAAAACCGATACTAGAAACAAGCCCACAGTGGCCCACAGGTGCTGAGGTTTCAGACACAGCCCTTCACGTAACTGTGATTCGTGTCCTCAGGAGACTGGGGAACAGGCGACAGAATGGTGCTTGGCTGCCAACGAGAAACCATGGAAATAAATCCTAGGCCGTTCCAGAACTGAAAAGCAAACAGCCACAAATTAACACTGCGACCGAGGAGCAACACGGGAACGGGCCAAGGGTCTCACTGAGCTCTTTACCGACGAGGGTGTCCACATCGGCCCTGTGGACAGGAAAAGCTGCCCCCCACTCCCCCAGTTCATGGTCAAGGGAGCGGGCACTGACGTTCCAGGACAGGCCACGCCCTGACCTGAACAGTTAACATTAAGAGCCCGGCAAGGCCGCACAGGAACGGCCGAGCCCTCCTCCCTGGCGGTGGAGGAATAAAATAGCTCAGCCCCCGGGAAAGTGCCTGATGAGCTGCTGAAGCTGACTCCGTACCCACGGTCCAGCAGCCCCAGGCCCGGGCGTGTGCGCAGCAGAAATGCGTGCCCGGCCTGGACGGTGGTGACACATCCCTCCCGCGAGGCCCACAGTGGAGTCAGCCCGCAGGCCGTCCCCGCAGGATGCAGAGCGCTGGGCGGTGTGTCCCACGCGGCCTCCTGCTGTCACCAACCACGGGGTGAGTCCTCCACGACGCGGAGCAAGGACCCCACGTGCAGGGGACACACGGAGTCCATCCCAGCGTAGGTAGAACTGGGGAACGGTGCCCTCGGGACGTGGGGGGGTGGGGAGGGCGGCGCTGGGAGAGTGGGCGGTAAATTCACGGAGGAGTTCAGTTTCTGACCACCCTCCCGCTGTGCACGGGGGCATGTGCTCTACTCTGAGGGTGAACATTTAAGCGCAAAGTGTCTGCTCAGAGGAACACAACATGGATCGGCCCAGACAGGTCACTCTACCCGCACTCCCGCCTTCCCGGGCTCCGCAGTGGCTTCCAGACCGTGTCCCCCTGTCACCCTGGCTCCCCCCCAACACCGTGGTCTTCACAGCGGATGGGCCCTGAGCACCTCTGTCAGGTGCTCCTGGCTGGCCCTGGCCGCCACTCTGGCCTCGCCCACTGCACCCCGCAGGGCCCCGATCCTCGAATACACCGGCTCCTTCCTGCCTCTGCCCCTGCCCTGCCCCTGCCCTGGCTGCTCCGGGACCTGGGGTGTTCCTTCCTTTCTAAAACCAATAAAATAGGTTTAAATAATTAATAAATAAATAAATAAATAAATAAATAAATGGGAGGAGCCGGAGCTGTGACATGTGGACGTGCTCCCGTGCAGGGAGGTGATCCCCGGGGAAGCTGGGCCCCTCTGCTTGGTCTCACTCCACACCCTGATCTTTTTCTCCTTTATTTTCTAAAAATACTTTCATTGATTTCAGAGAGGAAGGGAAAGGGAGAGAGAGCGCGTGAAACGTCAATGATGAGAGAGAATCATTGATCAGCTGCCTCCTGCACGCCCGAGGGGACAGTATATTCAACAGCAGCACAACTGCAGAGTCTGCTTCATGCCGCCAGCCAGGGCCATTCCAGAACCTTCTCTCACTGGGCTTTAATCCCGCACGGCGCCGTGTTCAGCGTCAGCTCCCGCCCAGGTGGGTGAAGCAGCAGGAGCCGGGCCTGAGCGGTGCCCACGCTCTCAGCACGTTCCCCGGGGACGTGCACCCGGACGCCCAGGTGAGCTTTCCCACCGACACAGGAGTCCTGGCGGCGAAGGTGGCGCCTCCCCTGCTGTCCCCAGGCCTGTTCAGCTGAGATCACAGTGAGGACGGACTTTCCTGCTGGGGGTCCCCCTGAGTCTGCAGCGATGGTCGGGACGCAGAAATGTCCCAATCCTCCAGAGCCACGGCGGAACGGCAGACCCCCGCCTCACACAGACGCGCACAGCGCGCCCCCTGCCCAGGTGAGCGAGAGGGAGGCTCCCAAGAGCAGGGTGCCCCGGCTTCAACATCCTTGACATTGGGGGCCACATGACACTGCTGTGGGGGCCCAGCCTCTACCCACTGGATGCCAGCAACACCCCCCCAAAAAAATTCACCCCATCCAGAAACATCTCCTGATGTCGCCACCGTCTCCTGGGGGAAATTGCTCCCGCTGAGCAGCGAGCGAGGAGCTAGTGCACCTTTTGAAATTGAGGATGTTTCCCTAGAGACGAAGCCCAGCGCATCCGGTGGCACAATGAGTCACCAAACCGAGCGCCCCTCTTCACTGCCCCCCCAGGTGCTCACTCCCATACCAATGCCCACCCCTCAGCCTGCACAGACCCCGAGACCTGGTAGCACGGGCCCCAGCGGCGCAGGGAGGCCGGCGGACAGCGGAGAGCACTCCCAGCTCCTGGTGAGATGGGCCGGTAATTGGCAAATCAATTTTCGATAAAATAAATGGCGTGTCCCTCCCGTCCTGACGCACAGGAGGCCGACGCGAGGGCGCTCAGCATCCCTCCCGCCACCTCGTTTGCGCCACCTCGTTTGCGTTATGAATGTCTTTCCCCAAGCCTTCCCTCCGCCGTCGCCCCGCCAGCGGAATTATCATACGTTTCCAATTAGTGGCGGGGAGGCCCATAAGTCTTTCCTGGCTTCAGGTTCAGGCAGCACAAGCTGGAAGCGCCCTCTGGGCCGCTGAGGCTCGTGCCCACTCCACGTGGCCACAGCGGGGTCCCCGTGGCACCCCCGGTCAGGTGTGAGGGCAGCTCGCCAGTGCGCTCTGTCGGGTTTACAATCACAGCAGCTCCCGCCCTCCCTGTGGTTCATGAACACGGCGGCGTGTCCTAGTTTTGAAAACAATTTCAAAAGAAGTCCGACGGCTTGTCCATCAAGGAAGGGCATGTCAGGGAGGGAAGTAGCGTCACTTTTCCCGTAAAATCTATGTCCGAGGGAAAAGGTAATTTGTCGCGTGCGCTTGAAAAGGCGGAAAAGAGCCCTGTCGGCGGGGCTCAGGGGTTGAGCATCGACCTATGAACCAGGAGGTCACGGTTTGATTCTGGTCGGGGCACATGCCCGGGTTGTGGGCTCCATCCCCAGTGTGGGGTGTGCAGGAGGCAGCTGATCAATGATTCTCTCTCATCATTGATGTTTGTATCTTTCTCTCTCTTCCTTCCTCTCTGAAATCAGTAAAAATGTATTTTAAAATAATAATAATAAATTAAAAGGCAGAAAGAACACCAAGGCCAACGCCTCTGAGAAGTGTCTCAGCTCCATCTCCGAATGGCACGGGCCATCCGTGAGGCAGGGTCCCCTCCCCCCTCGCCCATGCATTCTGGACTCAGCGGCACCGGCCCTGGGAGAGTGGGCCTGGAGCCGGAGCGCGCTCTCCGCGGTTGGCCGGCCCTCCCCTGCCTGCCTGCTTTCAGCTGGGACGACAGCAGGGCCCACCTCCGGGGCCCGTCACACCTTCCCTATAGCCGCTCAGACCGAAAGCCTCAAACAGCGGCCGAGACAACAATCAAAGCTGTTGGTCAAAACCTGGGACGTGTCGGTAGGTCCGAAGGCTCCACGGGCACAGGTGATACTTGCTTTTCATTCCTCCTCATCCCTCACACAATGTCCTTGGGACGCCCTTCGCCAAAGGAATTGGCGCCAGATGGAAACGGTTAGAAGAGGAGGAGGAGCCCTGGCCGGTGTGGCTCAGTGGATAGAGCGTCAGCCTGCGGACTGAAGGGTCCGGGTCCATTCCAGGTCGGGGCACATGCCCGGGTTGGGGGCTCGATCCCCAGTGAGGGGCGTGCAGGAGGCAGCTGATCGATGATTCTCTCTCATCATGGATGTTTCTATCTCCCTCTCCCTCTCCCTCTCTGAGATCAATAAAATATATTAAAAGAAAAAGAGGAAGAAGAACATCTGGCATGCAGGCCTTTGGCAGGGGTCCCACCTGCGGTCTGTCCTACACGGGGCACCAGGGTGACCGCCTCCCGCCAGCAGGGGGGCAGTGAGGTCCACAGATCAGGGTCCGCGGGGGGGGGGGGGAATGCCCTGTTCCCATCGATTGCTCCTGGTGAGGTTATCAATGGGGGGGGGGGGGGGGGGAGTGTATCACCTCTAAGGGGGTCTTTCATTATGGTGGTGCTCCTGCCCTCCCTGTGGGGCTGGAGGGAGGCTGCCTCCCTGTCTAGGTCGAGGGCAGGCTCGGAAGGGAGACGCGCTGGGGGAGGCCCTGCTGGTGGCGGGGCGGCCCGCGGTCCTGACAGCTGCCCTCCCTCCGGGGACTCAGCTCGCTCCCTCTTCCCTGGTGCTCGGCGCTCTTCCTGAGCATGAGCTGGGCAGACACGAAGGACGCAGAACACAAGCTTCTAAGCAGCAAAGTCACCTTTAAAAGGGGCCCGGAGTGGCCAAGGGCTCCTCACCTGGGAGGCCCGGGCGCGGTTCTCAGCGTTTCTCAGGTGTTGGAAGGAGCAAGGCTCCGTCCTCCATCATCGCCGCTTCCCCAGCAGCGAGGGAGCAGCCAAGAGGGTCACGTAGGGCCACGCCCACCACGCGGGGCAGGGGGTGGGATCACACAAGGCCACGCCTACCACACAGGACAGGATCACACAAGGCCACGCCCACCACGCAGGGCGGGGGGTGGGATCACACAAGGCCACACCTACCATGTAGGGTGGGATCACACAGAGCCACGCCCACCACGCAGGGCAGGGGGTGGGATCACACAAGGCCACACCTACCATGTAGGGTGGGATCACACAGAGCCACGCCCACCATATAGGGCAGGACCACACAGGGCCACACCCACCACGCAGGGCGGGGGGTGGGATCGTGCAAGGCCACGCCTACCATGTAGGGTGGGGTCACACAGGGCCACGCCCACCACGCAGGGCGGGAAGGGAGCCTCCCACATGGCAACAAGCACAGGTGCCACAGGCCCGCGTTGAAGGCTTGCGCTGGGTCTCGCGGTGGAAGGTGGCTTTTCCCTGCGCAGAGCTGACCAGGATGCTCGCGATGCGGTAGTTCGGGACAGTAGGTGGACACGGCCCGGCCAGGGTCTCCAGCCAAACGTAGATGAATAAGCGGTTGTTGATGAACAGTGGGTTTGCCCAGATGAGCAAACGTTGCTCACCGAAATGCATTTTCAAGGTGTCGCTGACGCTAGCGGTTCAGTGATTTACTCATTTCCAGCCGTTGCTTCCCGGGCAGGGCGTTCCCGGGACAAACAGGCCAGTTGGCTGGGGCACAGGCCTCGCTGAGCCTGAGATAGCGAAGATGGGAGGCTGCAGGCGTCTGGGTCTCACCTGTTTCAGCAATGGTCTGTGCCCTGAGGGTGCTACTGTTACCCTTGGCTTTGCCACGGGAGAAAGCAACGCACAGAGACGTTAAGTAACTTGCCCCAAGGCACACAGCTAGTCACTGAACCTGGCCATCGGGCCATGCTCTTGGTCCCTCCATCATTCTTCCATTTGCAAAAACAAGTCCCAAAAATGTGCAGGAGAAACAGAAGCCAGAGGGATCTGCAGAGAAAGGTGAGCTTTCCGCACAGCCCACAGCTTAATTGGAAACGACGGGGTGTCACCCAGCAGGTCAGGTGACAAAGGACCTCTCCTCTCTACACCCATGCAAGACAGCTCTGCCTGAGGGTGGCAGGAGAGGGGACAGCCAAGCCTGTGCTGGTCATTTAGGGAAGAAGGCGTCACAAGAGGGCAGACCTGCAGGGGGCGGTACTGGGCACTCAGATCCGCCAGCAGTGCCGCTGGCTCAGCACCGGCCGGCGAGGCAGGAAACAGCGCCAGGGCCTGACCAGGATCTCTCCTCGGAGCCGCCCCTCACAAGCTTAGAGCTCCGTGTTCCCTCCTCTGCCTCTGCCCTTCACAGACTAAGGACTTGGGAAGCAAACGCTCCCGTGGCCTTCGCTGATTCTGAATCCCTGGGTGAGGCCGGCTGGGGGTTTGCGTGGGGCCGTGGGGCCACCAGCCCTGGTCTCCCCAGAGGAATCACTTCTGATGTGCAGGTAGGAGAGAGAAACCGGGTCCTTGGACGGGGACAGGAGTTTGGACTCGACCAAAAGGCAAGGGGGAGCCACCGAAGGTTCCAGAACAACACGAGAAGGGTGCCCGGCGAGGCAGACGGGGGCAGCGTCAGAGAAGCTGCCGAGCTCATGGGTTTCCAAACTGCTGACGGCAGCTGATCCGACTTGCAAAGTCGCGCTCCTGGAGAGGCGGCGGGTCCCTGGTGCATGGCTGGGAGATAGAATGTTCGCGCAGACCCACCGGGCGATTGCTAAGCATCGTGTCTGCTCCGCTCTCACCTGCGTGCGGGAGGGCATTCACGGGTGAGCTCCCAGGAGGGGGGGGCCTGGGCCAAGGGCTTTGTCATCAAGCTCGACCTCAGGCCCGCAGGTGCATGCGAGGGAGGCCACCCCTCCTCCCGGACGTGAAACCGATCCTAGTCTAGAGGTGAGAGGAGCCATCTTTCTCGGTTTCTGGCTGCAGGAGGTGGGAAGGAAAGCTGCTGTATGCGGAGAGCGGAGGTCCTCGTCCCCAGGGGCACAGCCTTCCTGCATCCGTCCAGTCGCGCGGACAGGACGGAGAAGGCACTGGTGGCAGACAGAAGGCTCCCCCTACAGCCCCTGCTGAGCCAGCCCTCAGAGGTGTCAAGGGCTGGACTGTGTGTCTACCCCCAATTCTTATATTGAAACCCTCACCACCCCAGACCTCAGGATGGGACTGAGTTTGGAGAGAAGGACTTGATGGAGATAATCAAGTTCACCTGAGGTCACGGGTGGCCCTCGGCCAACCTGACTCATCTCGTCCTTATGAGGACATTGGGCACAGACCACGGAGGGGCAACCACGCGAGGACACGGGAGAAGATGGTCTTCTACAGCCACGGGGGAAGGCTCGGAGGAACCACTACCCGCCTGGGTCCCGAGCTTCCGGCCTCCGGGGCAGGGAGGGAGGGGGTCGCTGTGTTGAAGTCCCGACTACGGGACTGTGTCCGGCAGCCCAGGCACCGGTACGCGTTTGGCATGTCAGATCACGTTCCGTGGCGGAGACCAGTGGGCGGCCACACAGCTGGTGATGAATTAGCTGCTCACAGCATGGACAGTCAACACTAATGAAACCTTGTAATTTCAAGTATTAATTATTTAAAAAGGGCAAAATGCTTTGTGAGACGGTATCAATCAGACTTCTTCGTCGAGATTTCCATTGACTTGTCAATAACTGTCCGGTGGTCCCTCCACGTCTCACTGTGTGTCCTGGAGGTGCCTTCTTGTCACTGCTCCTTCCCTGGGGTCCTCGCCAGCACCCCGACTTCACCCAGTGCCCGGGACCGTGGGGAGCAGTCCCCGTGGGCCTGGTGATTCGTGGAGGGTGGGGCATCGGGGACCCTCATGGGAGGAGTAAGTCCTGATGAGGAACCTTCCTGAAGTTCTCCTTGGCGCTCTCCCTAAGAAACCCAAAGCCGGGACGAGGCATTCCCGGACCATGAGACATCTTGTTTAGGGGAGCTGGCCCCCAACGCTGCTCCCGCCTGGAAAGCATGTGGCGAACCTGAACGTCCAGGCCAGTGCACAGCTGCCCACCAGAGCCGGTCACAGCCCTGCACCCTCGGGCTCTGGCTCCTAAAAACCAGCAGCTCCATGAGCCCATCTCCACCCCGAGCTCCCGTCTCCGGTCTTCACCCTCTCAGTCGGCCGCACGGCGGGGAAAGGCAGTTATTGTAGGGGAAGGAGAAGGTAAGAAACTCTCCTGGCCCAGGAGCGAGAGGGTTAACTGGCTCCTGGCTGCCTCCGAAGGGGGTGCTCCCCCACCCCGAGGCTGCAGCCGAGCCTCAGAACAGAGCCTGACCGAGCAGTCAACTGCCCATAACCCCAATTACCCAAGAACAACGAGACTCAGCAGATCCCGCGCAGGGACGGGGAGTTGTCGCGCTCAGCAGTTTCCGGCCGCGGCCAGGTGTTTATCCCGTCGCTGCCGTCAACGGCAGAGTGGATCTGCCGTCTCCCCAGCCCCGGGACGCTGGCCGCTTCCACTCCTCCACCTCAGCGTGCCCGGTCTGTGGGAAGCCACTGCCACGTGAAAGTGAACGAACGACTGACACAGCGACGCTGTGAGGACGCCCACGCCAGCCACTGGACAGGCGTGCGGGGAGAAGGCGGCCTCACCCGCCGCCCCCGCCTGGGGGCCCAAGACCTGTGACCGCCCACCCCAGCCGAGGCTCTGCCTGACCCAGCGGCAGCCACGGGCTGAGTCTAAGCACCAGATGCCCACCAAGACCTGCAGCGCTGAGCCGGTTCCCCCGCAGAACCCCAGGCGGCCCTGAAATTGGTTAAGGTTGTTTGTCAGGCCCCAGAGGTGTGAGGACACTCGGTTATACCGATTGTGGCAATAAAGAGAGTGAGGCTCAAAAAGATTAAGCTCTCTGAGGCCATGAGATTATTGAGAGGTTAGGTTCACACGGAAAGGAGAAATTGCCTGACTTCCAAGACCGCTTCTCCCCGAGCTTAATCCTGGGAAATTCAATAGCCGCGTTGGAGGCAGAATTTACTGCTCAATCTGAACTGGGGACAAGGCTTTAAATCACCCCTAACCCATCCCACCACCACCGTCGGGGTCCCCTCATCCCTCTGCTCCTCCATTTGTCCCTGCACACTCAGAGGGGGTCCCCACCTCACCCCAAGGGCAGCACCTGCGGTACCCGCTCAGGATCTGGCAAGGCCCGCACGGTCGGACCCTGACCGCCCGCCGTCCATCAGCGGGTGCTGATGAGGGAGCCGTGTCAGGCGGCTGCTGCGTGAGGCTCCTGCCTGCTGCTCAGAGGAGCATCTACTCTCAGAAATGCCATTACGCCCTAATGAGCCGCTCCGCGCACCAAGTTCTCAGCCTAGCCAGCTGCTGCAAGGGTCGTTACGGCTTCACTGCAAAGATAAAAAACACCCAGAAAATTCCCGAAACTGATCTGACATTATGCTTTACTAGGAAGCAATCTGGCTCCCGGCTGCCAACTGATTAAACCGTGAAGGTCACTTTCACGGGGAGAGCAGAGCAGCCAGGCCAGCCCCGTCCTTCCTCCCTCCTGGGGCTGAGGGGGATGCTGGCCACGGCAGGGGGCCGGCCATCTGTGGAGGCTCAGGGTGGCGCCTGAACTGCCATCCCAGGACTCCCATTCCCCAACTGTCAGCGGGTCCCTCTGCTTGCTGCCAGCAGGCAGACCCAGGGCCTCGGAAATGCTGGCGGGAAGAGACCTTCACAGGGAGAGGCAGAGCCTGTTCTACAAACTGCTGCCAGACTCGGCCCATCTTACAGCAGCTCAGTGGGTGCAGTGCAGCTCAGCTGTGGGGGTGCCTCCTCTCTGGCCTTAATGATGCCAGTGACGATGACAGTGATGATGACAATGATGATGATGAGAGGATGATAGTGATGGTGATGAGGATGATGATGATGACAATGCTAATGACAATGATATGGTGATAATGACAGTGATGATGACATGACAATGATATCAGTGCTAATGATGATGACATGATGACAATGCTAATGACAATGATGATGACGATATGATGATATCAATGCTAATGATGATGCTGACAATGCTAATGAAGATGATGATGATGACAATGCTAATGACAATGATATGGTGATAATGACAGTGATGATGTCAATGCTAATGATGAGATGATGATGATGATGATGATGATGCTAATGATGATGAGATGATGACAATGATGGTGATGATGATGATGATGATGATGAGATGATGACAATGATGGTGATGATGATGATGATGATGATGAGATGATGACAATGATGGTGATGATGATGATGATGATGATGACACTGCCAACAACAATAATAACCAAGAGGATCAATGTTTGTTGAAGGCACATATCTGAACCAGGTAATGACTTAACAGAAATAACTCCTTTCAGCTCTCACACTTCCCAAAGATTCAGGGGCCCGGAGAGATGGCCCTAAGATTCATACCCTCAGCCACGAGTGCCCCTACATCTTCCTCTGTGTTCCTCCCTGCCTTGCTAGGATTCTTCCTCTGAGGTTTGCCAGAGTTGCGAGGGATCTCGGTAAGGACACAGCTCAGTAAAAAAAAAAAAAATGTTCCCTTCTCAGCGTGGAACTCACATGGTGTTTTTCCCAACGCTGGCGGACCATCTTTGAATTTCTGAGCGTTGTTTTGCATCATGAAACAACCACACAACACTGACAAAGAGCCCTTCCTTCGCCCAGGGACAGCTGATGATGGGGGGGACAGGCCCACGCCTAAACCGAATTCCACCCACTTCTATGAAACACCTACTATGTGCCAGGTCAACCATGATGTGCGGTGGGGGAGGGGGAAGGGTCCAGGGCAACCCAATGTCATCCGGGTACAAAGTCATAAACATTTCCCCATAAAGATAGCCTGGTGCATTATTAACATACTGTTAAGTACACTTGCGTGATTGTAGACAAATTAGTTCTATCCACGTGCAAAATTACTTTATTATGTGCATATCTTAGAAGATTAAGTAGTCAAATAACCAAACACAGCAGCAATAACTTGCTATGCTTTTTCAGATAATTTTGCTGATGATATGTTGATTAAACTCAAGTTCATTATTCCAGACAATATTGACCTACTTTGCCGCATTTAATAGCATCCAAACAGCACTTTCATATATTCTCATCACCATCAGAACTGTCCTGGCCTTGATAGATGCCTCTCTCGCAGGGAACTGCCACTCTCGCGCCAATGGCCGGTGTGGCCAAGACCGCAGCCCGGGAGCCTCCCTCCCAGAGAGACAGAGCCGCAAGGTCAGGCCGTGCCTTGAGCACGTGACGTCTTGTTCAGCTCTTTTGTCTGACTTGGGGACGTCAGGAGACGGGCTGGAAAATGTTTGGCTCTGGGGAGATTGGTCAGGAAAACCGTGGATGTGGGGGACTTTACCTCATCCCTCCCCACCTTTCCCTGCCGTCGGTCATGGTTTCGGAGATGAGCCGCGCGCGTGGGGCTGCTTGGGTGGTCATGCACCAAACTGGGCGGAAACCACTTGGGTCCCCGCTGGCCTCTGCCGGATGCCTCAGCCTGGGGGCCGTCTCCCCGAGGCTGAGTGAGCCGTTCCCCTTCGTGGTTCCATCCGTGAAAAGGCCATCGCCGCCTCTTCATTTGTCCCAACGAGACTGCGCTCGGCCTCAGGGACCTGGGCTGGCTGCCTAGCCCCGCCTGGGCAGAGGGCCTGGCAGCTCCAGGTGCCAGGGGGCATCACTCAGCGGTGGGTTCAGGACCCAGAATCCTGGGACTTTGGTGGGAGGCAGCCTTTGGGGGTGCCCTCAGTCAGCGAGCCCCCAAACCCTGGGGACCCGCTCCCGTCTATAAGTTTTGACAAGAATTGAGGGGACTATGGCGTACGCTACACCCCCCCCCCCCCCCCCCCCCCCCGCCGCTTACCTATGGCTTCACTTTCCGTGGTCTCAGTTACCTGAGGTCAGCGGCAGTCTGGAAATTCCAGAAATAAGCAATTCATGCATTTTAAGTCGCACGCCATTCTGCGCGACGCCAGGGAGTCTCGAGGTCCCGCAGTTCCCCGCCAAGGCCGCGCACGGGCCTGTGCCCGCATCCCCACGCCGCAGGCTGTTGGTGGCCTGTCGGCGATCAGATCCACTGTCACGGTTCTCAGGGCTTGTGCTCAAGTCCCCCGATGTTACTCAGCACTGCCAGTCACAAAACCTGTATCACAGCGCCTTGTTACAGCTGTTCCGTTTTATGATGAGTTACTGCCGCTAGGCCCTTACTGCGCCTCGCGATAAATTACACATTATCATAGGTGTGTGTGTACAGGAGAAATCATTCTGTCTGCGGGGTTCGGGCACCCACTGGGGGTCTCGGACAGGATCCCCGCAGCTAAGGGGGGACTCTTGTGTGCCATCGACCCTCTCAATAGGCTTAGGAGTAGCGCCAAATCTACGGCTCACGCCTTCCTGGACTGTCTGTGCGAAGAGCAGCTCCTAACCCATTGTCAAGCGATTTGTTTGTGAGTCAATGTATTTATTCCTTTACTCAGCAAACATATGTTAAGCATTAGCTTTGTGCTCCATGGCAAATGGTGGGAACCAAAGATGAACAGAGTTACAGTTGAAGCAGCTCTCAGGCTGATGAGAGAACCCGGGATCAAGCAAGTCAATTCCATGCGGGGGCCATGTGCTGGGATGGAAGAGTGAGCGGGTGGTGGGCGCAGAGAATCGGCCTCCCCAGGGCCCTCTGTCCAGGTGGCAGGCACCGGCCCGGTCACAGAGGCCCGGTCACGGGAGGCCCGGTCACGGAGGCCCGGTCACGGGAGGCCCGGTCACGGGAGGCCTGGTCACGGAGGCCTGGTCACGGGAGGCCCGGTCATGGAGGCCTGATCACGGGAGGCCCGGTCATGGAGGCCTGATCACGGGAGGCCCGGTCACAGAGGCCTGGTCATGGGAGGCCTGCCCACACAGCTCGACACCCCTGAGCTCTCTGAGAACCTGCCATTCCCATGGCGTTCACAGGCCCCCCTTGAGCACGAGGGCTGGAGGCCTGGGGCTGCGTGCCTTCTTGTCTCTACTCCCCAGCGAGATGGGGGCTGGTACCCAGCTGATGCCCGAGGAACCTGCACGCTCTCGCCTTCCGTGGTCACTGAGGTGCTTCAAGGGGCAAGGGGCTCGACCAGAGACAAGAGCCTCGTGTTGGCGTGTCCTTGCTGAGCTCCTTAAAACCGCCTGTCAGCAGTGACATCGCTCCTCACGGTCTCATGAGAAGCGAGGAAGGCCGGTCACGGGCAGGGGCCAAGGACGACACTCCTTATTTTTGCGGGACGTGTGACCTCTCCCGGAAGGGGCGGGTTCCCCCAGGGGCTCCAAACGACCTGGTTCTTCCAGGCCCACATGAACAGAGCAGAGACCACGTCCTGCGTGTCTCCGTAGCGAAGGTCACAGGCAGAGAAAGCGCATAGCAGGCTCCGCAGCGTGCGCTGCTGCTTGATTTCCCAGGTTGGGCTGAGCCCGCATGAGAGCTCAGCAACAGTTTTTAAAAGAAAAGAAGAGGTTGATCTTTCAGCCTTCCCTGCGCTCCCAGGGGAGGCGCGCGCCGCAGGAAATACAGATGCGGCTCTTCACCTGCCCTCAAAACCCAGCCTCAGACTCGGCTTTGGAGGACTGAGCAGCAGTGACAGTCCAGAGGGCCCAGGTGTTTCTCCCGTTAAATGAAAGTTGACACCAATGATTCTCCAACACATGCTCTCCGGAACCCTCTGTGGTCTTAACAAGGACCCCAAGGAGCTTGGATTCAGGTCTGGCCATTGTCTCACAACCTGTTGCAAATCTCTTTCATCTCCAGCTTTCATAGAAGACGACTCCGCTGCATCCTCTCTCAACCGATCGTGACCCTACGCATCAGGTAACTCTTGGAGAACTGCTGCATGCCCACGAGAAGGAGCAAGTGAAGAGGGCAAGTCCATCTCAGTCCTGATGAACGTGACCTTGACCTGAAGACCCCCCAGAGGGTGTGGGGAATTCCCAGGAGTCCTCAAACCATGTTTTGTGGATGGTGGCTCGGCACAATTTTCAGGGATGAACACCTCAGCTTGGGACAGGCTTGAGACGTTGAAACCCTGAGTTTCCGCCCTGTGCTGTCACTTACCGGCTGTGGGGCCCCCGGAAGCCAGCAGCCCTTCTGAGCACACCAGCCGCTCCTCTGGGAGATGGGGCGGACGATGCCAGCGTTGGTCATTATAAAGCACTTAGCTCCGGACCGGCTTCCATGACTCCTCTTTCCCCGGAGGCTTCTTCCCGATGCAGGGACCTCCATTACCCACCCTTCCCTCAGACGGACCCTGAGAGAGCACAGGCCCTGTTCTCTCGGGTCTCACATGGGGTGGGGTGCTCTGGGCCGGTGGGCAGGTGCACCCCACACTGTCAGCTGGGGAGGTTCACAGAGTGGGAGCAGTATCATCCCATCTGACCTCTACCAGTAGGAAGGACCCTATGTTTGCCTCCATCGCCTGCTACTCTTTATTTTATTTCTCAATTTAGTCAGAATCCGGGGTGGGGATAAATGGAGTCATAATGAGGTATCTGAAGATCCTAACAGCTATCATCACCTCTGTCATTGCCATCATCTTCATCATCCCCACCACCATCATCATCACCATAAACATCATCACCACCATCATCACCATCATCCCCACCACCATCATCATCACCATCAGCGTCATCACCATCATATCATCACCACCATCCTCACCATAATCATCACCATCATCCCCACCACCAACATCATCACCATCATCATCACCATAATCATCATTACCATCATCACCACCGTCATCACCATCATCCTCATCACCATCATCATCACCATCATCACCACCACCAACATCATCACCATCAGCGTCATCACCATCATATCATCACTACCATCATCACCACCATCATCACCATCATCCTCATCACCATCATCATCACCATCAGCGTCATCACCATCAGCGTCATCACCATAATCATCATCACCATCATCACCATCATCCTCATCACCATCATCATCACCATCATCACCATCATCATCACCAGTATCATTATCATCACCATTACTTTCATCATCACCATCATCATAACCATCAGCAGCATCACCATCATCATCATCATCATCATTATCATCACCATCACCATTACCATCATCATCACCATTACTATCACCATCATCATTACCACCTCCCTCACCACCACCATCATCCATGACACTACAGCCCTTCAATTTTGTAAAAGTAGTTATTGTGGCCATTGAGAAGCAAGTGCACACGCACACACACACACACGGGGTCTACAGAACAGGCTCTTAAGTCTGTTTCAAACTTCAAATGAAACACTTTAAAATGCTTTCATAATCTAGGCATTAACAATTGGACTCAGGATTAAGGGATTAAGAATAAATTGGAATTTGGGATTTCAATCACCGATTACAAGACAGAAATATTAATGTCGGTTAAGTAGTTCACCAGGCAACGTCGGCAGCCAAACCGAGAATGAAATGAGTTCTGTAATGTGAGGAACGTGAGAGCAAGAATTGAGAATGTGGCTTATTTTCCATAATTCTCTCGCTCATTGTGCGTGGACGTTGTACTCATTTAAAGCCTCACGCGGGTGGTTTTCCCATTGCAGAGCCTACGAAATGAGCCAGTGCCCTGCCCTAAGCACAGCCGCCCTCACAAACACCCAGAAAGCTTGGTTCTGGACTGAACCCCCAGGGTTGCCCTCCATACACTGAGGCCAGCGTTTTCTGGGCCTCATGTCTGGAGCTGTCACCCTTTGGCTTCCCTCGTCTCTAAGAACCCTCGACCTTGGTTTATGCTGCTGGATCAGGTTCCCGACTCACTTCTAATTCAGGTGTGAAGGTATTTGACCTTCGTCATCCAAGCGATTGGCTCTCAAGGCCACAGTCCTGTGGAGCCTTTGCCCCCTGGCCCAGGGTGGGTAGTCATTGCTACAGTAACTCATTCAGCCACAGGGTGCCAGTGGGTCCCTGAGGCGGGGACAGCTAAGAGCACCCCTGCTAATAACTTCACCAGAACCTTTGTTGGGGCTTAAATAATCAGATCCACTTAATGAAGCGGAGCCAGGTAACTTCCAGTTTATGGCCAAGAAGTCATTCCCTCTGTGGTCAGACTCGGCTTCAGAAAGAAACTCGCTTTACTTGGACCCCAGCAACAGGGACAAAGACGTCAGCCAGGTTCACGTGTGGTCTCCGTGGGAACCCTTCTCAGTACCATTCAATGGCACAACCCTAAACCCCTCTGGGGGTGCCAGACAACCCTAGGGCCCCCAAAGCCTCCATCGTTCACCTATTGTTCCAGAAAACCTCTGGCGTGGGACCCCTCCCCAAGGTCACCCTGCAGGAGAGGAGCCAGGGAGTCTGCTCATTTGGGGAGAGCAAGGAGGACCGATCTGCCCACAGACCCCTAAGAGCTGGGAGGCAGGGAGGCAACCCCAATGGGGGCCGTACCATTGCCTGCTCAGCCTTGACCTCCCGGCCGCAGCCTTTCCTGACTTTGCTGCCAGCCCAACCCACAGCCGCCGGGCTCCGGCTCCTTCCCAGGAGTCTTGCTCTCACCAGTTGGTGCCCAGCCACAGGTCACGCATCCACATGCTCGGGGCGTTGGCAGGGCATTGGGGATCCCAGGTGATGTCAAATCCATCGCGCTCCGGGGTATGCACTTCCTGGGGGTGGGATTCTCTGGCATTAAGATGGGCTGGAGGAACTTGGGCCCCACGTCCTCAGCCTGACGCACACCCTCCCGACGCCAGTGTGTAAGGTCAGCCCAGCAGCCACAGGAAGCTCCCCAGAAACACCCAGCTTCCCCCCAAGCCCCTCTTCAGAGCGACGAGGCAGCTGGCCTGCGTCCCCTCCTCCCAGGGGTCTCCAAACGCTGGCCTCAGCCTCGTGCTGCTTTTTGTTCGGATAATAGTCACGGGGCAGGGATCACTGTAGGGGAGGGGGGAATGGAGGTGAAAAGCTGGTCCTTCTAAGAAAACAGCAGGTGGGTCAGCACAGGTGCTCAGACAACCCTGATATAGAGGAGCCACGGGCGTGTGCTGGGAGAGAGGCAGAGCTGATGGGTTCAGAGAAAGGGAAGACTAGCGGGGGTGGGGTGGAAATCAGGAAGGCTTCCTGGAGAAGGTGTCCTTTGTGAAGGGAGTGGAATAATGTGGGGTCGGACAGACAAGCAGGGGAGTAAGTAAGCAATGATAGCAGTTTGCAGTGATCTGGGGGGAGTGAGGATAGAAAGGACCTAATGTGAGCGAGACCCGGGCATGACGATGCCTCCCGTGGATGGATTGGATGGCAGGATGAGCGAGGGGGCAGACGTGGGCAACACACGGGCTTCTGGTTTGCACAGCTGGGTCGATGGTGATGACACATCCATGAAGCTGTTGAGTTTGGACGTGTTTCGTTTGTGAAGGGGGTCAGGCAGGCAAGAGGAGATGGTTAGCATGTGTGTGTGTGTGTGTGTGTGTGTGTGTGTATGTGTGTGTATTTCATTTCAGAGAGGAAGGGAGAAGGACAGAGAGATAGAAACATCAATGATGAGAGAGAATTATTGATCGGCTGCCTCCTGCACGCCCCCTACTGGGTATTAAGCCTGGGCATGTGCCCTAACCAGGAATGAAACCGTGACCTCCTGGTTCATAGGTCGATGTCCAACCACTGAGCTACACCAGCCACCAGCCCGCAAGGAGATGGCTATTTTTAAAAAGGGAAAGAGGTGAGAAAGGGGGCGTGGTGGGTGGGGCAGGGCCTTTCCCAAACATGAATCAACCAGGAGGCAGGTGGCTTGGGTTGGGGCAGGTCCTCATGGGGGTCACTGCCAAACCCCACCCGGGTCTGGCATTGCCCATCTCATGGGGCTGCCAAGGGCAGCATGTCCGTTGCTGATCTGAAGAATGAATTCTGCTTCGAGGAATGAGAAAAGGATGGCGACCTCAGTCCTCCTCCCACTCACGCGCCCTGGCTCCTCCCACTCACCCGCCCTGGCTCCTCCCACTCACCCGCCCTGGCTCCTCCCACTCACTTGTCCTGGCTCCTCCCACTCACTTGTCCTGGCTCCTCCCACTCACTTGTCCTGGCTCCTCCCACTCACCCGTCCTGGCTCCTCCCACTCACAGGCCCTGGCTCCTCCCACTCACCTGCCCTGGCTCCTCCCACTCACAGGCCCTGGCTCCTCCCACTCACTTGTCCTGGCTCCTCCCACTCACAGGCCCTGGCTCCAAGCTAAGAACCACCCTGGGGGGCGCCTGGACAATGAGGTCAGTGCATGAGGGCGCAGCTGGGACCCACGGAGGACCCGCCGTCCCCAAGGCCTCAGCCTGCCGTCACGTCTAACACTCCAATTGCCCACATTTTCCTCTCTTTATTGCCAGATGACCTTTCCTATTAAAAATGCAAATCCCCACAAGAAAAGTTCGCTTTCTCGGTGCCTCTCATCCATCACTTACACCTTAATGTGCCTGCAGAGCCTGAGGAAGACAGTTTAAGATCAGAGAGGCCTGGGAGGGCGCAGGTTTCTTTTGGGAACAAGAAAGGGACACGGGTAAGGAGAGAAGCAGATGACACCACGGCCGGGACACGGAGGCACAAATCCCCACTCGCAAAGGCCGCCTGAGGGTTCGGGTAGCGACTCCCGCGCACAGGACTTGCAGGGGTCAGAAGCATAGCTCGGCTTGCCGGGCATCTCACCATCGCGTCCGGGCGCTGAGGTCACGGGGCTAAACGCCGAGGAAAAGGCTGTCCGGTGCCGCTCAGGATCGTGTTTGGACTTCTCTCAGCTGGAAACAATAATTGGCTCCCCAGACACCGAGCAGAAGCTGACCGCACATGGCGGCGGCGTTCCTCGGTCATAAACTGAAAAGTTAATTGGCTTCATTTCTTTAAATAGATTCAATTATTTAGGCAACAGTGAATCTTCCGGAGGTGCTTACACGTCGGGGCTGACGGCGGGAGATGAAGGTTTGAGGCATTGCTACCCCAGGGCCTTTGCCAAGGGCCGCCAAGGAGCCCGAAGACGGGGGAGATTTATTTGTGCTTCCGAAATACAAAAGCTGCCCTCCGCGGCCTGATTAGACGGATGCAATCGGCTCATTAAAAATTAACGCGGCCAAGAAAAGATGCCCGTGTCTACCTGCATTTCCGTTTTGTGGAGAACAGGAGGGGGTTCGAGGGGAGCCCACCATGGCCTCAGCCTCTCACAGGAGGCAGCGAACGCCCATCCCAGGGCCCTCGTTGGCCCCACTTACTGCTCGGTGACAATCTCCCCGTCAGCAGGGCTCCTGATCGGGGTCTAAATGAAAAGGTTAATTCCTAAACTCACAGGCTGATCACAGTGTCACGGCTGCCCTTGTCCCCAAGCACAAGGCTTCCTTCCGCACAGACATCTGTGGGCTCAGTTCAAAGACTGCCTCCTCCTCCGTTGTCCTTCCTGCCCCCAGCGTTGGCCCCGGCTCTGAATGTTAATCAGTCCTCGGCACAGAGTGTCAGTAATTAGCAGAGGCTCTGCCCTGACCTCCCACCCGCTCCCTGGGGCTTTAACGAACGTTGCCTCACATGGCCCTGACCCCGTAGCACGGGCCTGTCATGTCCCGCACGCGTCCACGGGGGCGCGTGAATTACCTTCAGAAAGAACATGCTTAGGAGCACGATTGAGTCATTAACCTTCACCCAGAACCTCGGGGAAGTGGAGCTATCTGCAACTGCGGGGTCACGTGGGTTAATGAGGCGGCATAGTCTTTCTTTTCTTCCCGCAGACGAAGACAAGAGGTGAGATCAAGGAGCTGGTGGTGGTCACAGGCACACTTCAGAGTAGACTGGGGGGTGTCCAGCCATCAGGCTGGCTTTTTCTCTACTAAAACCAGTAAAAAAGACACGCACCCCATCTTTAGGCCCTGCAGAGACCATGGAGTCCACTTTTGGGGGGATGGGCGATAGCTATTTCCAGAGAGCAAGGTACCTAGCCCGGGAGCTGTCCAGCGGGCCGGTGCTGAAGTCTTTTAGGTGAATTGGCTGGAGTGCATCTTTTTAAAAAAAATACATTTTTATTGATTTCAGAGAGGAAAGGAGAGGAAGAGAGAGAGAGAAACATCAATGATGAGAGAGAATCATTGACCGGATGCCTCCTTCACGCCCCACACTGGGGACAGAGCCCACAACCCGGACATG
Source organism: Myotis yumanensis (assembly GCF_028538775.1). Lineage (NCBI taxonomy): Eukaryota > Metazoa > Chordata > Mammalia > Chiroptera > Vespertilionidae > Myotis > Myotis yumanensis. The sequence goes on from NW_027223753.1 coordinate 2,660,915, forward strand.
TGCCCAGACCGGGAATCGAACCGAGACCTCCTGGTTCAACCACTGAGCCACACCGGCCAGGCTGCAGTGCATCTTGACGTAGGAACACACTGTCCTCGGTTTCCTCCCGGGCCCGGAGGGGGTCACGCTGAGGAGCAGAGGACTTGAGACAATGTGTTGAATGCCGTTCCTAGGAAAGGACTACGCGTTCACTTTGATTGTTTACTATTCATATTGGGAAGCACAGTTGGCACCGCCCAGTATATGGCTCATCTGTGCCGTAGCGTATGGAAAAGGCATCCGGAGGCATCTCACGGGATGAGGTGTTCCCGGTGTCTTAGGTGAACTAAGGGGAGGGGAAGGCGGTTGGTCCCCAATTTTCCCACCCCAGGACCCCTCCCCCATCGGGTGTGACCCCCTATCACCAGAGCCAAGTACCGGGAGCTTTGTCATCCTCCAGCCTCACCCCCATCTCAGAGCCTCTCTCCAAACAATTTCAGGGCAACGTGGTCCTGGCCCCATTCGTGCAACATGCCTTGACGCTCCTCAACTTTTGGAAAGAAGCGTTTGACGTTGAAAGCGCGAGAGCTTGATATAAATACGGAATTAATTAAGTCTGCCTATGCTTAGGTCTTCTCTGAATTAACTTATGAAATGTTTGCCGGTAGTTTTATTAACATGTAGCTCTGAAGATAATGAGTCCCCTTCAGGTTATTTAATTATGGGCGGAATCGTGGTATTTACCCCAATGTCGCTTCCGCGGCTCTGTTCTCCGGGGACGCGTCGCCCAGAGTTTTCGGGCCGTCAGACCCAGTAACTTCATCTGGATAATTCTTCTCACCTCCAGAGGCTGACACTTGTTGGGCACCCGCGGGCGCTGGCTCTTGGTGGGACAGCGTCTTCGGTGTCTCCGTCTGCGCTGAGAGAGGGGTCGCTGGTGAGGGCTAACCTGGAGACAGATGCCAGGAAGTCTGCAAACGAGCTCCCGTCCTGTGCAGGGGACGTGGGGGAGGCTCCACGGGCACCTCCTAATTCTTTGCAAAGCCTGAGGGGCCCCGGGGGCTGGACCCACGGCAGAGAGCCCGCTGGCCGGAGCTCCCACTGAGCACAGCACAGTCCGGCCGAGGGGCCTCGCTGGGATTTCACTGGGCCTTCTGCCTGGTGGGCGGAGACAGCTCGCACCTGCCGGTCACTCCTAAGCAGCCATTCTGCTCCGGCCCCTCCCGACAGACAGGTCTGCCTCCCGCACTCGGGCGGAGCAGCTGCCCGGAGCGAGGCTTTCATGTGGCCCATCGAAGAGCCCGTATGCGGATGTATTTACATGTTTGTGTGTGTGTGCATGTGGTGGGGTGTGTGTGTGTATGTGTGTGGTATGTGTAAGGTGGGCTATGTGTGTGTGTGCATGTGGTGGGGTATGTGTGTGTATGTGTGTGGTATGTGTAAGGTGGGCTATGTGTGTGTGTGCGTGTGGTGGGGTGTGTGTGTGTATGTGTGTGGTATGTGTAAGGTGGGCTATGTGTGTGTGTGCATGTGGTGGGTTGTATATATGTACATGTGTCAGGGTGTGTGTGGTGGGGGTATATGTATATGTGTGTCTGTGTGTGTGCATGTGTGCGTGTGTGTGTAAGGAAGTGTAGGGTACAGCTTCCGAATACCTGGAGCTTACTACTTGGGGAAATAAAATTCTCCCACATTATCAACGAGGGAAGAATATACGAACATAAGCCAGACGAAGGGACGACTCACATCCCGGGGGCAACAGCGGAACGGCCCGAGGTTTCGTGATGTTGCTCAGAACGGCGTGTCATGTAGAACTTATGAATCGTTTAGTTCTGGAATTTTCCATTTAATGTTTCAGACTGCCGTTGACCTAGGTTACCTGGAACCCCAGAGAGCAAATCCGTGGATAGGGGGCTCAGGTGTCCGGGACGCCAGCGTCCTCAGAACACCTGGAGGTGCCACAGAGCTGGACACGGTCTCTGTCTCACTCTCTGGGCCGTGCTGCCATTGCTGGGCCTCCCGGGGGATGTCTGGTTGCGGCCTCTACTCCACCGGGGTCCCCTGCCCCGGGGTCTCTGCCTGTGGCCCCGCCCTCAGTCCCCGTCTCCACCAGGTCCCGGGGATGCTCCTCCCTCTCTCAGACAGGAGCGAGAAAGGCAACCTGGGAAAGAGGAGGACTGTCCAGTTTTTTTAAAAATATATATATTTTTATTGATTTCAGAGAGAAAGGGTGAGAGAGAGAAATATCAATGGTGAGAGAGAGTCATGGACCAGCTGCCTCCTGCATGCCCCACAGTGGGGACGGAGCCCACAACCCGGGCAGGTGCCCTGACCGGGAATGGAACCCTGACCTCCTGGTTCCTAGGTCGACGCTCACCACTGAGCCACACCGGCCGAGCTCCACGTCCTCTTGAGAGTTGGTTTCTGCAGCTCAAACCCCACAGCATCAGGACCATACTTGTCAGGTTCTGGGGAAACAGCCGACAGGACAGATAAATGCATATGAGCAGAGGCTTATTTAAGGGCCTGCTCACACCCTGTGCAGACTGGCCTCCCACTGTTTTGAAGGAAGAAACACAGCTCCATGGCCCCAAGAACCAGACTGTGGGGCTCCCAGACCCACCCCAACGCTGGGCCTGAGACGCAGCTCCTTCTCCGGGGAGGAAGGGCCCATTCTTCAAGCTCAGAAACAAAGGAGCCAATTTCATGCTTCAGGGAGCTGGTGGATGGCCTGCGGGGCTGGGGAAGGACGCCTCCCCCGGTGGGCACGGCCGCTCTGCCCGCCAGGAACACGGGGAGCCGCCAGCTGGGAATCTCGGGGGCCCTTCAGAGGGGCCAGAAACAGACGCGGGGACCGAGGGGACCCTGAGGACCGTGGGGGCCGCCGGGAAGCACGATCATTAAAACCCAACCCAGCGACGGGTGGGGGAGGGGAAATGGATGGTTTTAATACACCACCTCCCTCTCGTTTTTAATAACAGTGTCGCCTTCGCAATATTAGCTCCGTTAATTCTCCCCCCCCCCCCCCCATCCATCGCAGACGCTGCGCTGTAATTTCCAATTTAATTAGTCGCCGCGCTGTTCAATGGCAACAGGTCCGCTAATGCCGCTAATTGTGTACCCAGCCTTCGGTGAGATCTCATTAGCTTTATGGGCGATGGTTTCCACATCAGCTGCGGAATTCATTCTCTGCACATGGAGAGCGTGGAGGCCCGGGAACATTTTCTTCAAGAAACAACAACAAAACCCAACAAAAAAAATAAGAAAAGAAAAACACCTGGCGCTGGGAGGAGCCACGGTCGCGCTCGGCTCGCTCGGCGGGGACGGCCCTCAGGGAAATCACGTTTGCAAATGATCGCTCCTCTCATTTTTTTTTTTTTTTTTTTAGGATCCACCTCAGCAATCCGTCATTTTTATAACCGCCATTATCCATAAGGCGTTATGGAAACACAGACAAAAGATGAGGCGTGCATGCAAAGCCCTGGAGGCAACAGGGCGCCGGGCCCTCCCATGGCGCCGGGATAGAACGGCGTTGCTACCCTGACGGTTTGCACAGCATCCGTCTTGGTCTCTGCTCCTTGAGAGGATGGGAGGTTCCAAAGGTAACAGTGTGTGGTTTATGTGGACTCTACCCCAACCCCTGCTCCCCCGACCCCTCCGTCTAAGACAGTGGTTCTCAACCTGTGGGTCAAGACCCCTTTGGCGGTCTAAAAACCCTTTCACAGGGGTCGCCTAAGACCATCCTGCAGATCAGATATTTACATGATGATTCATCACGGTAGCAACATGACAGTTATGAAGTGGCAACAAAAATAATTTTATGGTTGGGGGTCACAACATGAGGAACTGTATTTAAAGGGCCAGAAGGTTGAGAACCACTGGGCTAAGAGCTTGGCGGCTGATCCTATCTGCCCTCCTTCCTCGCCCCTCCCTGCCACCTTTGACCCAAAGTGAAAATTGTTTGCCCTCCACGTGCTTCCCCGCCCTGGCTCTTTGGCTCCTCTGCAGCCTCTCTGGTCCCTGATGTTTAAGCCAAAAACAGATACACGATGCCCTGGCCCACTCCCCTCACCACCCTCGGCGGCCCCCATTCCCAAGTCACTGGCAGCAAGAAACGAGCCCAGTGCGTTGTCACAGCTGCAGGGGAGCGTGCCGGTGGCATGTCCCTGCAGACAGAGCCTGCCTGCTAGCGGCCACGTGGCTGCCTCTGCCTGCTCTCGGGAGCACGGCGATCGGCTCGTGGTTCTGCACGTGTCTGCTTCCCAGCGGCCAGAGAATCGGGCTCTTCTGTTTGGGGGAATGTGTGGACCTGTGGACAGCCTGGACCCGCTGGGAACACGCTTTTTAGTGGCTGTGCTGACAAACTCGAAGCTTGCCCGGACAGTGTGGCTCAGTGGTTGAGCGTCGACCTAGGAACCAGGAGGTCACGGTTTAATTCCCGGTCGGGGCACATGCCCGGATTGCGGGCTCCATCCCCAGTATGGGGGGTGCAGGAGGCAGCCGATTCGTGATTCTCTCTCATCATTGATGTTTCTCTCTCTCCCTCCCTCTCCCTTCCTTCCTGAAATCAGTAATAATATCTGTATATATAAAGGTAGAGGCAGTGCAGGCAGATCCTCATTTGACCGCTGCTTCTTTGGCACTAAGCAGTGCACCCTGGGAATCACCCACGCCAATTCCACGGGCGTCTTCTGTATGTTTTCCCGTCCCTCCATCCCTCGTGCTGTGGGTACACGAGGGAGTTGCAGGAGGGACCGCGGAGGAGGCTCCGGGAGGCTCGGTCCTCGCAGCGGCCGCGGCGCTCATTGGCTCCCGGAGCCGGTCCTCGGTGGCAGATTTGGGGCGAGGATGTGTGCAACACTGAGAAGCCGACCCGTGTGACAAAACAGGAGCCGGGAACAGGAAATGAATGACTTTCTCCTGCAAGAGGGGGCTTGGCGCCCTTCCAGGCTCTCGGGGGATTGTCAGCGGCAGGATGATGGACGGTGACCTTTCCTTCGAAACTAGTCTGCAATCACTGCTGTTTGATTCATTGTTTCTAAAAACTGTTCCTGGTAAGTGAGCCGCGTGACCCCTCACCCAGCGTCACCCCGATTCTGCAGGAGGAGACGCACTGTGGATGGAGAGCCTAGAGGTTCCCCCCAAGGGCACGGCAGACTGACGGCTGCAGCCAAAGATACATGTTTCCGCTGGGTTTCGAGCTTTCACGGCGATGCCGCCGGCAATTAGAAATGAGAATGAGCCCTGGCCGGTGTCCTCAGTGGCTGCAGCATCAGCCTGTGACAGCACCGAGGGGTTGAGGGTTTGATTCCCGGTCAAGGGCACCTACCTGGGTTGCAGATTCAAACCCTGGCCCCGGTCCAGGTGTGCACAGGCAGCTAACAATCGATGTGTCTCCTTCACAAGACGTTCCCTCCTTCCTTCCCACGCTCTCTCTGAAAACAATGGAAGAAATATCCTTGGGTGAAGAATACCAACAGCAACAACAAAGAATGATACGAAACCAGCAAGTCAGTGCAAGGACGTGTGACACAGTTCCCGTGTTTCTTCGCGATGCCTGTTTGGTGCTTAAGCACTTACACGGCCCACCCCCGGTCCTCAGTATGCCCCGGTCTCGTGTGCACGCCCACCTTCTCTCTGCGTGCGTTTGAAGGACTACCTCTACCCCCACCCCTTCACTCTACCGTCGTGTGCAAACACAGCATGGACGACACGTGAGTGAACGGTCAGGCTGTGTTCCCCTAAAGCAGTGGTTCTCAACCTTGGCTGCACATTAGAATCACCTGGGAATCTTTTTAAAATCCTGATTTCTGGGCCTCATTCTCCGGAAATTCTGTTTCTTTGTGACTAATGTTGTGGCCCCACCCCATAACAAAGAAACAGAATTTCCAGAGGATGAGGCCCAGAAATCAGGATTTTAAAAAGATTCCCAGGTGATTCTAATGTGCAGCCAAGGTTGAGAACCACTGCCCTAAAGCAGGGGTCCTCAAACTTTTTAAACAGGGGGCCAGTTCACTGTCCCTCAGACCGTTGGAGGGCCGGACTATAGTTCAAAAAAAAAAAACAACTATGAACAAATTCCTATGCACAGTGCACATATCTTATTTTGAAGTAAAAAAAAAAACAAAACGGGAACAAATACAATATTTGTATTTGCATGTGGCCCGCGGGCCGTAGTTTGAGGACCCCTGCCCTAAAGCTTTAGCTACTCATACACAAACAGAAGGCTGGTCTGCAGGTCGCGTGTTGTGACCCTCGGGTCTGAGAAAGGAATTGGAATGGATGTGAGAGTTCCCGGAGCAGCCAGGTCTGGGAGGCGTCCGGCAGGAGAGGGTCTGAGCCAGTCCTTAGAGGCCGCGTACGTCTTCATTAGCTGGCACACACGGGGAGGCGGTGGTCCAGGCGGCGCTGGCTGTGCAGGAAACCACGAGGGAACGATCACGAGGGAACGATCACGAGGGAACGATCACGAGGGAACGATCAGGAGGGAACGGCGCCGCCGGACGCCCCAGGGGAGCAGCAGGCGGCTGGGGCACCGGGCGTGGCACCTTCTCACTGTCAGCAACAAAGGGGCTCCGTAAGGGCATGCGCTGGATGAACAACACAACAAGGGAGCTGTTCAGAGGGAAAAGTTGGCTTTGGACACCTTGTTACATTAACTGTCCAGATGCAAATTATTCCCTCTCATCACAAATGAGCCTCATCGCAAGGGCAGGTACACTGAAGCCAGCTCATTGCTGAGGCTTGTACATGACCCCCCAAAAGCACCCTCGATCCGGACCCCCATCACTTGGGCCATTGCACCCTCAGACTAGCACCTCATCCCCCAGAATGAGCACCTTTGTTTTCATTGGTGAAGTGCCAGTACAATGCCCACACGGCTACCCCTTCCCACCAGGGACGGCTCGTTGCCCGGGCACCTGAAAAGTCACACATGGAAAAAGACTCCCAGGCAGCGCCCTGGCTGATAGTCTCATCAGACAAAGTGACAGAGAGTCTCCGGAGACAGGAACATGCAGATCGGAGAGCGTGTCCCTACCCTCGGATTGACTTTGGCTTCCAGAATCAATTTTCTTTATTAGCTGATGGATCTCGGCTAAAGCCTTCCTGCATGGGATCTGGGTAAATTATTTAAGCAGTAAATTGTTTCCATTCCAAACATAACGGCAGGAAGATTTAACAGGATAGAGCACAAGCTGAGGGCTTGGGGCAAGGTCACCCGGAAGGGAACCCACAAAGGTGTGTCTCTAAGGTCAGAATCAGACAGCGCACCGCAGTGCGCGATTCAGGGGGCGCTGCTACCGTGTCATCGAAGTGTGGTCGGGCAGCCCCTGCCCTGAGTGGCTTTGAATATGGGAGTTTAGGACTCATGCGGTGTTTGTCCAATCAAAGGACAGAATGAGTGACATGGTGTGCTTCTTATTATCTCCGTGTTCCTTTGTTGGGTGTGTAGATAGATGCAAATATAGACTTAGCCATAGACTTCTACATAGACATAGACAGAGAAATAGATGTAGACATAGGCATAGACACAGACATAGACAGAGACATAGACACACAGACACAGACATAGACATAGACACAGACATAGACAGAGACATAGACACACAGACACAGACATAGACACAGACACAGACACAGACACACAGACACAGACATAGACATAGACACAGACATAGACAGAGACATAGACACACAGACACAGACATAGACACAGACACAGACACAGACACAGACATAGACACAGACACAGACACAAAGACACAGACATAGACACAGACAGAGACATAGACACAGACACAGACACAGACATAGACACAGACACAGACATAGACACAGACACAGACACAGACACAGACATAGACACAGACACAGACACAAAGACACAGACATAGACACAGACAGAGACATAGACACACAGACACAGATACAGACATAGATAGAGACATAGACACAGACACAGACACAGACACAGACATAGACACAGACACAAAGACACAGACATAGACACACAGACACAGATACAGACATAGATAGAGACATAGACACATAGACACAAACATAGACACAGACATAGACACACAGACACAGACACAGACACAGACACAGACATAGACACAGACACAAAGACACAGACATAGACACACAGACACAGATACAGACATAGATAGAGACATAGACACATAGACACATAGACACAGACATAGACACAGACATAGACACAGACATAGATATAGACACAGATAGAGACACAGACATAGATACAGACACAGACATAGACACAGACATAGATATAGACACAGACACAGACACAGACACAGACATAGACATAGATACATAGACATATGTATCTACTCTCCTCCCCTCAGTCCTTGGGTCCTGTGCTTGGGCCCAGAGCCTCAACCTTGAGTTTCAGGTATGGACAGCTGAGCCAGGCCTGAGCAATCAGCTTATTCCTTGGGCATCCCCACCCACCACCTGCAAGCCATGGGGTTGGTTTTGAGGGGGAAACATGACCCAGGCTGGCCAGCCAGTCAGCTTCCCCATTCCTGGACGCAGTGGTAGATCCAGGGTTGGGCTGTAACCCAAGTGACCCTCATGAGACCCCAGTCCAGTGGTTTTGTGTGAACCATTGGGACAACAGGACAACGCCGAGTGCTCCAATATCCTCTGAACCCCTGACCCAGTGAGTCTGGATTTTCCAAGATGAGATTGTACGTCTGCCTGCTCACTCGAGGAGGGCAGGGCTGGCTGGGTTCACATCTCTATCTGCTGTGCCTCAAGCTGTGCCTGGCATAGAGTGGCTATATGCTGGATGGATGGATGGATGAGTGGATGAGTGGATGGATGGATGGATGGATGGATGGATGGATGGATGGATGGATGAGTGGATGGATGAGTGGATGGGTGGATGGATGGATGGATGGATGGATGGAAAGATGAGTGGATGGATGGATGGATGGATGGATGGATGGATGGATGAGTGGATGGATGGATGGGTGGATGGATGGATGGATGGATGGATGGATGGATGGATGGATGAGTGGATGGGTGGATGGATGGATGGATGAATAGATGAGTGGATGGATGGATGGATGGATGGATGGATGGATAGATGAGTGGATGGATGAGTGGATGAGTGGATGGATGGGTGGATGGATGGACGGACCAAAGATGCCCCTTTCTTGGTTAAGCCAGTTGGGTGTCTGTCCCTAGCAGACCAAGAAGCACAAAGAGCACATGCCCACATGATGACACTGCAGCTTGGGACAAGGGCCTGAGTCTCCACCAAGATGAACACCTTTAAACCCAAAGGCAACTCCAGTTTTCAATCCAGGGCACAGCTTAGCTCACGCAGCAGTAAGTTGATTGGCAAAAACAAGCCCCGAGTCCCCCCCCCCCCCCCAAGTGACACTGATGTACAGCTGAAGCTTGTCCTTCTGAAACCCCTGCCAGTTTTCCAATGCAAATCGGGTGCTAACAAAAGAGAGGCCTGGCTGAACGTGCTGCTCCGGAACGAGGCACCACATCCATCCAACTGTGCGGCCGAGGTCTGATCGGGAGATTCGCAAATGAATGCAAAGGTCTCCTGACAAATGGGTTTGGAATGTGTTCCTGTTGTGTTTGCACAAAGAAGCAGAGCTCCCTTGTGTCCAACAACCTGCAGAATTCATGGCAGAAACGGCTCAGGGCTGAGTCACTGAACCTTGAGTGTGACAGTGAGCAAGGGTTCAGGTGTGTGGTGAGGGATGGAGGGGTCAGTGCAAGGCAGGTGAAGGAGTCTGTGCAGGGGAGGAGATGGGGGGACCGTGCAGGGGAGGAGATGGGGGGACCGTGAAGGGGAGGAGATGGGGGGCTGTGCAGGGGAGGAGATGGGGGGTCCATGCAGGGGAGAAGATGGGGGGCTGTGCAGGGGAAGAGATGGGGGTCCATGCAGGGGAGAAGATGGGGGGCTGTGCAGGGGAGGAGATGGGAGGTCCGTGCAGGGGAGGAGATGGGGGGGTCCATGCAGGGGAGGAGATTGGGGGGTCCATGCAGGGGAGGATATGAGGGGATCCGTGCAGGGGAAGAGATGGGGGGTCCATGCAGGGGAGGAGATGAGGCGTCCATGCAGGGGAGGAGATAGGGGTCTGTTTATGATAGGGGACAGAGGATCTTGGGTTGGGGGATCCCATCTTGGCTGGGGAACCAGCCACGCTCCTTGCTCAGTTCTGGGGGTTCCCAGCTGCAGGACTTGCAGTGCCATGACTCGGACATTCCCGGGCCCCCCTGGGCTCCCCGATGATGGTCTTTCCATCCAAGGCGGCGCACGCATGCCCCTCTCCTCACATGGGACCAGCCCCTCTGAAGTTCTCGGCTCCATCAGGAGGCAGACAGCCCTGAGCCAGCTGCCACTGTGGCACCGAGGAAGCGACGGCCTTGCTCGCACAGACCTGGCTGCGCCATCTGAGTGAGGTCAGGTCACAGGACAGCAGGGGGGAGGGGGGCAGGGCGAGTGGCGGGTGCCAAGTGCCACGTTTAAATTTAGTGCTTGTGGTGACTTCATCCCCGCCCTAAGGCGAGTCCGTCTCTGATGTGGCTTCTCGCCCTCCGGGCCGCGGTGTTTCATTCCTTCAAAGGCGGCCTCCCCCACTCTTCCAAGCTGTGGGGTCACTGGAGGCCCGGGAGGAAGGTTATGGGGGACAAGCACCCCCTTACCGCCAGGGGGCCAGCCCAGGTGCACTGGGGTCCCGGAGCCATGCATCCCCACCCGCCCAGCCCCTCTGTTCCTCATGGACATGGTGACGGGCAGCGTGGAGGCCGGTCCTGGCTCGGCCACGTGGCGGAAGGACCTGGTTCTATGCATGGGGGTCAGCACTGGGTCTGACCCTCCGTGCACCTCCCCCCTGTCCTCCCCGTCAGCACCCGTTCTGGGCTCCGGGTTTCCCCCCCTCCCAGCTGTGGGGGCCAGAGTGTGGCCTGCCCTTACCCAGCCGGGATTGGTCTCCGTGGCTGCATAGCCACCACCACAGGCAGTGCTGCCAGGCCACGGACGTCACCCCTCAGTTCCGAGGCCCAAGCCTGGGAGGGCTGCTCCCTCGGAGGCTCAGGGGAAGGTCCTCCCTCACTCACAGCCCGGGTGGTAGTGGCGCCTGGCGACCCTCGGCCCACAGACACGTCACCGGTCACCTGGCCGGCCTCTCCCTGTGTCGGTCTCTCCCTGGTGCGTGTCTGTCTGAATCTCCCCTCTCATCACCTCACCCTCGTGTTGGCCTAGGGCCCAAGTGAGGATCACCCCTGCAAAAGCCTCATTCCCACATAGCTCACTCTGGGGGTGAGGGCTTCAGCGTATCTTTTCGGGGGGACACAATTCGGCTCGTCACCCCATTGAACGCAGCTGAGCATCAGCCAGACACCTGGCCGCCCCCAGTCCCTGTACAGAGACCCGGGGGAGGGGGTCACTGAGCCCCCACCATTCGGGCCAGCGCACACCACTGGGCAGCCCGGCTGAGAAGCGCTGACTGGCCACCTGGACATGTATCTTTGGACCCAACTCCAACCCCAGTAATGCGGCCGCACCTGCCACCCTGGCCACTCAGACTGGCCCGTCTGAAGGGCTCCACTGAGCAGAGAGGCCTAAGTGGGGTCCCCCGGCTGGAGGGAAACAGGGCGAACTGTCCCCCCGCAATAGCCTGGCCCTTCACGGAGGATCCTCATTTCTGCCGCTGGTGTGGGTAGACCCGGTCACAGGCTGCGCCTCCAGCGCCACCTCTCTTCCCAGGGGCTTCATACTCTTGGGCCCGGGTGCTCTTGGCCCCAAAGGCCAGGGTGGGCCCGTCAGAGCCACTAGCAGGAGGAGCGTCCAGTGCGTCCCTCCCGAGGACCCACCTGGGCCACCCGGTCTCCTGACGGGAGCCCTGGCCAGGCGCTCTGCTCCCAGGGGGTCCCCTGTGACCTCGTGGTTACAGAGCTGCAGAGGCCCGTCCGGGTGCTGACCATGGGCACATGAGCTCCGTCCAGCTGCCCCGCTGGGCTGGCAGGGCGGGCCTGTGCTTCTCAGCGGCCAGGGTGCCCCGCGCCCCGAGCAGCCCCGGCTCCCGCAGCTGCGGCGGGTCATCATCTGGGTGAGGCACCGCGATGCAGACGGCGATTTACACACCTGGGCAGCCCGGGGCGTGAACGCCGGGCTCCAGCAGGCTCCACCCACCCCTTCCTGCTCCGGGCTTAGGAACTGATACAAGAGTATGGAACGGCCCACAGCGGGGCTGCCTGCCACCCCCTGGGTAGGGGCTGGGGTCGGGTCCACTAACCTGCTTGGGGCGGAAGCGCACTTGGCATTGACGCAGCGGGTGTGCTTTCTCGGGATGAACCATGAATGCCCTGTTGGCTAAAGGGCTTAGCACATTTACCCGTGTCTCCCTCGCTTCTCAGCTCCCCCCATCAGATCGGCGTTGCTTCCTGCGTACAGACCGGCCCGCCCAGCAGAGCAGCCGCCGTGTAGGGAGCCTGTGTCCGGAAAGACTCACGGATGCCTCGAGCTCTGCAGCTCATTGCATTTTTGTCACCACCTTTGCAAACAGAGAGCAGCAGCGTGACGGACACACACAGGCCTGAGTCAGGCGGCCTGTGCCTGCTGGAGAGGCAGCAGCTTGCTCCGGGCTGGTCCCGGTGTCCTCGGGTCAGCCCCCCCAGCTCCGGGACACCCCTGGCCTCCTGCCCTCTGCCTCCACCTGGGTCACAGCTGGGAGGGTGCCAGCTGCCTCCTGACTTTCCCGGTGAACCACTGCTTGGGGGGCCCCAGAGATGAGCCTTATGCCGCCCCTACAGACACGGGGCGGGCAGTGCGGGGACCCCGGGCCCCGCAGAACCCCCAGCCCGCACCTCACACCCCGCCCTCGGACCCGGAGCCGGAGGACTTCGCAGCCTCCCTCGGAAAAAAACACTTGACATTTCAGAACAGCGAGGCTTTTGACTGTGAATGGAGAAAAAGGCAGCTCACCAGCGGTGGCAATTAATATGCCCAATTTTTCCATCCAAAGCTATTTCAAATCTGTCTCAAGCTGCTTCTTATTAAGCTCTTTAACATTAAAAGGTTCCATATTTAAAGTTGAGGCGGGTGTGAGTACCGGGGGGGAGGGGCTGATGCTCGCCCACCCGGAGCAGCCGCGTTCGCAGGCGGGGCAGCTGGCTGCAGCCATCGGTGCCTGGCACGGCGCCCAGCCCGGGTGGGCGACAGCAGGTGACCCTGAGCTCTGCCCAAGGTCACCGCTCCACCCCTCCTGCACGCTCTCTCTCCTCTAGTGCTGCTTCTGGCTCCAGAGCCTGCAACCCATGCCTGCCGCCAACCCCAGCCCGTTTCCGTGCCGCCTGCGGGCTAAGAACGGCGTTTGCATTGCCACGTGGTTGGGGGAGGGGGGATCAAAAGGAAGAGATTTTGTGACATGTAGAAACGATATGACATTCCCATTTCAGCATCCATAAATAAAGTTTTATTGGCACACAGCCATGCTCATTCATTTGCATATCATCTGAGGCCACCTCCCCCCACAATACAGAGCTGAGCAGCTGGGACAGAGACCTCGCAGCCGCAGCCGCAGCCGGCAACACCTCAGACACGTGCTCCGTGGTCCTTGAGAGAAAGGGGAGTGGGGAGGAAGGGGGGAGTGTGCAGAGCAGACGTCAGCCCGGGTCTGGCTGGAGAATGGGCTGGGGGATGGTATGGACTGAATGTTGTGTTCCCCCAAAATGTATATGGTGAAGCCGACCCCCAAGGTGATGGCATTGGGAGTGACTATGGCCTGAGGGTGGAGCCCCTGTGACTGGGATTTCTGTCCGTGCAGAAGGGACCCCAGAGAGCTCTCTCCTCGCTTCCACCCGGTGGGGACGCAGAGGGAAGACGCCACCCGTGAACCAGAAAGTGGCTCTCACCAGACACTGAGCCCACGGGGGCCTTGACCTGGGGCGCCCAGCCCAGCCCTGTGAGCAGTAGGTGTCTGCTGATCACAACCCCCATCTCTGGGACTTGGTCATGGCAGCCCAAGCAGACTAGCACAGGGACGAAGGGGTAGAGGGAAGACACCCCAGACATCATGGAGATGGGGCCAAGGGACCCTGGCTGTGTCCTGTGGGCCTCCAGGAGGGGCGACAGTTCTGAGGGTGTTGGGAGTCAGCACAGGTGAGCCACCTCCCGCAACTGGCGGTCGCTGGCGCCACCGGCAGGTCCAGGCACCTGTCCTTTGAGTGCAGGTCTGTGTGTATAGTCTGTATGAGCCTCTCGTGGCTGCTGTAACAAAGCCCACCAGCTGGGCGTTCTAACAAAGCTCACTCTCTCCTCCGGAGGCCAGAAGTCTGGCATCAAAGTGTCCGCAGGGCGGGTCCTGCGGAAGGCTCTGAGGGGGGGCCCTTCCTCGCCGCCTCCAGCTTCTCATGGCTTCAGGGGTTCTGTGGTTCCAGGGGTTCCATGGTTCCAGGGGTTCCGTGGTTCTAGGGGTTCCGTGGTGCCAGAGGTTCCATGGTTTGTGGCTGCTGCAGGTGCTGCCTGGGCACAGGAGGGGGAGACTGAGGCAGGGATGCTGGGGGGCTGCGGATGGGGCAGAGGAGGGCCTGATGGCACGGTGTCCCCACGCAGCCTGGGTCTCACACCTGCAGCGTCCCCCAGGGAGACCTGTTTGGCGGCACTGGGGTGCGCTGGGAGAACATGGGGTGCCATGCAGCTTGCAAACTCTGACCTCTGATCCCACGAGGGTGGCCCCGTGGCAGTTTTAAGGCTTAGAGGGGCCCAGCAGTGGTCCCGGGGCTGCTCCTTGTGAAATGGGGTGACAGCTCATAGTTTGGAGGCTCCCAGGAGGTAAGGCTCCTGGGCCAGCACGAGGTTTCTCAAAGGAAAGGGCCTGGTCACCCACGAGCCACCGCGCCTCGCTCAGAGCTCCCTGGGGCTGCCCGCCACCCGCCACCCGCCGCGTCAGCATTAGGAGCTGCGAGCAGAAAGCTTGCTGAATGCTGGTTTTCTCCCTGTATTTCTTTGGGGGAAAAATGTCCTGACACGGCGGTTTGTGCCCGTGACTTTCATCTCAGCCACGTCACCGAAACGGACGCCTCCTTTGTGTCACCTCCGGCTCCCACCTGGGTTGTAAATGTCTCCCGTTGCTTCCTGCGAGGCGTGACAAGGATTCCTCTCCCCGCCACCCGCCCCCAAGACAGTTGTCACCAGCCCCCAGCAGTGCCAAGATAAATGCAAAGGTCAGATAGCTCTTCCAGCCTCCTGCAGCCGCAGGCCGGCTCCTCCCCGGCCCAGCAGGTGGCCCGGCAGGTGGCCCGGCAGGTGGCCCAGCGGGGGGCTGAGCAGAGGCCCCTCAGCCTGGACCTGGGAGGTGACGCACAGGGTCCAAAGGCATCACCACGGGCGTCAGATGCAGGCTGAGCTGAGTTTGCAGGATGTGAGAGTCCGGGAGACTCTGATGGACAGATGGATGGGTGGTCCACCCACTGTGTCCTAGACAGGGTGACCTCCTGCACCTCTCCCTGCGTTCACACCCAGCAGGCGACAGGCCAAGCCAGCCAGCCTGATCCCAGGACCCAGGCCGGACCCCGGGCAGCCCTCTTCTACTCCCTGCTCGCCGGGTGCTCGGGACACCGGCCGTGGGCTGCCCACTCCCGGCACTTCTGCTGGCCGCCCGCGGTTCAGCTCAGTCTGACCCTGTCTGCCTGTCGGACCTGCAGGTCAGGGGCTCAGTCCCACACGACGGCCCCCACCTGACGCCAGTCCCCCAGGCCCAGCTGGTTCGAGCGGCCAGGGGCCCCCACAACCCCTCCTGGGGTTACCCTGCTGTAGCAGCTCACAGACCTCAGGGGACACCTCATGCTTTACCAGCGGAGGTTAAAGGGCACAGGTGAGCAGCCGGATGCAGAGGGACACGGGGCACGGAAGGGCCGAGGGCAGGAGCCGCTGCCCCGTGGGGTTGGGGCACGTGGAAGGGTTCACCAGCCTGGAATCCCCCCAAGCCCCGTGGTTTAGGGATGTTATGGCGGCTTCATCACGTAGGCGTGGCCGATGGTCCACTCAATCCTCAGTCCCTTCCCCTCTTGGAGGACAGGGGCAGGGGAGGGGCCGAAAGTCCCAGCTTCTCAGGGTCACCATGACAGCGCCCCCTGGAGGCCACCCCATGTAACACTATTGACACAGCAGGTGCTACAGTGACCTAGAGACGATGTGAATGAAGCACATGGGAGGATGTGGGAAGCTTGCACGCAAGTCCTACGTCACTGTGCATAGACATGAGCACCCATGGGTTCTGGTGTCTGAGGGGGTCCTGGAACCCATCCAGGCATGAGCTCCCAGGGCTATGGCTCAGGACACACTTCTCTTTGGGTCTAGAGCGAGGAAGGCTGGGAGGGCTCTGAATATTCATGACATGCAAATCTCGGGAAATGCAATTGCCAGCTACTCACCTGCTCCCTCCCTGTCGCCGCCTCCCCAGCCCCAGGCCTTCCCCAGGAGGACGCTCCCCGGCCCCGCGGAGCTGGCACCTGGCCACGCTGTAGACACGCACAGCCAGGGGGGAGCCTCTTCCTCGTTCCCCCGGGGACACCGTCCCAGCGAAAACGTCCAGGGGCCGAAGCCTGGCTGACGTTTCTTCAGCGAGGCCCCAGGTCCCCGCAGCTGCTCGGGGAGGAGGGTTTTCCTGTCTCCTGCCCTCACCACGTAGCCCCCCATCACACTTCCACCCTCGGAAGGCCGGCCGGATGTGGAGGGCGGGCTTCTTCTCCCTCCTGTCGCTCTGAGATAGCCTCAGAGGGCAGTGAGGTCGTAGGATACCCGGCTGGGGTCGCAGGGCACTGCTGGGAGCACAGGGTGAGAGGCGGCCACACGCTGCACCGGACGGCGCCAGAAGGAGGGGCGGAGACTCAGGCGGCAGCCTAATTCTCGCCCCGCTGGGGACCACGACCAGGTCAAACCCACAGACAACTCCTTCCCGTGGCTCCACCCCGGACTCCCTGCCCAGGTGTCCCTCACCCTTGGAGGGTCCCCTCAAGGCCCCTCCCCTGCTCCCATGATCTGCAGGGAGCAGACCGGTGGCTCCCTGGGGAGCGGGAGGCCTCCCCTTCGCTCTCCTCCTGCTTTAATATCATCAGTTTCCTTATTCCAGGGCTGTCTCCTGCAGCCAGTGTACATATAGGCCCATCAATGTGTGTATGAGAGAGAGAGAGAGAGAGAGAGAGAGAGAGAGGCCAGTCAGTTGCCTCCCGTGTGTACCCGACCCGAGAATCTAACCCACAACCCCGTTTTCTTACCAGGCACTTCTTTCCCGTGACACTCATCCTCCAGTGCGAGTCTCAGGAAATTCCCTTCCTTGCGACACCCCAAGATCTCCACCCCCACCGGGAACGGGGGGGCACAGAGGGCACCCACCACCAACAAAGGAAGAGAACACAGGCCAGACACCGGGAGTCAATGATGCTTCTAGCAGAGTCAGGTGGGGTGCAGGCGGGACAGGATGGAACAGCGGGTAGGGTGCAGGTGGGATAGGCCACGATGGGGGGCGAGCATGGGGTGCAGGCAGGAGAGGATGAGACGGTGGGGCGTGCGTGGGGCGCTCAGGGAGCCGATGAGATGGCGTCTGAGCAGAGAACTCGGACTCCGGAGCCAACAGGTGCACGCCTTTTGCCTTAAATTCATCCTGGTGGCTGAGCGCTCACCGCACCCGGCTCTGTGCTGTGATGACTTTAACCTGCTCTGCGTTCCCGAGGTCGTGCCCTTTCTGTTCCCCGGGGCTCTGCCTGCTGCAGGCGTCGGTCGATGCTGAGGAAAACCACCCCGGACGTGGGAGAGGCCAGATCGCAGGAACAGCCCACGGCGCGGGAGGCGCGGGCGCCACGGGGGTGGAAACACGCACAGAGGCGGCTGCGGATACGAAGACCCCAGCACACGCTTGATCGGCGCCTTGGCCACGTGGGCGAGCGGGTGGAAGGCACACGCCAACCCGACACGCTCAGGGGCGGCCTGCGTGGCGGCCGTGAAAACTCGAGACCTAAAGTGACCGCAAAGGGTGGTCGGACATGAAGCCTTTCATTAAAAAGCAGCTCCGGTGGGCGGTCCCGTCCTAGGCCGGTCTCTCCCCTGACGAAGGTCAGCTTCGATCTTGACTGAGCCTGCTGTCTTTTCGTGTCTACGATAACATCCCTGTGGGATGTCGGGGTAACTTGTAACTTCCCTTTCCCCGGGCCCCTCCAGGCACAACCACTGCACCAGGGCGCCCGGATGGAGCCCACAGATCCCCTCCTGGTGATGGTTCTCTGTTCTCTGTTGACTGTTAACCGCCCTGCACCCGCCTGTGTAAAAGGAGCAGGTGTCCATCATTTTACTTTGTATCCAATCCCAGAGGTTTCCCTGCTTGGCTTTCTCCCGCCTCCCTGATCTATCACCAAGGTAACCCGCTTACGCCTCCCCCTTTGATGGTAATTTATCCAAACAGGTGAAACCCGCCATTCCCCGCAGCACTACCCCGTCCGCCGAGGCCCTGCTTCCCGGCGATGGTCGGCGGTTTGGCTCAGATAAGATCACCAACATTCTTCAGAGGTTTGAGTGTTTTCATACGTGGACACCGTGATGCTGGTACCCGGGACTTCCCGAGTATCCCCTCACCTCCCCCTCCCGGCATTCACCGCCCTCAGAGGTTCCCCGGACCCCGTCCCTTCGCTCATGGGGGCGCTGCTGAAAGAAGTGGCCCAGAGGAGTGAGGGTCAGTGAACGGGCCGGAGGCCTCCCAGGCTAGTAGAGGCGGCTTGGAGCCGCCCCCACACCCCCGCCACCCCTGGGTGGTGATTTAGGGAGTAACTGTGGAAGCCTGTTCAGTTCTGTGTCAGAGACGGGACCTCACGCTGGAAGCGTGTTCCAGCCGAGATCCGTGTGCCACGGGCTGTTTCCGCGAGCTGTCTCCACAGCCCATACATTTGCATGTTTGTTGGTGAGGCCGGCTTCTCAGAGGTGCTGTGGAATGAAGCATGTGCCTGGCCCCCGGGAGGAAGACTAAAGCCTTGGAACTTCCCCAGTAACTGGGGTGTCTTTGTCATCCCACCAGCCTCTGGGATCACACCTGAGTTTATGCTAAAGAGGTGAGAAGGCTGGGGGGCGGGGGTGAGCACAGGACACCGAGGTGATTAGAGGAGCTGAGGGGACAGTCCCCTCCTCTCCACCTCTGGAGGCGGGAGGCCCGGAGAGTGAGTTCAGTCCTGAGGTCTCTGACCCAGGCAGCCACGTGTCCCCAGCGACACCCCAGGAGAAACCCTAGACGCCGTGGCTTGGGAGTCCACGTGTGCTGGGCACCTCCCTGTGCCCAGAGGCGCCCCACCCTGATTCCAGGGGGACAGGCCTGGTGCCCCACTTCCGAGCCCTCCCAGGATCACAGCCACACACAAAGCAAGGAACCACGTGAGGAGCTGGGGTGTCGGCAACCTCCACAGCGGGGGTCGTTTCACCACGTGTCCGTGTATCAACCTATCCGGCCGGCGTGGCTCAGAGGTTGAGCGTTGTCTGTGCGTCGGGAGGTCACGGTTCTATTCCTGGTCGGGCACATGCTGGATCCCCAGTGCGGGGCGTGCAGGAGGCAGCCGGTCCAGGGTTCTCTCTCATCATTGATGTTTCTATCTCCTCTTCTCCCTCTCCCTTCCTCTCAGACATGAACAAAAATATATCTTTTTCAAAAACAAACATCATGCTGTACACCTTATATTCACAGTTTTGTCAGTTATGTCTCAATAAAGTTGAAAAAAATAAATGGGAAAGAAAACAGGTCGCAGCATTGGGGTGGGAGCAGCTGGTGGTTGGAAGGTAGTGAAAGTTCCGGGTTGAATCGCTCACGGCTCACCCCAGGCCTCCCTCAGGGTTTAGATCGTCCCGGGGGCCCGGCGCCGAGCCCTGGTGGCACAGTGGCCTTTTCCTGCCCGACTCCGGGACGGGCACCCGTCCCCCCCCTCACCCGGTGTGTTACTCAGCACAGGTGTCGTCGGCCGCCACTGACACAGGGACCTGCTCACATTCCGCCCCAGCCCGACGAGCCCGGCCGCAGCTCCGCTTCCCGCCAACTAGACAGCTCCGGTCAGCTGGGGAGACTTCTGCTCTCACTCACCGGGCCCGCCGCCCCCACCTTCCACCGGGACCCCCCATTCTGCCTTTCCTGGTCCGCCCTCCGCTGGGGGCAATGCAACTGCGCACCCTGGTCCCCAGTTACCCAGTCACCTCCTGGGGACCCGGAAACCCCTGCCGGCGGCGCCCAGAGAGCTGCCTTGGGGAGGGGACGCGGACGCCGAGGTCCCTGAGGCCGGGGGGCGTGCCCAGCACCCTGAGGGCCACGCAGTCGGAGCTGCGCCCAAGCCGCCGCCCGGCCCTGCCACCTCCCCTGCCCTTCCGGGAAGCGTTTCCCGGGATGAGCTCGTTGTGCCGTTGGCTCCCGAGAAGGGAGGTGGCCGGGGACTCACCTGCCGCCGGGCACTGGGTTATTGCATTTGCCTTACTCGCCGCCGTGTTTCTCCTGATGGATGGGCGTGAACGGAACATCGCGGAAGCGTCTCCGTGCCCAGCACTGCCATGCCCAGCGTGGCTCACCCCAGGCCTCCCTCAGGCAGCTGGGCCGCTTCTGGCACCTTCTCTGGAGGCCGCTGGGAGGCGCCATGGCTTCCTCGTTTGTTGAGGTCTGCAAAGCCCCTCGGTAAGCCTCATGGAGGGGCAAGCCCTCTGTGCGCCCTGCGCCCCCACAGGCCCCGCCCTTGACAGCTGCTTAACGCAGGGGAGCAGGAGCTGGGATACAGGCCCCGTCCAAGGAGGCTGCGGGGCTGGACTTTGGCTTGCTGACCCCTTTCCAGTTTTTGTCCCCGGGTGTCCCCAGGGAGCTGAGCCCTGGAGGAGGCCCCCAGTTAAAGGTTCTGCAAATACACAGCGATGCTGGGCATGGCGGTGCTGGGCACGGAGACGCTGAGCACAGAGATGCTGGGCACGGAGACGCTGGGCACGGAGAGCTGGGCACGGAGACACTGGGCATGGCGGTGCTGGGCACGGAGACGCTGGGCATGGCGGTGCTGGGCACAGAGACGCTGGGCATGGCGGTGCTGGGCATGGCGGTGCTGGGCACAGAGACGCTGGGCACAGAGATGCTGGGCACAGAGACACTGAGCACAGAGACGCTGGGCATGGCGGTGCTGGGCACAGAGACACTGGGCACAGAGACGCTGAGCACAGAGACGCTGGGCATGGCGGTGCTGGGCACAGAGACGCTGGGCATGGTGGTGCTGGGCACAGAGACGCTGGGCACAGAGACGCTGGGCATGGCGGTGCTGGGCACGGAGACGCTGGGCACAGAGACGCTGAGCACAGAGACGCTGGGCATGGCGGTGCTGGGCACAGAGACACTGGGCACAGAGACGCTGAGCACAGAGACGCTGGGCATGGCGGTGCTGGGCACGGAGACGCTGGGCATGGTGGTGCTGGGCACAGAGACGCTGGGCACGGAGACGCTGGGCATGGCGGGGCTGAGCACGGAGACGTTGGGCACAGAGACGCTGGGCATGGCGGTGCTGGGCACGGAGACACTGGGCACAGAGATGCTGGGTGTGGCGGTGCTGGGCACGGAGACGCTGGGCACAGAGATGCTGGGCATGGCGGTGCTGGGCACGGAGACGCTGGGCACAGAGATGCTGGGCATGGCGGTGCTGGGCACGGAGACGCTGGGCACAGAGATGCTGGGCATGGCGGTGCTGGGCACGGAGACGCTGGGCATGGCGGTGCTGGGCACGGAGAGCTGGCCTGCGAGTGCTTTGAAGGTTTGGAGACGGGTCTCCGTGGCCTTGAGGACATGACTGGATGCAGAGCCCCGTGCGCAGGCCCCGGGCCAGGCAGGCCAGGAGGGCAGGGTCTGCACCCACAGCAGGTGGCAGAATGTTCAGGGCTTTTCGTTTCCTTTTTACCTTGAGGTGCAGCTCACAGAACCTAAAATGGACCCCTTCTAAAGTGCACACAGTCGGCGGCGTTTAGCACACCCACAGTGCTTACAACCCCCCCCCCCCCCCCCAGTGTAGTTCCAGAACCTTCTCAAATCCTCATCTCCCCAAACAGAAACCCTGGGTCCAATACACACGGAGGCTTTTGTCCATTAGGGCTCCTCTTTGCGACCCATGGGAGCGAGGGAAGGAGGTCACTCTGCACTTTTCTCTGATGGAGGCCAGCTGGGCAGGGGCAGGGGCAGCTGGGCAGGGGCAGCTGGGCAGGGGCAGGGGCAGCTGGGCAGGGGCAGGGGTAACCCAGTGGAGGGCAGAGCCAAGCTCTAACCACTGCAGGCACTGCCTCCTGTGTTCACCCCTCACCTCTAGGCTCATGGAGCGCAGGGGGCTCCGGGTTTGGGAGCCTAGGGGGCAGCACCCCCCGCCCCACACTCTGAAAGGTGTCACTGTGCACACTGCATCCCTGTCTGGGAACCAGCAGCCAGTCAGGCCCGCATGCAGATGCGTCTTGCAGGCCGCTGAGCGCATTTCTGAGATACTATCCTTGGCACCTCCGACACACCCCCCCCCCCCACCCCACGTTTCACCAGGGCTGTGCCTCTTCGGAGAGTCAGAGCAATTTGTTGCCATAACAACCCTGCCTCCCACTCCAGACGGTGTACACACCAGCCTCCTCGGCCTGGCGCTCCTCAGGGGGCCCTGGGGGTGGCTTCCCGGGGGAGGGAGGCGGTCCGGTCTGAGGCCTCTCAGCCACGGCTCAGCCCAAGCCTCCGAGTCTGTGCCCACATGTGGCTTAGCGATGCTCCTCACAAGGAAAGACAGGAATGGTGGCCGAGCGGGAAGGCGGCATAGCTATTCCCGCGGGGAAAGGGGCCCGAGGGCGCGGCCGTGTCCGAGTCCCCGCAGGGCTGCTCCGGCCGGTGCCAGTCCCACTGCGTTTAGGTCAGCGCCCCGACCCCAAGGAGACCCCCGGGAGCCGGGACAAGACTGGCCACTTCCACGCCAGCGGGTGCTCCCAGGCCAGGGCCCGGCTCCTGGGGAAGGGCTGTTTGCAGGTGGCACCGCCTGGCTCACGGGAAGCGAGACTGAATAGTGGGTGAGTCCCGGCTGATGCCGCCCACCCCCCTCCCCAAGCCTCAGAGAGCCCTGGGCTTCCCTCCCGGAGAATCACGTGAGCGGACGGGATGGTGGATTCTGAAAAGCCCACCAACGCTGGGTGTGGCCTGCGCTCCCTGTGACGGAGCTGGGCGCGTTGGCTCCGGGAGCCTCCTGCGAGCCGGGCCTTATCTACACGCAATTCCGCGGCTCTCAGCAGCGCCTGTCAATGCCGAGCGCTTTGGTTTTGTACGTGGATCACGCCGACCGCTTCCCAAGCTCCCGGGAGAGACCCTCCAGCCCAGGACTCGCCTTTCAACCCCGTCCTGGGAACGTCTTGTTGTTGCTGTTTGTTTTAATCCTCCCCCAGGATACCTTTCTGTTGATTTCTAGAGAGAGGAAGAAAGAGGGAAAGACAGAGAGAAACATCGATGTGAGAGGAACACGTCGATGGGTTGCCTCCTGCACGCGCCCCGACCAGGGCCCAGGCTAGGGTGGAGCCTGCAGCTGAGGTACATGCCCTTGACTGGAATCGAACCCAGGACCCTTCGGGCCACAGGCCGACGCTCTATCCACTGAGCCAAAGCGACTAGGGCCCGTCAGGAACGTTTTTAACACCAGAACCGCGACCTGGGAGTGCTGTCCCCGGCCAGCGCGCCTGTGAGGACTCGGTTCCCCGTGATGGCGGGAGATGGCGCCTCCCCCGGGGAAAGTGGCAGCGATTTCCAGAAGCCGCCTGTCCGATCCCAGGTGTTTGTCATCACGGACGGCACCCCCACCTCGAACCAGTGTCTGAACCAGCGACCGCCAACCTTTCGGACCTCACGGACCACCAGTGGCCACGGGCCCTGGGCGGCGACCGCTGGTCTAAACCACGAGGATGATTAGGGCGCGTCTTCCAGCCGACAGCCTGCGGTTTGCTCACAGGAGATCGTTGTGATGCCGACTCCCGGGAACGACTCAGACCCCTCGTGCCTTTCGGCCCCACAGCCGCGAGCTCTGCTGGTCTCGCCCGTTCGCTTCAATGCACAGTTGTCTCCGCACCAAGGCCTGCGTGTCTCCCTCGCTGCCTAGCGCACACAGAGTTCTCTTTACACCGATTTCCAAACTCCCCCAGTGGCTTCCACCTGGGTTGTCGTCTGGCCTCCTGGTCTCCTCTTCAAACAGACATGTTGACGTCCTAACCCCAGTACACCAGCGTGGCTCAGTGGTTGGGTGTCGACCTATGAACCAGGAGGTCACGGTTCGATCCCCGGTCAGGACACAGGCCCGGGTTGTGGGCTTAATCCCCAGTGTGGGGCGTGCTGGAGGCAGCCGATTCATGATTCTCTCTCATCATTGATGTTTTACCTCTCCCTCTCCCTTCCTCTCTGAAATCAATAAAGATATATTTTTAAAAAGAAGAAGAAAAAAAAAGAGACATTAATCTTCCCCCCCCCCCCACTTCACAGGGGCTGGGGGGAGTTAGTTAATGTTTGTAGAGCAGTGGTTCTCAACCTTCTGGCCCTTTAGGTACAGTTCCTCATGTTGTGACCCAACCATAAAATTATTTTCGTTGCTACTTCATAGCTGTAATGTTGCTACTGTTATGAGTCGTCATGTAAATATCTGATATGCAGGATGGTCTTAGGTGACCCCTGTGAAAGGGTCGTTTGACCTCCAAAGGGGCCGCGACCCACAGGTTGAGAACCGCTGTTGTAGAGGGTTCTGCCTGGGGCGTCTCTGACCTCAGAGGAGAGAGGGTGGGAGCGGCGGTGAGGGCCCCGGATTCGGGTGGAGAGCGAGAAGAGCCCTCTGTCTGTGGGCGCTGGGTTCAGCAAGCTCCTTTAAGTTTTCCCGAGTTGGGTTGGGTACATGCACGCCGGTGCCCCCCTCTGACGAGGCAGCCGCCATAAATTCGTAAGAAACTCCGTACACGATACACACTGGAGGCTGGAGGCGGAAGGCGCTTCCTGTCCACCAGAAACCGGGCTGTCGTCGGAGGCCCTGCTCTGCAGACGCTGCACTGACCTGCTCCCTCCCTGCCGGCCTCCCAGACGGCGAAGACCCTTTCATTCGAAGGAAAAAGACACCTAGTCACTGCTTAGCAGAGGAGACAGCAGCTGTGAGGGGCTGAACTGTGTTGACATTCTAACCCCAGTTCACCATCACGTGACCACGTTTGGAGAGAGGAGATAAGTAAAGTGATGTCACGGAACGGGTGGCCGTGGTTCAGGCCGCCCGTCTTGGCCCCTGTGACGGCAGCCCCTGCGAGCGTCCGTGTCCCAGCCCACGGGTGTCCTGGCCCCTGCGTGTTCTTGGGCAGATTTCTCTGTGGTCAGTGAATCAGGAGGGGACATTGGGAGCAGAGACCCACGGGGGCCCAGAGGGACGCAGCCCCCCAGCCGCCCGCTCGGCTCAGGGTCGGGGAAGTCGGATCCTGCGTGTGGAGCGCTGACGGGGGCTGGTTTGGTGGAACCTGGCACCGCTGTTCCACGCTGTCCCCGAAGAGCGAGAGCCAATCTGCATCTGATGAGAAATGGGCTTTCAGGGCTTAAAAAAAAATCTAGTTACATAATTTTTTCCCGACTAATGAAACAAAGATGTTGTTCAATAAAATTGTTAGGGGACACGGGGCCCTGCAGCAATCATTTAAAATAATTTGTAATATTATGTTAATTGTATGCAAACAAGGCTTCCAAAACTCGGGGAAACAATTGATTCTTTTAATAATTCAGACGGCGTCCCTGAGTCCTCGGCAACATGGTTTGCTTAGCAAAATGCTTCCTCGTGGCTCGTCCCTCGGAGGCCGGGACCAGCCATAAATCACACGTCGCGCTGCCTGCGCCCGGGGCCTGAGTCAGGGATGTTTCCGGGATTTGACCTGAGCGCGCTTCCTTGTTCTCCCTTATCTCCCCTCGGGGGGCCTCGGGGCTCCTCGGTCGTTTGTTAAGTTAGCACATTTCCCACGATGCGGGCTCACACCCACGTCTGCATCTGTCACGGCGCACACACTGGAACTGCGCAGCACTTTCCTAAGGTTCTCTCTGGGCACGGAACTCCACCATGTGTGTCTGCGTGGTGTGTGCATGTGTGTGCATGTGCATGTCAGCGTGCATGTGTCTCTGTGTGCATGTGTGTGCATGTGTTCATGTGCATGTGTGTTTGCATGGCACTGTGCACATGTGTGTGTGCATTGGTATGTGCCTGTGTGCATTTGTGTGTCTGCATGCATGTGTGTATGTCTATGTGCATGGGTGTGTCTTGTGCATGTGTGTATATGTGTGTAAATGTGTGTATGTATTCATGAATGGGTGTCTCTCTGTGTCTGTGTGTCTATGTGTTTGTGTGCCTATGTCTATGTGTATGTCATATTAGTGTATGTTTGTGTGTGCATGTATGTGCATGTGTGTATCTGTGTGTTTGTATATCTGTGTGCCTATGTGTGTACATGTGTGTCTGTGTGTGCACACTTCTGTGTGTGCATGCATGTGTATCTGTGTGTCTGTGTGCAAGCATGTGTGTGTGTATGCATGTGTCTATATGTGTGTTTCTCTGTATGTGTGTGTGTGTGGTTGTCTATATGTGTGCTTATGTCTATGTGTATATTTGGGTATGTCTGTATGTGTGTGTGTGTGCACGTGTGTGTGTTAGCGTACATGTGTGTATTTCTGTGTTAGTGTGCCTGTGTGCATCTCTGTGTTTATGTGCATGTGTGTGTGCATGTGTGTGTGCCTGTGTGTGTGCATGTGTGCATGTGCACTCACACTTTAAACTGGCCTGGCTGTCTAACGGGCAGGTGATGGCCTGTGTGGGTGACAGCAGGCAGGGCCTGTCCATGTCCCTGACCAGCCCATGTGACCTGGTGACCTGGTGGGTGGGTGGTCAGTGTGTCCTGGCCCCACTCGGGAAGGCAGCTCCTGGAGTCCGGGGGATGGAGGTGGTTAAAAGGCAAACCCCTCCCCTCCCCCAGCCTCGGAATGTGAGGACCACCCCTCGGTGTCGCTGAGGCCCTTCGCCCTGGAACGCCGGAGACCCCACAGCCCTGGGACCTCCAGGCGCCAGGAGACCTTCCAGGAGGCGCCAACCCCGTGGGACCTATGGAGCCTGAAGAAGAGAAACGGCAAAGAGCAGGACGGAAGCCTCCCTCTCACCAGGTGCCCTCAGACGGCGTGCGGCCCCGGGGGCCATCCCTCATGCTAATGAGCCGTGAGGTTATCTGACTGCTGATGGCACCGCCTCCGTCGTTCCAGGGAGAATGGTCAAAGAGGGATCCAATTAAAGTTTCATATTTAATATTCTTCTCTTACTTTTTGTCTCTTTTTGCTCAAAACATGCTATTCTCGGGGAGCTGAAAAGTCGCTCGGGGAGCAGAACTCACTAGAAGGGGAAAAAAACAGGGGCTTGATGGGTTTTCTTTAAAGGCCCAAACCTCTCCATCGCCACTCAGCTCGGAACGTGCGTGTGATTCAGGGCAGCGTCTGGCTGCTGAGCTGGCGCCCGGCCGGAAAGGGAGCTGCAAAGGGCTGAGCTGCCGGGGTGGAGGCGGACTCGGGGGGGCGGGGGCAGCAGCAGGCGGGGCGTCCAGGCCCAAAGCCCACCTGCCTCCCTGCCCTGAGCACCTCGGTGCCTCAGAAGACACAGCACCATGCTGGGGGTTGGGGGCTCAACGCCCCAAATGCACGGTCAGTGTCGACGCCGCCGCCGCGGAGGAACCGCCACAGGCAACATCCATCCACAGAAGATGGAGTTCACTTGTGGGTTGGTTCCTCTTCAGGGCGTGTGAGGGGCTGGTGTTAGGGTTCCTTTCTCTGTCACCCATCCCAACCTGGGGGGGGTGGGGGGACCCTGTTCGTTCTGCAGGGGGCCTGGGCCGGAGGGTGAGGCTGCGAGCTGGTGCCCAGCGAACCTGCCGGCCTCCCTCATGCTCTGCTCACCGGCTGGCAGGCGGCCGCTGGCTCCCCTGCGTGGTCTGTGACAGGCAGGCGTCCTCCCAAACCAGTGCACTCAGGGGCAGCTCGTCTGTGAGGGGAGGAATCCCTTCCTCCCACGTCTGTTCTGCGGGTGCGTGCGTGTGTGTGTGTGCGTGTGCCTGCGTGTGCGTGCGTACGTGTGTGCGTGTGTGCGTGCGTGTGTGCGTGTGTGTGCGCGCGCGTGCATGTGTGCGTGTGTGTGTTACACACCATCCTCACGTGCTCAGGAGGCGGCCCCCCCGGGTGCCCTTGCAGGAGACGTGCACTAGGCGCATGGGAACTGTATGCAGCCCAGGCCTGGCCTCCGCCTGACGGGCCAGGTGCTGAGGTTGAGCCCCCCCACCCCGCGCCCCCACCCTCCTCACACCAGCTGAGCCCCTCCTGCGCCCCCCTCCCCACCCCAGGTGTGGTTTTCCGGCTGACATGCCCTCGTGGGGCTGAGGCCGGGATCCAGGCTGGGTCCCAGCCCCGAGGGCTGCAGAGGCGCCGGGGAGGGTGGCTGGTTTGGGGAGAGGGTCCTGCTGACGGAATCAATGAAGCTGAGCGCAGACGGGAGCGGGCGGCCTCATTCTAACCGGTGTCCCCGTGAGAAGAGGAACTTGGCCTTTGGGTTTCGGGAAAGCGGTGCCCAACCATCAGCGGACGTGGCTTCCAGAGACTCCTCGGAGGCGCAGGCAGCGAGCGGGCAGGTCCCAGTGGTGGGCTGGTCCCGGGCCGGTTCTGCTGGCTCTGGGCCCGGAGCCGGGACGAGCTTCCGGTTGTCATGGCCGCCTCAGTGGACCCCACACCCGGAGCCTCAGTTTCACGTCCAAGCAGCCCGGTGTGTCCGTCCTTCCCGCTCCCCGGGCGCGGACAGTGGGTTCCGAAGCTGATAACTCGGCCGGAGCCGGAGCTCCTCCCCCAGAGCCGCCTAGCTTCCTGCGCCGCCAGCAGCATCGGCTGCATGACCCCACTCATCGGGAGGCCGTTTGCTTTGCACGTATTCCGGGGACAATTTTGAACTTGGCTGTGAAAGTATTATTACCACTGACTCTACCACACCCGTGTCCAGTTGGGAGCCACGTGATTTTGCACCCCGCGGGGGTCCGTGGGCCTGGCCATACCCCTGCCCTCTGCCCCCTGCCCCTCCCCGCCTCCCGCCCCCCTCCTCCCACACGGGCAGCCTCTTCCACGCCTTCCTCTGCCTCCTCCAGGCCGCCTGACTCGGGCGTGGCTGTGGGCAGCAGACCGTCCTGGCGTCCGTCCCCGCTGTCTGTCCCCTCCTGCCCTCCGGAACGTGCTGTCCCTCCTTGGACGCGCCTCAGAGCTCCCTGGAGTCTGCGCTTCCTCCCACGCCCCCTCCGAGTGCTGTGCCCCGTGGGCCCGCATCACCTGCCCTCCTGCCCCGCTCGGCTGCGCCCCCTGCACCCTGCTCACCTGCAAGCATGGATCCACACTGATGAGGACACCCCCACGGAGCTGAGCGCAATCCCTGCTGCTCCGCCGCCGTCTCCAGCACCCTCTCTGACTGCCCCGGCCTCCGTTCACCTTCCTGGAGCTTCAGGTACGTTAACCTCTAGCTGCACCCACATCTTCATGTCCCTGGTTTACGCGGATGACAAATCGCGACAGGGTGACCGGTGGCCTCCCCCGCGCCTCAGCCCCTCCTCTCTCTGCCTCGGTTCCCTCGGGGTCTGAGGGTCATGAGCTCCTTGGACTCAGGCCAACGGGTGGGACCTGACCACTCACCTGGTTCCCCCGGGCTCCGTGGAACTGGGGTGCAGCAATTTTCCACCATGTAAACATTTTCAGCAACACAGGAGCTCCCAAAACCCATTTGGGGGGTTTATGAAGGTTTCATTATATGGACATGACTGTTTAGATCATTGGACCCTGGCAATGAATTCGCCCTCCAGCCCCCTTCCCTCCTGGGAGGCCCAGGCGGGCACTGAAAGTTCCAGCTCTCACTTAGGGTTGGCTTCCCTAAGGTGATCTGGCAGCTTCCAAAAGTCGCCTCATTAGCATAACAAAAAGTCTGCATTGCTCTCACCACTCAGGAAATTCCTAGGGTTTTAAGAGCTCTGTGCCAGGAAATGGGATGAAGGCAAATTATATATTTCTTATTATAAGTCAGATATAAGCGCATAATTCTATTGTTAAAAGGATGAGGAACATGAATGCTGGGAATAACTGAGGATGGCTGTCAAAGGCAAAAATCCCGCACCCACGGGTTTTCTGGGGAGATTGGAGGAGACATACATAATGAAGCTTTGAGTATAGAAGACTGACATTCGCTAACCCTCCTAAAATGGCCTTATTACTATCATCACCATCATCACCACCATCATTGCCATCACCATCATCACCACCATCACCATCATCACAATCACCACCATCACCACCATCTCCATCATCACCACCATCATTGTCATCACCACAATCACCACCACCACCATCATCACCATCATCACCATCACCACCATCATTGTCATCACCACAATCACCAAAATCACCACCATCACCATCATCACCATCATCATTGCCATCACCACCATCACCATCATCACCACCATCACCATCATCACCATCATCACCACCATCGCCAGTATCACTACCATCATCATCACCACCACCACATTCACCATCACCACCACCACCACATCACCATCACCATCATCACCACCATCACCATCACCACCATCACCACCACCACCATCATCATCACCATCATCACCACCATCACCACCATCACCATCAACACCACCATCATTGTCATCACCATCATCACCACCATCACCATCATCACCACCATCACCACCACCACCACCATCATCACCACCATCGCCACCATCACCATCATCACCACCATCACCAGTATCACTACCATCACCATCACTGCCATCACCATCACCACCATCATTATCACCATCATCACCACCATCATTATAATCGTATTCATCATCTCAGGTGATGCCAATCAACCGCCAGCAAAGACGCTCACTTGGCTGTGTTAGCATTCCTGTTCCCTGCTCACGGGTATCTTTTTCTAATTGCCGCTGCCTCTAATTGCTTTTTGAATTCGAATGCGAGCCGAAGCCTAATTCATCATTCCATCAGATTCGGTAAGTGCCGGTTTGGCATACTAATTCTTGCAGGTTGTAAGAACCATCTTGCCGATAAGAAACGTAGGAGAGCCCTTGTAAACATGTGTCTCATTCTAAATGGTATACTTTTGACCCGGCAACTTTGCTTTTGAGATTTTACTCGAAGAACATAGCCACGGAGAAGCTAAGGCATCCGTCTCCCGAGCTGTTTCTCCCCGCGGTGCTTATAACCATTGGAAACTAACTCCATGTTGACTAATAGAGGCGTGTACGATACATGATCCTGCCCCGATGATGAAATACGATGCAGCTTTTTAAAAGTGCGCTGTCGAATATTCAAATATATGGGAACGATTCCTGATGTACCTGTGAGCGGAAAAGCAGACGTCAAAGCAGGATGTGAAATTAGTCTCAGTCAGGGCGGGAAAAGCCACTCGCCATGACGGGTCTGGGCTCTGGAAATTGACAGGTGTCAATCACCGCCCCCCACCCCCTGCCTCCTACCGAAGGTTGGACCTTCTGCAAGTCACTTGCCTCAGTTTCCTCGTTTGGAAAATGTAGGTTATACTAATCCTGTCCTTGGAGACAGCCAGGTGAAGACTTCCCCCCCCCCAGGGAAGGGCCCCTCCCCACCCCCTGGTCCTGTTTCACCGTCACCCTGATCATTCCCACGGGAACTCTCCGCCCAGTGGGTGGGGTCCCCTGGACCCCTGTGTTCCCAAGGCTGGGCGTGTGTTCCACTGTTATTACCAACA
Organism: Myotis yumanensis; assembly: GCF_028538775.1. Lineage (NCBI taxonomy): Eukaryota > Metazoa > Chordata > Mammalia > Chiroptera > Vespertilionidae > Myotis > Myotis yumanensis. The sequence goes on from NW_027223753.1 coordinate 2,692,748, forward strand.
AACGGGCGGTGGACGTGTGATGGGAGGAGCCGTTGCCACAGGGTTTCCTTTCTCTCCTGGACCCCAGAAAATCCCTTGGATCGGTTCCTGGAGCCGCCTGTAGGCCCCCCGGGAGTGGGATGCTGGTGAGCACCCCTGGTCCCACTGCGGGGTTAAGGACAGACTATGGCGGAGCTTCGTCCGAGGAAGGGAACTGAGCCCCCAGAGCGGGTTCCGATCCGGATCACTTCCTGCGTGCCAGCCTTTGGAGTTACAGGATCCACACGCACAGCCCCGCCCCCCACGACGGGGGTTCCCTTGGTCTCCCAGCGCTTCGGAGGTTCGGCATCTGTCCGTGGTTGTGGTTGTGGTCGGAGGGGAACCTGAGGCGGGCAGAGGTCGGTGGCCTGCGAAGGCCGCTCTCTCAGTCCGTTCCTGCTGCTCTAACAGAATATCAGACTCAGGCCTGGACCCAGGGGTCCGAGCAGGGGTCTCCGGCAGGTTCCGTGTCTGCAAGGGACTCACCTCCTGGTTCGAGGATGACCGTCTGCACGCGGCAGAGGGTGGGGGGCTCTGTGGGGTCCCATTCACGGGGTGCCACCTGCATGCTCTAATCACCCCAAGCTCCTCTCGCTTAATACCATCACATTGGGGTTAGGATTTCAACACAGGCCTTGGGGCGGGGGGGGGCACAGGTATTTGGGTCATAGAAGCCCCACCACCAGGAACTGGGTTCATGCCCACACTGTGGCCCACCCCGGTACCTGCCCGCTGACCACTGCTCTCGGGGCGCTGGCCTCTGGGGGCCACCTCCAGGAGATAAAGTGCAATGATACATAGTTTTTAGGGGGTTTATTGAGATGTAATTGACATTGAGACTGCAGATTCGATTCATGTCTGTGTTGCAATGGGGTTCCCACCATGGCCTCAGCCGGCACCCCAACCCCTCACATAATCACCTGTTCTTTTCTGTGGTGAGAGTGTCAGACCGACTCCCTTAGCAACGTTCAAGTATGCAGTACAGCGATATAACTACAGTCACCTGGTGCCATAGGTCCCCAACACAGACGCATGTTGTAACGGGAAGTGTGTGCCCTTTGACGGCCATCTCCCCCAGCCCACACCCACCCCGCACCCCGGTGACCCCCGTTCTCACCGTTTCTGTGAGTTTGGCTTTTGGGGTTCCACACGTAAGTGGGACCCTACGGTTTCTGCCTTTCTCTGTCGGGCTTTACTTCACCAGCACAAAGCCCTCGGGGCCCATCCATTCGACCCCAGTCACCGGCTGCCGGTCTTGCTCTGGCTGAGCGATGCTCCCCTGGAGACCACACACACACACACACACATACATATATACATACATGCACCCTCACAATTCACACCTGCCCCATCCATCCCGCGGGTGAGGGACACTCAGGCTGCTTCCCTGTGTGCTGACTGTTGGGAAGACCCTGCAACATCTTCCAGGTCCTGACTCCATTCCCTTCAGATAAATGCCCAGAGGTGGGACGCCTGGGTTATAAGCAGCTCCAGTTTATTTTTTATTTTTGGAGGACGCTCCAGGCTGTTTTCCACGGCAGCCGCAGCCGCTCACAATCCCACCGGCAGGGCACGAGGGTCCCCCTTTCACCGCGTCCTCACCGACGCTCATCATTTCTGTCCCTTGGACGACAGCCGGCTCTGACCGCTGTGCGCTGAGGCCTCCCCGTGGCTTTGGTTTGCGTCTCCCTGGCGATTGGTGATTGAGCGCCTTTTCACGCCCATTTTTAGATCAGGTTGTTTTTTTCTATTCAGTTGTGCGAACTCTTTTTTTTTTTTAATCCTCACCGGAGGGTATGTTTTCATTGATTTTTAGAGAGAAAGGATGGGAGAGGGAGGGAGAGAGACACATCAATCTGTTGCCTCCCGTACCTGCCCCGACTGGGGATTGAACCTGAATCCTTTGGGTGCATGGACACACCCAACCCACTGAGCCACACCGGCCAGGGCTCAGCTGTGTGGACTCTTCATATATTTTGGACATCAACCCCTCATCAATCCATGACGTACAAATGTTTTCTCACACACAGTTTTAAAAGATCTGTCCACGCCCACTTCGGTTTCCCTTTCTCGGGATAAGTTGACACCCCCGGCCCTGACAACAGAGGAGACTGCCCCACCAGCTCCGACTCTGTCACAAGGCATAGGTTTGCCACCTAAAACTATTTAATAACTCACTTAAAAATTCAAATAAACTAAGAAATAAACGGCTGAGACTTAATCAGGCGGTTCATGTAAGCACCTCTGGGGTGGCGAGTATAAAAGGTACGCAGCCCACAGTCACCACACTCTCGGGCAGGTCCCGAGGAGCCGGCTGGCTTCCTGGGCCAAGGCGACGAGGGCGCGAACAAAGCCAGCTCCGATTCTGCTGGGCGGGCCTGGTCGTCCCTCCTACGCTGATTTCTACCCCGGGGACAGCACGCTGCACAGAGGGTCCCGGGCACCTCGCGGCAGCTCTATTTTCAGTCTGAGTTGCTTTCTTCCCTTCCTCAGTCAGGAGTTCTCTGCAGACCCCAGGGGGTCCCAGCGGCTGGAGACAGCGCCTCCCAGCCCCAGCTGGCGAGCAGCGCCCGCGGGTGGGACAAGCCTGCAGGCTGAGAGCCAGGCCTCTTGTCCGCCCAGGCATTCACCGTGGCAGCCGGAGCTCGCTTTCCATGCAAATCCTGCCTGTTCTTTGAAAATAACTGAGCATTTAACGCCGAAGCGATTTCACAATTAGCCGCGTTTCCCGCAGGGGAATTCAGATCCAAAGGACCCCAGGCCTGGAACAGCAGGTCCCTGCAAACCCCCTCTCAGTGGCATTGGATCCAGGGGCTCCTTAGTGCACTGAGCGGTTCCATGAGATGCCCCTCCTCGGGGCCCCCTCTGAGTCCGCGTGCAGCTGCAGCTTTGCAAGGCGTCACATTCTGCAAAGGGACCCCCGGCATCTTCTTGGGTGACCCCCACAGCAGGCTTCCCAGTGGTGGGAGGGTGGTGGCTACCTGTGACTGAAGCTGAGGCTGGAGGGCACAGCTCATTTGCATAGGTCGCCAAGGTCATTCGCACCTGTCTTACCGGTAAGTTCTGGGAGGAAGGGGACCAGGAGATGCCACCTGCAAATGTGCCACTTCTGCAAAAAGGTGATTTTCACAACTGAGAGCTGCTGACTTGGTAGAAATCCCTGCTCCCCCCGCCGCCCCCCCCCCCAACATCGGCCTAAAAGCAGAACATAACTGTCCTTGGTGGAAGCGCCTCGCTCGTGCGGGGAGGGAAGGACAACCTGCATCCTTGAGGATGAAGGGGTGTGGGGGTGGGTCGTACGCACAACCTTCCTAACACAACCCTTACCTGTGTTCGTTTCCCCGTTAACTTACATAACCACAAGCCGCCGCCCCCAAAGGCCCCCCCTGCCCCTGCCTGTCACCTCTTTATCACCCTTTGCTAGGATGGGATACACATCCCTGCGTCTAATGGCTTGGGGTGCTGTGGATCTGTCTTAGCCATGCACACATACATGCACACAAGGTACATATAATGTTGTTTACATATACACACACAGTATAACATTGTAACATATACATACAACGCACATACAATGTCATACATATGCACGCAATGCCTATCCAATATCGTGTGCATATAAATACACACACAATGTATATACACTATATATGTGACCTCTCAACATATATAGATATAGGTAACATGTATGTAGATATATATAACACACATATCTTTATAGGTGCACGACATTTATGTCAAGTAGCCCTGGCCTAGTGGGGGAGGTGCAGAGGACACAACACCATGGCAGGGAAGCTCCAGTGCCTTGAGAGCAAGCAGAGCAGGCTTCCTGAAGGAAGGGGCATCGGGACAGAATGGCAGGGATGCAGAGGAGTAAGTAAGGCTGAGGAAGAACCCAGGGTGCGAGCAGCCAGCAGAGGGGGCAGGATGCTAAGGTTCCAGAGGGAGAGCAATGCCCCTGCGCCTCCTGCTGCCGGGAGGCCCAGACCCTTCAGAGGGAAAACAGTAGAGACACGTGTCCACTTCCTTCGTATAGAACACGGCTTGCACGCTGCCCCGGACTCTATTAATGCCAGGCCTCGGACTTTACATGTAACCTGCTAGTGGTTCAGTATCTAATTGGGAACCTCTACCTTCCTCTCCCTCTCATAGTCAATAGGTCTACTAGACTCTAGGCTAAGACAGCCCAGCACAGCGCCTACAAACAGAACGGAAGGAGGCCTCATTCCTCCGTCTCCTTCTTGGGGTGACTGCTTCTCCGAGTTATGTGAAGGGACCGTGTGGGGGACACTCTCAGGCACTCCTCTGGCCATTGTCCTTCCTCACAGCATGGCCACCTCCCTCCAGCCAGAACCTAGCATAGAGGCTCCGCCCACAGCGGCCCCGCCCACAGCAGCCCCGCCCATAGCTGTCCCTTGCACCTAGCCCCGCCCACCGGAGCCCCGCCCATCGCAGCCCCATGCACCTAGCCCCGCCCACCGCAGCCCCCTAGCCCTGCCCACAGCAGCCCCCCTTGGGAAGCAGCTGGATGCCCATCAGGGCGGAATGAACAAAGGAAAGGGCTGTCCACACAACGGCTGCTCTTCACCATAAAGAGGAGTGCGATTCTGACCCCACCACAGCATGGATGGACCTTGAAACCATTGTGCTAAGTCAGTGGTTCTCAACCTTCCTAACGCCGCGGCCCATTAGTACAGTCCCTCATGTTGTGGTGACCCCCAATTTCATTGTTACAAATTGAACATAATTAAAGCGTAGTGATTAATCACAAAAACAATATGTAATTATATATGTGTTTTCTGATGGTCTTAGGCGGCCCCTGTGAAAGGGTCGTTCGACCTCCATAAGGGTCGCGACCCACAGGTTGAGAACCGCTGTGCTAAGTGAAAAAACAAACAAACAAAAGCCACCCCAAAGCCCATCTATTGAATAGGAATGGGAAGTGGTGGCGGAGGGTAGGGAGTGATGGCTCATGGACGCGGGGCTCCGAGGGAAATATTTTACAGTTCAGTGGTGGTGGTGGGTGCAGAACTGCTTACACCTAAACCCTAAAACCCCTGGCCACACTCCAGGTTAAAGGGTGCTTTACCCACCTCCACAGGGAGCCTCTCGGGCTCAGCCCCGCAGACAATGTGTCCGGGGAAGGTTTTATGCCAGAAGAGGACATCTCAGCTTTGCCTTTTATTAACTTCTTCGTGCACAAGCGCCTGCCTTCACGTGTGCCCAAGCTTTGACCTGCCAGCCACGGGGGAAATGCCAGCTGGGCGCCAGGCACGGGGACCCAGCGCAGAGTGAGACGTGACTCCTCGCTGGTCCTCCCATGACTGGCACCTAATCACCTCCCCAGACCTCACCTCTGGGCCTGGGGCGGGGGCGGGGCTTCAGCAGAGGAATTTTGGGGGACACAGACATTCCGACCACAGTACAGAAAACCTGAGAATAGCCCAGATGCACTGGACACAATGTAAGAACTGTATTGTGTGAGCAGCGAATGAATGGGAAACATGTAACCAGCAAGCCCAGGCCCTCGGACTCCAGGGCTCCTGGGCTCCTGAAGCCGCTCGCCGCCCACGTCTCCAGCGCCTCGTGTCTAACTTGGGGACGAGCTGTCCTGCTGGCCTGCGGGGTTGTGAGGACTGGGCCGGGGTGACAGCCGGGGCTCCGGGATGTAGGCGAGGGCCGCGCCGGGGGAGGGGGCGGTTTGAACTGAGCGCAGGGCTGGCCCGCTCCCAGGAACCAGGCCCTTTCCCCGCTCGGCGCCCGATCAGTCCATCCTGCCAACTTCCCGACACGTCGCCACGACTGTGACAGCTCCCCGCCCGCGTGTGTGACGCCCCATAAATATTTCAGGCTGAGCAGCTACCGCGGGTGCCCCATGACGGCAGCTGTCCCCACCGCGGCAACAGCGCCGGCGGCGTCTGACGCCGGGTTCGGGCCATTGTTTCTCTGTGAGATCCTCCCGGTCCGGCTGCATCTCCGGAGGGCTCCCCGACTTTGTGTCCCAGACCAGGACGGGGGACAGGCTGGCGACATGGGGCGGATGTCCCTCGGCAAGGCTGCGGCCACACACAGCCCGGGTCCCGGTGGGGTGGCCGTCCTTGTCTTTGGGGCCAGCGGGCCTCTGTGCTCCCCGATGGGGGGCTGGGGAGGGGCGGGACCCATTGCCTCTGGAGCGTCTGAGATACGACGGCGCCTGAATCGCTCCTATTCATCCACAACCTGTGCGACGTGGCCACACACCACATCCACGTGGGGACGGGCTCCGTCCTTTCTCAGGGGCGCTGGGTCCCGGGCCCAGGGCGAGGGGAAACGCCAGAACCTTTGGGGGAGGAGCTCCAGGAGGAGGGAACAGGATGGCAGGGCTCCAAGGCTGGGGCACAGGAGGAGGCAGGGGTGAGGCGTGCAGGCTGAGGCTGGGGCACAGGAGGAGGCCACAGGAGGAGGCAGGGGTGAGGTGTACAGGCTGAGGCTGGGGCACAGGAGGAGGCCACAGGAGGAGGCAGGGGTGAGGTGTGGGGGCTGAGGCTGGGGCACAGGAGGAGGCCACAGGAGGAGGCAGGGGTGAGGCGTGCAGGCTGAGGCTGGGGCACAGGAGGAGGCCACAGGAGGAGGCAGGAGTGAGGTGTACAGGCTGAGGCTGGGGCGCAGGAGGAGGCAGGAGTGAGGTGTACAGGCTGAGGCTGGGGCACAGGAGGAGGCCACAGGAGGAGGCCACAGGAGGAGGCAGGGGTGAGGTGTGCGGGCTGAGGTTGGGATGCAGGAGGAGGCAGGGGTGAGGCACAACCCAGCAGGCAAGGGGAGCCTGGGACTGGCGTCGGGCGTCTGGAAACCACTAGGAGCCGAGGCGGCTCTCGATGTCACGCCCCTTGGCAGGCCTGGCCCAAACCTCCGGGGGAGACCCTCCGGGAAGCGGGTGCGGGTGGGGGCGGCTCAGGAGAGGCTCCGTAGGGCCGGGTGAGAGGAGGCGCAGGGACCACGCCCGGGGACACGGGCAGGAAGTGAGGGGCCCAGGAATGGCGAGCTCTTCTAACTAAGAGGGCCCTTCCCCGAGGAGACGACAGCAGTGAGGGGCGGGTGGAGTCCCATCAGCCCAGTTCCATGGAACTGGAACCAGAACCGGATCTCTAGGCTCATTCACCCCCTTGCGGCGTTGCTATCAGCTGCTGTGACCAGTCGGCACCCCTAGAGCTGTCGCCCCCGTGGGCTCTGTGCCAAGCAGCCTGTCCCGGACCAGCGACCCGGAAAGACTTCCCGTCGCAGATAGAATGTGGGAAGCCAGGGGCAGGCAGGAGGCAGACACCATGGAGACGCTGTCATTCCTCCGCACAGACAGGAAGCCGCCAGCCGAAGGAGAACGTGAGTCAGGCTGGCGTAGCCCATCACTGAGCTCAGTTCACAAGGTAACGCTTCCCAGTCCAATCATGTCCCTGTGACTGACAGCCCGTCGCACGTGGCTGCTCACGTGGAAAACCGCGTCACGGGGGCCGCGCGCAATCATGGGTCACACGTGCTGCCTCCCGGCGGGAAGCGAGTTCCTGCGATGCCCAGCCAGCCGGGGAGACACTCCTCAGGGCAGAGCGGGGCTCCGGCATGGGGCGGGGAGGGCCTGTGCGTCATCAGGCTGTGACAGCTCGGCGTGGAAGAACAGCGAGTGCAATCGGGAGAATGCCACCACCCACAGGAAGCCCCCCTGGCTTTGTGCTGGGTCAGCCAGCACTTCCTCCCTGTGGGTGGTCCTCTCCCTCCAACCTCAGCTTTCAGAGCACCAGCGCTAACCTCCCTGAGCTGAGAGCGGGCATCGGCTGTCCTCCCGTCCCCGAGGCTGGAGGCTGGAGGCTGAGGCCAGGCGTCCGCAGGCCCGTTCTGCTGGGGACCCTGCCCCACATCTCTCTCGGTGTCTGGGGGCGGCCGGCATCCTCAGCTGGTAGACCCTTTGCCCCTCTCTGCTCCGTCTTCACAAGGCGTTCCCTGTGCTTGTCTGTGTCTCAATTCCCCCTTCTAAAGGTGTTGAAGGAAAGAATTCTCCGACGCCCGTTAAAATGGTGGGAAGACGTTTTCCTTGCCATCGGGAAGAGACAAACGCAGCCGAGACTGCTGGGACGTATGCCCAGGGGCACGGCGAGGGGGTCGGGATGAACTTGCTGAGCAGAGGCATCGAGGGGAGGGGTGCTCAGTGACCTGACTTGGGGTTCCTGCCGCACCTGGGCCAGGCCGGTCAGACAGGGCTGGGGCTACCAGGTCAGAGGGCCCTGACGAACACAGTCAAGGAGCGTCGCTGTCGGACACCCGGGCACGCTGACCAGGGCCGCCTCCGTGACCTCCTCTCCACACACCCACCTGCAAAGAGCTCATTTCCAAACAAGGGCCCAGGTCCCGGTGCCTGGAGTGAGGACTTGGCGTCCTGGAGGTGGGGGCAGGGCACTGCTCAAGCCGTCACGTTCCAGTCTTCATGGCTCATTAAGAATAACCCAGCCAGGGGGCTGCCGGCATCTCGGTGTCCCCAGCCGCAGACCTGAGGCCGATGGGTGACTGTTGCCAGGAGATACTCCGAGAGGAAGTGACACGGGGTGGGCAGAGCTGAGCGGGAAAGGGCTTCGGCAGAGCGTCCACCCTTGTCCCCACATCAGTCAGTCCTGCAGAGGGTGTAACCTGCCCCAGGCGTCTCCTGGGGGTTGGGCACCGAGACCCCAGGATCCATCACACACACCAGGGGCTGAGGATGCTGGCCTTGCAGGGGGGCTGGGCAGGGGTCCGCAGGGGAACTCAGGGGACCTCGGGGGACCTCAGGGGGTCACGGGGGACCTCAGGGGATCACAGGGGACCTCAGGGGACCACAGGGGACTGCAGGAGACCACAGGGAGAGTGTGCTCTGAGGCCCAGGCCTGCACAGCCAGCCCGCCTGCGGGGGCTGCCATGGCTTCCCTCCGACCTGCCCAGCACAAATGGCCGAGAACGAATGCTCTCCAATGAAATCAAGTGACATTGACAAAAGCACTAATTCTAGGCCTTTTCTCTTCCCCGGCCGCAGGGGCGCTGCCCAGGGAGGTTTCCGCCCAGCGAGGACGATTTGTCTGCGGGAAGGTGGGAAGCGGCAGCCGGGCCGGGGCTCTGCTTGCTGACAACATTTATCCACCTCCGATGTCCCCGGGGGATGTCAGAGCCGTCAGCTTGGAGGCAGCTTCCAAATCGCTTTAAAGTGAAGGAAGAAATCATCTCTGCCGCCTGGGAGGCCGAGGACCAACAACTTCGTCCCAAAAGGGTTTTTTAAGCCCTCGAGGCCGCACGGTGGGAACAGGACAACTTTAAAAAAAAAAACAAAAAACCTCAAGGCTAGCATGGTGGGAAGGGTGGGCGGCCAGTGGAAAGGCGGCATCCGTTTCTTGAAAATCTTAAGAAGAAAAGAAGTTTCCCCAAACCAGAAGGCAGAATGACCCCACCTCTTGGAGGATGAAATTTTTGGTCAAATTAAAAAAAAAAAAAATCCCTTCACATGTTTGCACGGCTTGGTTTCCATGGGAACCTGAGAGGCGCTCTCGAATGCCTGGAGAACGTCTATTTTTATATTAACACTTCACATCGCAAACAAAGGAGAGAGGGGGCGGGAGGGGGCGGTGGACGGATCCCCGCGTCTCCTTTCAAGACCACAGAGCGCGGTTTGATTGAGAAGAGCCGCCAACATCTCTCTGAAAACAGAAAGCAAATTCTAGAAGCAGCAGCCGGGAAAAGTAACTACCACGAACATCCTTCGTTCAGCCCTCCTACCTGTGCGCTGTGGCCATGGCCGTGGCCGTGGCCCCACATATGGAGCAGCAGTGCTGGGCCCCGTGGCCCGTCCTGGGGCGTGCCTGGGAAGTGTGAGGGTGTGCTCAGTGGGTGTCGCTCTGGGTCTGCAGGCCGGCTCATGCCGCCGACGCCCTGGGCCTGGGTGGACAGCAGCCCGAGCAGAGTGGGGGCACCTCGGGGCCCTCGGAACCAGGACCGGGATGGCCTCTCAGGAAGTGGTATTGGCGTCGGTCTCCATCGGGGCCTGGTCTGTTGCCCAGCGTTCTGGTCCGTCGATGCAGGCTCCTTCCCAGGCAGGAATGGAACCAGGTTCACCTGGGAGAACCAGGGCCTCACCAGCCGCGGCTGTGGCACGAGATGTGGTTTCACGCAGGTCTGTGGACCCTTTGCTGCTGAGGGGAAACTGCCCCAGCAGAAGCAGAGGCAGCACCTGGAGGGCGTGAACACCTGGGCTTTCCCGGGTTGCGTTCCCCCAAAATAAACCCGTTTTAAAAATCCTGTGTGAGCCCCACAGCCGCAGGAGCTGACACACCTGAGTGTGAGCACCTGGCTTTCCTACCCAGGAAGCAAAAGCAAACTCCCGGCAATGAAGGCCACGTGGGAGGATGGTGCCCAGGGAATGGGGGCCGGCTGAGGGGCTGTGCTGTCTTTCCTGTTGATTGACGGGGAGGGGACTCCAGGAGGCGGGGCCGTGGGGACACCTGGCCCAGGGCCTCCCTGTCCTGGAGCAGCCTGGGGACCAGGGGGCCGACACCGCCCCACGCTGGCCCTTGGAGAAGGAGGCTCCGGGGGGGACCAGCGGGTGGTCTCGGCGGCTTTCTGAGCCATCGCTAAATGGCTAGGAGCCCAGGGGCACCCTGCCCTGCGGACAGCTGTGGCTTCACAGCCCTCTCACTGGATTGTGTCCCCAAGCCAGACCATGGGCTCCCCGAGGGCCGGGGCCCAGCCTGGCTGGGGCCCCACACACATCACCTGTGGTTAGCACAGCTCCAGAGGCTGCCCAGAGTAAGAACTCCGTACCTATTTGTTGAACAAAATGAACGTTTGGAGAAGAGAGTCATCATTAATGCAGAGTTGGTTTTCTATTGCCATTGGGACAACCGACACATCACAGGGCGGGTAAGCCACACAGATGCGTTATCCTAGGATTCTGAGGCTCGGAAGCCTGACATGGGTCTCATGTCACTGGGCTACAACCATCTGTGGTCAGGGCCGTGTTCCTTTCTGAAGGGCCTAGGGGTCTAGAACTTTCTAGAAGCCTCTAGAACAGCGGTTCTCAACCTGTGGGTCGCGACCCCTTTGGGGGTCGAACGACCCTTTCACAGGGGTCTTCTAAGACCATCCTGCATATCAGATATTTACATTATGATTCATAACAGTAGCAACATTACAGTGATGAAGTAGCAACGAAAATAATTTTATGGTTGGGGGTCACCACAACATGAGGAACTGTATGAAAGGGTCGCAGCATTAGGAAGGTTGAGAACCACTGCTCTAGAAGCTGTGTTTTCCAGCTTCTAGAAACCTTCTGCATCCCTTGGCTTGTGGTCCAGTCTCCCATCTTTAAACCCAGAGACATGAGGCCACCCCCGCTCCACGCTGCCTTCTCCCCGGCCATCTCCCGACCCCCTTGTCCACTTTGAAGGACCCCGGGGTGACACGGGCCCCCAGATAATCCAGGATAACCCCATCTCAGGTCAGCCGCTGAGCAAACAGCTCCACCTGCAACCTTCCTTCTCCTTTTCCATGGAAGTTCACCTGTTTGCAGGGATGGGGATCGGGACACGGACGTCTTTGGCGGGCATTAGCCTCGCTGCCTCAGACGTCATCGGGCAAAATAGGCCTTTTGGGGGGAAAAAGAGGAGACTATCAAGATGGTATTTCATCTCTGGTTGTGTTGTCCGTAGGGCACGCAGAGGGACGCTAGAGTGGGCATGTGATTCATAAAGGTTGTGGGATAGACTCCTATCCTCCACCCATCGACCAAAGTGACCAGCTGTACGGCTCCCCTCACAGCACGGGGCCACGGGGACGGGAAGGAGGCCCAGACTGACGCCGTGGCTGTCGCCAAATCCTGGACGCCTTGGTGACCGTGAGCAACACAGTGATCACAACCGCTGGCACTCAGAGCGCTTTCACCTCCGCCGTCCTGGGCAGACCTGCCCGCTGGTCTTACCCCGCCCCAGGCGGTCACGACCACTTCCAATTTGCAGAAGGAGAAGTGGGAGTTCAAGGACAGTGGGTCACTCCTTTGGGATCTGGCCGCCGGTCAGCGGCAGGGCCCCTGGTCCACATAGCAAGCCCGTCCCACGGCGCCACGTGCCTCTGGAAAAACAGGAGGTAACGTGGCTCAGCTATGGTTGTGGGATCCCGCGGGTGGGAGGCGAGACCAGAGCGTCCCGGAGGGACAGGGCCGTGGCGGCCAGAGGCACGAAGAAAGGAAGCAGGTGATTGGCCGCAGGAGGGGCCGTCGGTGCAGACGATGCCTGTGTTCTTGGAACCCAAGGGCGCGCCCACCTTGACCCCCACCTGCCGTTTCTAAGTTGTAGTTCCCGTCACCCCCTCCAGGTGCCCCCTGTCACTTGCCATTGCCTAAGGCGTCGCCCCCTAAAACCCAGTCACCTCCTGAGAAGTTCAACCTGAACTGGCGGCTGTGGGCGGACCCGCAGCAGCGTCTGAGGAACCTGCCTCACACCCTCCGGGGTCATTCAGGGAGGGATGGGGAGGGGACAGGACACCCCTGAACCATCCTGGGGTCTGTTCTTGGCTTTTTGCCGGTGATTGGAACAACCTCGAGAAGAAAGGCCTGGAAGGGGGTTCACTCCTGTTTCTCTGTTGTCCCCGCTGTTCCTTTTCCAGATTTTCTGAAAGAATGTTCATGAAGGAACCGCAGGGACCAACCGCAAGGATATGAGAGCGGGACTGACTCGCCCCCACCTAACCTCAGCGAATAAAGTCTGCGGTGGAAATTCCCAGTTCCCCGAGCTTCCTTTCCCTCCCGGCGACACAGGGCACTGCCGCTGACCAGGAGGGACTGCAAATTCCAGCTGAGCTCGCTGGCGAGTGTGGGTGGAGCCCAGGGCAAGACCCAGACATCCGGGGTTCAGATGCAATTAAGAAACTGAAGACAGCCCGCCCGGTGGGTGTGGCTCAGCGATTGAGCATGGAGGTATGAACCAGGAGGTCACGGTTCCATTCCTGGTCAGGGCACATGCCTGGGTTGTGGGCTCGATCCCGGGGGCTGGGGGGGATGGAGGGTGGGAGGGGAGGGATGTGCAGGAGGCAGCTGATCAATGATTCTCTCTCATCATTGATGTTTCTATCTCTCTCTCCCTCTCCCTTCCTCTCTGAAATCAATAAAAATGTATTTTAAAAAATGTATTGAAAAGATGAGGAGGTCCCAGGAGACAAAACACGGGGCCACCTACAGTGGGGACCCCCTACACTCCCAGGCACCTCCTGACCCTGTTGTATCTTTTACCCAACACTGAGCACCAACTCAAATGATTTCCCTGGTTGAATTTTCCTTGTATCTTAAGCAATGCTACTTTTTTTTTTTTTACGTTTCATCATGGAACATTCCAAACACAACATAAGTGGACAGAACAATCTAATGAAACTCCTCTGCCCACCACCTTGTCGGAAGCGAACCTAGCTCGCTGCCCTGGAAACACGTCAGCGTGTGCTTCCCAGAGAGTGAGGACTGTCTGTGAAGGGTGTGACCAGAGGGACAGACGATCCACGTCACAAACCATCGGGAAGACGCAAGTCAAGACACCGTGAGCTAGTGCCTCACGCCTGTCCGACTGGGTGGCATCAATAAACCGGCAGATCCGCGTGGACGAGGGCGTGGGGAAGAGGGAGCCCCCGTGCGCCGCTGGCGGGGTCGGGAACAGAAAGTTGAATGTAGAACTTCTCAGCCCAGCAGCCCCACGTCTGCGTATCAATCTGAAGAAAACAAACACACCGATTCACAAAGGCACGGTCCCCCCGCGTTCACTGCAGAAGTGCTGACAGCAGCCAAGACGTGAAAACAACCCAGTGCCGGTCGGCGGAGCACCGGACGGACGGACGGACAGAGAAGACGTGGTGCATGCGCAAGGGACGGACCGCCCCTCGGCCACAGGAAAGAAGGAAATCGCGCCCTTTGTGATGCCACGGAGGGCCCAGAGGTGCTGTGCTAGGTGAGCGATGTCAGACAGAAGGACAGATGCCATGAGATCTCACTGCACGTGGAGTCTGAAAACACACAAAACAGACGAATTAACAGAACTGTGTCCGAAGATACAGAGAGCAGGCGGGAAATCGCCCAGGGTGTGAAGGGTGAGGGGGTGGGGAATGGTATCAGAGGTATAACCGCCCACCGTTACCTCAGCTTTGAAAATGAGCAGTAATTCTCTAAAATGATCAACCATGAAGCCCATATTCAAATGTCTAATGGTGTCCACACATGGCGAGTGACTGGGCGTCGTGTCCACGAGCCCGCCAGGGCCCCTCTGGCCTCTCTCCCTTCCTCTGGCCGGAGGAGAACCCGCTCCTTGGTCCTGGAGTTTCCTGTGGCCGGGGTGCGTGGGTGCCTGAGTGCATGGGTGCATGGGTGCCTGGGTGCATGGGTGCATGGGTGCCTGGGTGCCAGGGTGCGTGGGTGCATGGGTGCGTGGGTGCCTGGGTGCCTGGGTGCGTGGGTGCGTGGGTGCCTGGGTGCCTGGGTGCCTGGGTGCGTGGGTGCCAGGGTGCCTGGGTGCCTGGGTGCCTGGGTGCGTGGGTGCCAGGGTGCCTGGGTGCCTGGGTGCCTGGGTGCCAGGGTGCCAGGGTGCCTGGGTGCCTGGGTGCGTGGGTGTGTGCCAGTGGCCGACTACCCTGCCCATCCGTCTCCTGTGTTTCTGGTGGAACTGCTCCCTGAACCTCACTACACCCCCCACCATGCACGAGAACAGAAGTAAATGAGGGCAGATGGCTCTCCCCCCCCCATCCTCCACGGCAGCCCGACTTCCAACACCGAGTAAACCCGTTATCCGTGCTCAACATGTTTTACTGAATGAACCAAAGTGTGAATTACAAGATGCGGGTCCTTCCCATCCCACAGAGACCACGCCCACAGGAGTAAGAATCCTGAAAGACAGGCAGCAGCCCTGGCCGGTGGCACAGCTGGTGGGAGTGTCCTCCCGGGACCAGGAGGTGGTGGGTTCGCTCCCCAGTCAGGGTGCGGGCCGAGGTTGCAGGCTCGATCCCCGGTCAGGGTGCACATCAATGTTTCTCTCCCTCTCTCTCCCTCAGAAATCCATGAACATACCCTCAGGAGAGGATTTCTTTAAAAGTCACAGAGACATGGAGGACTATTGCTTGCTGCGGCTGCTTGTTTTGTCCGGACTCTAGCTAACGGCGACACCCACCTTTTTTAAACCAACACCGTCGCTTCGGCGCGGACTAGTGCCATTCCATCTCATGCTGTTCGTGGGAGAGGGTTGGTGCTATGTTAAAAGTGAGACCAGCCCGGCCAGTGTGGCTCAGTGGTTGAGCGTCCACCTGGGCACCAGGAGGTCACAGTTTGATTCCCAGTCGGGGCACATGCCCGGGTTGTGGGCTCATCCCCAGAAGGGGGCATGCAGGAGGTGGCCTCTCTCACTCTCTGTTCTTCCCCCACATGTAGGGGGAGCTCCAAGCCACTTGCTACCCATGACAATGATGGCCCACTTCTCCCCACTCTGCTCTCTCTGGTTCTTGCCATTCCAACCCCTGTGTGCGGGCCCCGCCCACCTGCCCAGGTGAGCTCTCTCGGCCCCGCCCACCTCCTGGAGCCCAGGTGTGGTGCCTCCCTTGCTTCCCAGTTCGGCAGTGCCCAGGCGGCCGCAGGAAATGCAGAGTGAGGACCCGAGTCTGGGGCCTGGGCAGGGGGAGGTGGGGGGGGGGGGTGTCACTCCAGCTCTCAGCTCTCCATGTCCCTCACCTGCCAGGGGGAAGAAATAACCGCCGACCTACAGAGAGGAGGCTGGCATCGGAGACGGTGCCAGGGCACAGGTAACCCCTCGCTGCACCAGGCCTGGGGCCTCGCCGTCTGCCAGCTGAGGACGGGCCGCTCTGTTCCATCCTCTGTGCGTGCACAACAGCCTCTGGTGACCCAATCAGGAGCGCGGCCAGGACACTGCACAGTCACGGGGTGAGTGAGGGAGGCAGGGAGGGAGGGAGGATAGGAAGGGAAGGTGGCCGAGCTCCATCACAAATAGTCATCTGGGAGAGCCCTCTGTCTGTCCGCAAACAACCCTGCCTCCGCTGGCCCATCCTGACGGGGCCACGTGGACGGGTCTGGACGGAGGAGCTCCCCCCGCCAGGCTCGTGGCCCAGGTGACCTCCCGCCTGGGCAGCGGCAGGGAAGACGCACAGAGCGGCGCTGGCGTCTGTTCTGGGTTTGGCTTAGGGTTTGCCTTCCCCCCACGATGCCCGCCGGCTCCCCCTGCAGCCCTGTCCCTGGTGAACCCCTGGGATGGGGGGCGCGGGGAGCCATCTTTCAGCCGCTCCCGGGAAGTCGGACTTACCTGGACGCAGCCCTGATGGAGGAGACGCAGCCGTGAATGCAGCGCCCGCATGAGCGATGGGCTCCGGACAAGGTCACCCTGATGGCACCACCGTGACGGTTCAGCGGCCACGCTGGGGGGTGACGCTCGGGGCCTGCAGCCCGTGGAGGTGAGACTCCGGCGGGCACGGTGCCCGAGGCAGCTGCGGCGTCTGCGCTTCCGGGGTCCTTGGGGCTGACACCGTGTCCTCGCTCGCAAGCCTCCCTGCCCTGTCCCAGCGCAGGTGACCCCTCAGCATCAGCGCGGTGTCATCCTGGGGGAGCACGTGGGGAGCAGCCGAATGCAAACTACTGCTCACATTCACAGAGCCACGTGACTCCGCTTGACACTCCCACCCCCACACTCCCTGTGCCCTGGGACCACCCCCCACACTCCTGTGCCCTGGGACCACCCCCCACACTCCCTGTGCCCTCACACCCACACTCCTGTGCCCTCACACCACACTCCCTGTGCCCTGGGACCACACCCCACACTCCCTGTGTCCTCACCCCCCACACCCCTGTGTCCTCACCCCCCACACTCCCTGTGTCCTGGGACCACACCCCACACTCCCTGTGCGCTCACACCCACACTCCCTGTGCCCTCACCCCCCACACTCCCTGTGCCCTCACACCCACACTCCCTGTGCCCTCACCCCCACACTCCCTGTGTCCTGGGACCACCCCCCACACTCCCTGTGTCCTGGGACCACACCCCACACTCCCTGTGCGCTCACACCCACACTCCCTGTGCCCTCACCCCCCACACTCCCTGTGCCCTCACCCCCCACACTCCCTGTGCCCTCACCCCCACACTCCCTGTGCGCTCACCCCCACACTCCCTGTGCCCTGGGACCACCCCCCACACTCCCTGTTCCCTCACACCCACACTCCCTGTGCCCTCACACCCACACTCACTGTGCCCTCACACCCCACACTCCCTGTTCCCTCACACCCATACTCCCTGTGCCCTCACCCCCCACACTCCCTGTGCCCTCACCCCCACACTCCCTGTGCCCTCACCCCCACACTCCCTGTGCCCTCACCCCCACACCCCTGTGCCCTCACACCCACACTCCCTGTGCCCTCACCCCCACACCCCTGTGCCCTCACCCCCACACTCCCTGTGCCCTCACACCCACACTTCCTGTGCCCTCACCCCCACACTCCTGTGCCCTCACCCCCACACCCCTGTGCCCTCACCCCCACACTCCCTGTGCCCTCACCCCCACACCCCTGTGCCCTCACACCCACACCCCTGTGCCCTCACACCCACACTCCCTGTGCCCTCACCCCCACACTCCCTGTGCCCTCACCCCCACACCCCTGTGCCCTCACACCCACACTCCCTGTGCCCTCACCCCCACACTCCCTGTGCCCTCACCCCCACACCCCTGTGCCCTCACACCCACACTCCCTGTGCCCTCACCCCCACACCCCTGTGCCCTCACACCCACATTCCCTGTGCCCTCACACCCACACTCCCTGTGCCCTCACACCCACACTCCCTGTGCGCTGGGACCACACCTCCACCTGCTGTCCCTGCACTCAGCCCCGCTCTGGGTGCAGCAGCCTCCTGGTTGGGCCAGGCCGGCCTCCTCTGCAGCCGTCTCTGCGGCTCCCCTGCTGAGCCAGCCCTGCAGGCTGTGCCCACCCTGTCTCCACTGCCACCCATGCTGGGTGGTGCACCAGGCTCCAAGCCGGGCCTGGGAGAGGCCTGGGCTCTCACCACCATCGGATCCCTCCTCCTGGGAGAGGCCTGGGCTCTCACCACCATCAGATCCCTCCTCCTGGGAGAGGCCTGGGCTCTCACCACCATCGGATCCCTCCTCCTGGGAGAGGCCTGGACTCACACACCATCGGATCCCTCCTCCTGGGAGAGGCCACAGGATGACAACAGCGCGCAGGGCGGCGTGAGGGGCTGGGGAGGCACCTGGCACCGGAGAGAAAGAATCAGACCAGCACCGGCGAGTGCACCCCTTCCCCACCCACCCCTCCCCGTCAAGCATGAAGGCCATGTGCTCCTGCCGGGCCGAGGGAGGACAGAGGCCCGGGATGGAGAGGAGCCCACAGGCCGCAGCTCAGGGAGCAGAGGACGGGGCCATCACTGCCCCCACTTCTGAGGGTGTGGACTGCGGGGGTCCAGGGGCTCGTGGCCTGACGGACGTTGGGGGCACCTGCTTTCAAAGGCAGATGCCGGATCCCCCAAACCAACTGGATCCGAATCTCTGGGCCTGGGGTCTGGGCATCGGTTCTCGCCACGGTTCCGTGGGAAAGACCAGGAGCTGGCCCCTCCCGGGAACCACGGAGACTCACAAGCCAGAGCCAGGGCAGAAACGGCGGCCGAGTCCTAAACCGGAGCAACGCGGAGGCCGCTCCCCACAGCACAGAGCTGCCTGGTGACCGGTGACACCGTGTCGTTCGCCATCCCACCCGGGGAAGCTGAGGCGAGTCAGAGCCCCGCTGGCCTGGCCTGCGCCCTCCCCGAGCGACCCGCCTCCTCCCCCTTGCAACACTTCCTTGTTAATGAGGGTTATTTGTTTAAAGGCAAAGAATCCCATCGGATCATCAGATGCTCCAATATCTTAGGCCTCTACGGCTCTTTGGGGACACAATTTGCGTGTCATTTGCCTCTTTATTGCTTTTCACTGGCTGTGGGACTGCTGGAAAGAGAATGAGGGCGATTTATCACGCGTGGAGCAAGCCTGCCACGGCGTGTGGAGCTGTCACCGAGGGAGAGGCGGCGGGGACAGCCGCGGGGCCGTAAGTCACGGAGGAGGCGGTGAAGGACAAGGGCCCCTCCCCCACGCTCACTGTCCCGAATCCGTGGACCACCTGCCTCCAGACCCGAAGCGGAAAGCAGCGAAGGTCAAAGGGACAAAGAGAGGCAGGCCCAGGGCCCACTAGCATTTCCTGTTTCCCAAAGATCTCGGAGTCTAACCCAGGGTCCTTGCTCACAGAGCCATTAGCCCCTGTGGCTCATTAAGTCATTTAAATTAATTAAAACAAAGTGAGACCAGAAGGGAGCGTCTCAGCCATGCCAGCCACATGCTGAGTGTCGGAGCCACGACGCCGGCGGCCACCATGTGGGCAGCGTAGCCGTGGGCAGTTCCCTGGCACAGCCCTGCTCTCCGCCGTCCACTCAGAGGTGCGTGGACATGGCCCGGGGGCAGCTCTCCACGGGGACCTGTGTGGCTTTCACCAGCTGCTAAAGGCACTTAAGATCCAGGGATCCGAGGACGGCACGGGGTCACAGACGGGGCGGGAGGGTCCCTCCCTCACCTGGGACACCTGGCTTCCAGCCCCCAGACTCTGCTCTTTGTCTGTGGACTTGCCCTGAGAAGGGGCCCAGAGCCTTGGCGACGTCTCACCTGCTGGCAAAGACGCCCGATTCCTGGGCACTGGAGGGGCTGCCCCGGGACCTGCCTGCACCTGTTCCTGCCGACTACGGGGCAGAGGCGGCCAGTGGCCCCGGGTCCCACGGCCCCTCCTGCAGAGACGCCAGAGCTGGGGCCATCCCTCTGCAGGGTGGGCGGTGGCCTGTGTTCTCTGCCAGCTGGAGAGCTCGGGAGCTGGGAAATGGCTGCTCATCCTGCTGTCGCAGGGCCTCCGTGAGATGCTGCCCAGCGCAAGCTGCCGCCGAACCAAGTTCCCGGTCAGGTGAGAGGTGAGAGGAGCTGATGTCTTACGTCCTTAACGAAGGAGGGAGACGGGGAGAAAGGGCACTTGTCGGTGGCATTGCCACGCTGGCGCCCGCACAGGAGCCATGCCTGGGAGCAATCCTTCCCCGTCAATCACAAAGGCTAGCAGGGCGGGCCCCAGCTGCCTGCACATGAGGGAGGTCGGCCCCAGCGCGCCTGCACACATGGGAGGTCGGGCACCAGCGCGCCTGCACACGTGGGAGGACAGGCACCAGAGCGCCTGCACACACAGGAGATCAGCCCCAGCGCGCCTGCACACATGGGAGGGCGGGCCCCAGAGCACCTGCACACGCGGGAGGACGAGCCCCAACGCACCTTCACACGGGGGAGGGCAGGGCCCAACGCACCTGCACACGCGGGAGGAAGCACCTGCACACGCGGGAGGACGAGCCCCAACGCACCTGCACACGGGGGAGGGTGGGCCCCAGCGCACCTGCACACACGGGAGGAAGCACCTGCACACGTGGGAGGGCGGACTGCTGACTGCAGAAGTAGAAGCATGCAGGTTCTGCACCCAGGCCTGGCAGGATGACGCTGCGTCGCTGGGGTAGTTAGTGGTCTGTTCAGTGGTTGCCAATAACAACCTGGCCCTCAGACGTTAGACTAAAAACAGGCGCAGAGCCTTCCCGAACGCCTGCCCAGAGCTGCCTGAGCCACTCCACACCCCGAGACTGTGCCTGTCCGCACTCCACCTCCGCCAGGCCCCCTTCCGCCTGGCCACGGTGCCCGGCTGTGGGTACACAGGCCCGGTGACACCTGCCCACCCCAGCGTCCCTCTCTGGAACTCTCGCATCACCTGTAATTGCCCAGGAACTCAGAGGTCAGGCCCGGATCAAAGGAGGGAGGCTCCCCGAACCCCCGTAGCTCCCCTGCCACGGGGAGGCCTCGCCAACCTGGATGGAGAGCCCGTCATCAGGGGCCATTTAAATGGTGAGTGACAGATAACGGAGCACGTCGACATGTTTGCTCTTCCCAGAGGCCTCTCTGCTGACAAGTTCCGGGCCCCGGGATCTCAGAAGTTATTCATTGACAGCGGCCGGCTCCACGGCGTGGGCGCTGGGCCTCCAGTGGAAAGGCCACTTGGAGGAGCCAAGACCCCACGGAGTGATTGGCAGGTGACGTCGGGGCCCCTCCTGAATGTGGGGGTCTCGCTCACACACTGCTCTCTACGCCTGAGCGTGTTGGTCCCATGCAAATTCTAACCCGTATGTCATTGTGTCGACTGGCCGAGAAAGCCAAAGCCCCAAAGCACACTGAGATGGTCTTGCCTTGCGTGGGGGAGGGGGGGGCAGATTAAATAACAAAACCATTGATATTAAGGACTCCCCAAATCCCAGCTTGCTCCTGTCCCCCGGCGCCCCCTCCCTAGCTGTGGCTCCTTGTGGGGAAGAAATGGAGCCATCAGGCCTCGTCCCCTGCTCTGTGCGTCTTCCCTTTATGGCCCATGGCCACGCGCAGTGAGCTGCGGACACGCCGCAGACACGCCACGGACACGCCACCTTAAGGAGCGTCGCCCACACTCCCTCAGCACGTCCCCGACGGAGCTTCCCCTGGCGACCTCGCAGTGTGCCAGGGAGCGACCTCAGAGCCCAGATTTCGCTCGAGTGGGTTTGTCCTTAAAAGAAAAAAACCCTTGGGACCCCATCACAGTGACAATATGGCCAGAAGGTCAAGGTTAAGCCCTGGACAGCGCCCGTTCCTTCTGGGCGCTCTGAGGGCGCGCCCGCCCCGTGCTCTCCCCCACTGGGCGCTCTGCCAGCATCCTTCGGTCTCCCTTCCGTGGCCGGGGCACCACCCCACTCCGCTTCATCTCCTCTAGGCATGCTCCCCGGGCCCCAATCCCCCTTCTGCAGGGACGCCCATCACGGGGGACTAGCGCCCCTTCCATGACCTCTTCTTAGCTTGACCACATCTAGGAAGACCCATTTCCAAGTGCGGCCGCCGCATGCTGGGAGTTGGGGGTGGGGGTGGGGGTGAGGGTGGGGGTGAGGTGGGGGTGCTGGGACCCCCACATAGTCACTCACATCTGGGCCTGTCACAGAGTCAGCGCGAGGAACCCCACCTTGATGCCTCCTCCCGCCTGACACCGTGGCCGCTCGGGGTCATGCGGGGACCTGCAGCCGGGCTCCTCCTCCCTGGCGTCCATCGCGCCCTGCCCCTCGAGGCCCTTCCCTCCGTCAGCCTCTCTGTCCATCTCTGCAGGGGTGTCCCGGACGGAATCCCATTTCCTCTCCACACCTGCCCAGGCCTCTACCAGACGCCGACTTAGCTCTGTCTCCAGAGGCAGACGCACAGCTGCCTGTAAAACCGGGAGAACTCCCGGGGCTCCGGGAGCGGTGGCCCCTCATCCACTGCACGGTCACCAGTCTGGCTGAACATGCTTGTCGCCCTCCGGTCCCGGCGCCTTCGCTGCTGCCCAGGAAAACGCTCCGTGCAGTGCTCGCCAGGAGAGCCCCGAGCCAGACCTGCGGCGGCTGTGGGATCCGAGAGACTACGGACCCTGCTGCTCCCCTCGGCCACAGTCATTGCTGTCAGGAGAGCAGGCCCTCCGGGCGCCACCTGTCACTGGGAGGGAAGGAGCTGTCAGGCTCAGGCAGATGTGGGGACACTTAGACCCCACGCTGTGGCCTCAGGCTCCTTATGCCCCCGTCTTGGACCAGGAGCCACAGCGTGCCGGTGCCGTCGGTGGCCTTGGGCATCCGAAGGGGCTGGACCGACGTCCCCACCTTGCTGCTGGATGATCTGCATTGGGGCCTCGTGCATGCACAGCCTCCTCTCAGGAACTAGGAGGTAACATACACGAAGCTCAGAACTGCCACAGGCCACCCTGCTGGCTGCACTGCCCCCCACCCCGCCCGCCCCTCGCCACTGCAGCTGCCCCTGTGGCTTGCCCAGCCTGGGGCACCCACGTCCGATGGTGAGGCATTCTGCCGGCTGAGGGTGGCCTCACCTGGTGCAGGCGTGGGGAGGGGACAGGGTTATGGACTGGGGGTAACACTGAGCCGGGCCCCATGCCTGCTTTTCTGTGGCATAAACACAGCCCAGGATGTCTCCGCAGCGCAGGGGTCTCTCAGAAAGTGGGGGACACGGCTCCCCAAGCCCCAGCACAGCCTCTGGGCACCTGGACCTCCCTTCATGCACCTGCCCCCTCTCTGGGGTCTCTGTCAGGGCTGCCTCAGGACACCCAGGAGCGCCCACCTGAGTGAGACTCAGACGCTGGGGACTCCCGGCTCCGGGGGCACAGGCAGGGCAGGTCCACGCAGCCGAGTCTGACCCTGCACCCACCCACCTGGGTGGCCCGGGGACACCCTGAGGCCTGGAGCTGCTGGGCCTAGTTCTCCCTGCCTCCTCCTCTCTCCCGCCTGCTCTCCTTCCTCCTGCTTTCCCTGTCTTTTATGTTTTGTTCTTTAAATTGTAATTTACATGCAGCGAAATTGAAATGCAAAGATTCTCAGGGCAGCTTTATAAACCTAGACAAATCGATGCACCCATGTCAACAACCCCGCCCCCGCATCAAGACAGGGAACGTTCCATTCCCAGCCCTCCAGAAAGTTCCCACGCCTTCTCCCTGCTCAGCACGGCCCCGCCCCCACCCGGGCCACCTCTGCTCCGCTTCCTGCCACAAAATTAGCTTCCTCTCTCCTGGAATCTCATGCAGATGCCGGTGCCGGTGCCGGGAGCACAGCTTTCCGGTCAGCTGTCTCCACTCCCCACGTTTGTACCATCACCCCCGGCGGGCGAGCTGCGGGCTGTTCCTTGTCTCCAGGGGATCCCCAGCTGTGCCTGGGCATCTGCGTGCCCCTCCCACCTGGAAGGTCATTCAAGGAGATGGGGGAGGAGGTGGCCGTGCCCCTCACAGGACGCGTGTCTCGTCCTCTCGGTGGCAGCGAGGTCACTGGTCACAGAGGAGAGGCGGTTGGCCCTGTGGCTCCCGCTGAGTGGTTTTCCGGAGCCACCCTGCAGGTGCGCCCACCTGTCCTGGCTCTGAGAGTCCCTGTGGCTCCGCCCCTGCCTTCGTCCCCACAGCTCTCTGTGTGGCACCAACAAGGCCTGGTGGCCGGGACACTGAGCGGTCATCCCACTGGGAAGCTCGGGGTGCGGTCAGGGCGGAGACAGCCCATTGGGGTCCAGTCCTCTCAAAGGCTGTAGCCGTGGTTGACACGAATGGACGGCCACCTGTCTGACCCGCTCTCAGGTTCTCACTGAAAGGTGAGCCGCGCACCTGGGCTCCCCCTCGCTGGGTTCCCATGGGACCAGCCCGTTTCCCCGGCAGCACGTCCCCTCTGAGAATAGGCAGGTCAGACCCTGGCTTGAAGCTGAGGTCTCAGATGGGTCCCAGCCCCCTCCCCACCCTCCACCCCACCCCACACCCACCCACCTCACCACACCCCAGCCTGACCCGGAGAACAGGGGCACGGAGCCCCATGCTTCCCTGAGCTGGCCCCTCCTCCTACTGGGGGGCCGACCTCAGGCAAGTCTCTTAAGCTGTCCATGCTTTTGTTTCCTGGGCTGCAACATGATGAGGATAAAAAAAAGTGCCACCTCATGCAAAGTTGGGAAGATTCAGAGAGAGAGAGACCCCAATGCTAGAGCAGCACCCGCAGGAGGCAGAGGTGGCAGAGGTAGGAGTGACCACGGGGATGGTGGCCGTGTCCATGTTGACAGAGGCCCCCACCCTCTCCGCCCAGCCCTGGTCCCAGTGATGGGAGAACCCTCGCCTGTGGGATCTCCTATGACACAAGGCTGATCATGACATCCCCTTTGTGAAGTCCACCATCGCCCCACCCCCAGCCTCAGGGCAAGGTCAGGCACGGGGACATGGTCCTGTGACTGGTGTGTGCTGGCTTTCCAGCCATCGCCCCGCCGATTCACTCAGGCCCTGGGTCCCGCCATGCAGCCGGCCCTGCAGCCCCGTGACCCCGGGCCGAGTCACCCGCTGCCTGGGGTCCGCCTGGCTCACGGTCATGCTCCTTTCAAGAAGGGAAACCTCCTCCGAGAGCTTTTCCTGACTTTCCCACATTGAACCACAGTGCCCTCGGGGCTACGATGATGCCTCGTGCCTGTTGCTGTGATCTGCTCAGTAGACGTGGGCCCTTCTCAGCAGGGAAGTGGCTTATGATTTCCCTTTCTGCCCAGCGCACAGAAGGGACTCAGTAATCATTGCTGACTGGACACCTGGGTGGATGGATGGTGGATGGATGGATGATGGATGGTGGATGGATGGGTGGGTGGATGGGTGGGTGGATGGCTGGATGGATGGTGGATATATGGATGGATGGATGATAGATGATGGATGGATGATAGATGAATGAATGATGGATGGATGGATGTGGTAGGTGGATAGGTAGATGGATGGATGGATGGATGGATGGATGGATGGATGGATGGATAGATAGATAGATGGATAGATGGATGTGTTAGGTGGATGGTTGGATGGATATGGATGGATGGATGGATGGATAGGAGGATAGGTGGATGGATGGGCAGCTGGAGTGGTGAGACTGAACTGAATCTAA
Organism: Myotis yumanensis; assembly: GCF_028538775.1. Lineage (NCBI taxonomy): Eukaryota > Metazoa > Chordata > Mammalia > Chiroptera > Vespertilionidae > Myotis > Myotis yumanensis. Next base: position 2,718,316 of record NW_027223753.1, read on the forward strand.
GTACGTGCTACACAGGACATGGTGACATTTTCATCTCACACCTCCCCTGGATATGGGCCCTCTCTAGTGGGTCTCCTCAGATACAGAGAGGTCTCAGCCAAACCATTAAAAAATAATCAGATAGGAGCCCAAGGACTATGAGCCTCCTTTCATTCTCTCCCTGGATGAACCCATCCTGACCTCCACCACTAGACTAGCCTTTCCTGAAACCTCTCCTTGTCTGGTCCTTTTCCACCACCACTGCCCTCCATTCTGGTCTCTGGAATCTTAGGAAAAGAGGCATCAAGACTGAGGCTGTTGGCTACGGAACATGAGGAGACTGTGCTGACAAATGACCCATCTTGTGCCGTTGGCGTCAGGTGATGAGCTCACAGAAACAACAGAAACAAAAATAGCGGCCCGGGCAAATGAGTATTGAGCCTTGATCCCATGCCAGACCCCTCGCGGAGGGCTTCACGCTCGCCCAGATGCCAGATGGGAGCAGACTCCCAACTGCGTGCATTTATTGAGACATCAAGAGGACAACGCAACCTTTGGATCAATTCAGTCTTGTGACCATTGATTCTGTGAGTGTCGGGGGCTGACTGTGAGGAAGGTCACCTAACGCCTTCTCTCCTTCCCCAAAGGTGAATCAAGAGACATCTCCTGGCTGGGGGCCACTCAGTTCCCTGGAGAAGAGAGCAGATACATGCCCCCTGTGCTGGAAGGAGGGAGGGTGCCGGGACGTACTCCACAGGATGCAGGAAGCTCTGTCTTTTTAAAAATATATATATATATCTTTATTGATTTCAGAGAGGAAGGGAGAGGGAGAGAGAAACATCAATAATGAGAGAGAATCCTTGACTGGCTGCCTCCTGCACGCCCCACATTGGGGATCGAGCCCACAACCCGGGCACGTGCCCCGATCAGGAATCTAACTGTGGACTCCTAGTTCCATCATCACCACCACAGTCATCACCACTAACATCGTCACAGAGCCACGCCGGCCGGGCAAAGCTCTGTCTTCTTGTTCGGGCTCAGCAACAGCCCTGCCGGGGACTTGCAGGGAGCCAGGCGGAGGGATGTGGTGGTTAGTGCAGCTCGTCCTAAAAGCCAGATTTATGATTAGGGATTCGCAGGGAACAGAGCCCATCTGCAGCCTCCTGTGTGGCAGGGTCAAAAGCCCTGAGGCCTTGGGAACAGGCCAGAGAGCAGTCCAAGGCCTGGAGCCTGGAGCCGCCTAGATGTCGTGTCCACCAGAGATGAGCACCAGAGGCGACAGACTCTCCCGGGGCCATTCCCATTGGCGTACAACATGCCCAGTGTCCCCCTTCTTTAAAGCCTGCCTGTGACACCTGACAGACTCCATCGGGGACCAAACTTTAATAGGCTCCTCTGAGCCCTCTTCGTGATGAGACCTTGATATTGGCCTGCCTTTTGCAAGAACTTACATAGGCCCGGTTAGCATGGCTCCTCTTAGTAGGCTCCCATCCACAGGCCCCCTCACTCTGTTGCACTCAGAGCTCAGCTGTCTCTCTCTCTTTCTCTCTCTCTCTCTCATTGCAATAGTCTTGCATAAAAGTCTTTCTTACCAATTTAACCAGTGTCAGGGTAGGTCTTTGTACAGCCCACACTTCCCTCCACTTGCTACCCCATGCTTTAACAGCCGTCATAGCAAAACTGAGCAGGCCCTCGCTGCCCCCACGGCCCAGTCTCTCCTGAGCTCACTGTGAATGTGCTTCTGTCTTCACTGTCCTGCTGAACCGGCTCCTGCCCAAGTCACTCTGAGCTCCATGTTACCAGCTCCAATGGCCACTTCTCCCTTTTCATCACTTGTCCTCTCAACCACACTCACCATAGTGGTCTGCTCGCTCCCTCTCAACACTATTCTCTCAGCTTCTAGGACACCATCATCATCACCATCATCACCATCATCACCATCATCTCATCATCATCATCACCATCATCACCATCATCACCATCACCATCATCACCATCACCACCATCATCACCATCACCACCACCATCACCATCACCACCACCACCACCACCATCACCATCATCACCACCATCTTCATAATCACCCTCATCACCATCATCACCACCACCACCATCACCATCATCATCATCACCACCATCATTATCACCTTCACCATCATCATTATCATCACCATCACTACCATCATCACCACCATCATCATAATCACCCTCATTACCATCATCACCACCACCAACATCACCATCATTATAATCACCACCATCACCACCATCATCACCATCATCATAATCACCATCATCATCACTACCATCATCTTTACCATAATCACCACCATCATCAACACTATCATCATCATCACCATCATCATAATCACCCTCATCACCACATCATCACCAACAACAACATCACCATCATCATAATCACCATCATCACTACCATCATTACCTTTATCATCATCACCATCTGTGCCACACCAGCGCACCCAGGTTCGGTGAGCTTGAGAAGGGGCAGTGAAGGATTAAGAAAAGACAGACAAGAGAAGAAAGCTGGGTCTGATGGAGAGACAGCGCCATGGCCTGCAAGCCCTGCAAGCCGAGTCTTTATTTTATAGCCAGATGCCACGAGGCAAAGTAAGGGCGTGGTTACAATGTTCTCTCGGGTTTCGAATCCACTCAATTACATGCACCTGATCAAGCTTTGTTTACTTGCTGCACCTCCCGCAGCCCATAGCACTCAGCCACGTGGGACCACAGGTTCGGACAATAACCTGTCCAAACACTGTAGCCGCTCTCCACGCCTCTCCCCTTTTTTTCCTGTTTTTAAACACTTTCATTTACATCATCAAAAGCTCTAGGCAAATTATGCAGCACAATCAAAACATCAAGAACAAACTTCTGACTATTAACAAAACAACCAACACAGTAATGTTAATGTAATACAGCAACAAGAGAGAACAAAGCTCTGGCTATTAATAAAACAATAACAAAACAATGCCAATGCAACACAGCAATAAGAGAACCTAACTTCAGACATGTTAAAGTTTCTTTTGCTGCTGCTGTATATCTTACTCAGAGTCCTCAGACTTGGCTACACGAGGCTTATCAGAAAACTGTCAGCTCGCCAAATCCAGCATAGCCAGAAACACAGCCTTCACTTCTTGCTTTTCTAACACCTGCTGCTAACATCTTCAGCTGACCCCATGTGGGTACCTCGGTCCTTTGCGTAGTCTTCGTTGTCTTCTTCCGCATGGCTATCATGGGGCCACTCTCAGTCTTTTGAACGGAGGGACAAGGAGCTTCTCTGGGTCCCCTGCACCTCCTCCAGCTGCCAGTGCCGCTTCTCCGTCTCCTCGATGAGGAGGCCCCTCAGCTGCCGCAGGCCCGCGAGCCTCTGTGGGATGGCCTCGGCATTCAGGCTGCCGCTGGTGGTGACGACGCTCTGGCTCCTCTCGAAGAAGCCGTCGATGCGAAGATGTCGTCGATGGGAGGATGGTGCCACTGGATTCTGAGGATCAGGCTGCTCGGACGGTTGGCTTTGGGACTGAGCCGGCAACAGCCCCAGTCAGTTCAGCCCCGTCTGCGCCGTTGGAAGTCTGGTCCCTTCCTCAGCTTCTGCAGCCGCTGCCGCATGGAGTCCTCTCCGGAAGCGAGCAGCCCTCGGTCCTGCAGAGCTGGAACCTCCAACGCCTAGTCTGGCACCCCACACAGACCCCAAGTTCCAGGGAGCTGTCAGGTCATGGAACAGCCATCATCATTGAGGTCATGAACCACAGACCACAGAAGACAGTCCTTACAAAACGCCCTGGCCTGGCTCTAAGCGTCCCGCTGACCAGGACTTCCATCCTTAGCTTTACAGTTCCTAACAAAACTCACGAAATTTAAAAATGCTTCACTAAGCATTGTTTCAGGGACCCCCTTCCTGAGATCCTGAATTTCCCATGTTTTACACCCAGCGGCTACCAAACCTCGCTCCCTACCCTACTTTCACTTTACTCTCATTTTCTGCACGTGCCTTAAGGAAGCCTCCTTTCACCTGACAACTATGGTTCCCCCGAACTCAGACCCCACGTTGGGTGCCATATGTGCCGCACCAGCGCAGCCAGGTTCGGTGAGCCTGAGAGGGGGCGGTGAAAGACTAGAAAAGACAGACAGAAGAAGAAAGCTGGTCTGGGTGCGACGTTGTCCTCTCTGATGGAGAGACAGCGCCACAGCCTGAAAGCTGAGTCTTTGTTTTATAGCCAGATTCCACGAGGCAAAGTAAGGGCGTGGTTACAACATTCTCATGGGTTTCGAATCTACTCAATTACATGCACCTGATCGGGCTTTGTTTACTTGCTGCACCTCCCGCAGCCTGTATCACTTAGCCACGTGGGACCACAGGTTCAGACCATAACCTGTCCAAACACTGTAGCCGCTCTCCACAACCATCATCATCATCACCATCACCATCATTATCATCACCACCATCATCACCGTCATCACCACCACCAGCATCACCATCACCATCACCGCCATCACCACCATCATCACCATCATCACCATCACTACCATCATCACCATCACCACCATCATCACCATCACTACCATCATCACCATCACCATCACCATCATCACCATCATCATCACTACCATCATTACCATCATCACCATCACCATCACTACCATCATCACCATCACCACCACCATCACAACCACCATCATCACCATCACCATCACCATCACCACATTTACTGAGTATTGGCTCTCTTATAGGCTCTGTGCTGAGTACTTTACACACATCATCTCATATAATTTTCGCCCTAATTTTACAAGGTTTCATTAGCTAAGAGATTAGATACCAAATCTGGAACCCGGCTCCTTGGTGCTGCCAAATTACCCCCGGATGTCTTTGGGGTAAGTTATTTCACTCCCTGTTCCTCCGTTTCCTCACCTGCCAAATGGGTGAGTGGTCGTGCCCACTTCACAGAGCTCTCGGAGGATTCCAAGAGAGGGTCCGTGGGAAGCCATCAGGCTGGTGCTGGGTGCGCAAAGAGAACTCAAAAACTGTGGGCCAGTCTCTCCACGAGGTACAAAACAACGGAGACCACTGAGGCTCGCGGGGGAGGGGGACTTCGCTGCAAGTCATACTGTGAGTGCTCAGTCCACGAGGCTGCCTCCTGCCAGGAGGGGGGTCCCATTGGAAGCAGCCAGGACTGACACCCGGCCCCTTTGTTCCAACGGAGGCAGGAGGCCTTCCTCCCCCGTTTCCATAAAATGTTCTAGAAGCAGCACAAGCCCTGACTGCGGCTCTTCTTGTTTTTACTGCTGTGACCTTTCAGAAAGCTCTCTGCGTCCTGCCTGTGCCGCCGCCACCATCTGAGAGGGAGCTGCGCGAAGCCGCCCTCCCTGCCCTCCCACACGCCATCCCGTCCTCCCTCCCACCCCCTGCTGGCCCCGAGCACCTGCTCTGAATCCCGGGCCTCCCTCCGAGCCCAGCCCCCGAGCACAGAGACGCGGGGGCTGCCGGGTGGCGGTGGCATTTGCTCCGCTGTAAATTAGCTTGTCTGCGAGGCTGGAGAAATTGCAAAGGAAGAAAGTTGCTTAAAGTTCACTTTTGATTCCAGGGAGAGAAGCAGACGTTGCCAGGGACCTTTGCCAGCTGAGGGAAAGGGAAAAGGGGGGAGCCATTAGCCCCAAACCATGGGGAGCGTCTCGGCGCAGAGAGGCGTCTGCAGGTGACCGTGAGGAGGCACGCGGCTTGGGGACTCCGGCGGGTCACCAGCGCTGTCCTCGAGGCCCATGCTGAAGCTCTTTCCCTCCCAAAGGCCCTGAGGGCCGCCTGCCTGTGGGGTGGGCACCGTCTCTGCTGCCTCCCACCCTCCAGCAGGCCATACTGTTTGCTCACAACGCTCCACCTGCCTCTCCAACGCGTACACACCAGAGACCTGAGCTGGGAGCCACTTCCTCCAGGAAGCCCTCCCTGAAGCCTAGCTTTACCCACTCTCACTGCCCGGTGGGGCTTGCCCTGCGTTCCACGAGGGACACCTATTTCCACCCGATGATATCTCTCTGCTCCTTGGAACATCCCCGGGGAACCCCCAGGAGGACAGGTAAATTCTTTGGCACCTGGTCCCCTCCGGAGGACCCACAGCTCTCCCTGCGCCCGGGAAGGCACCTGAGGGAGACAGTCACTCTCCGCTGACCCTGGATGAAAGGGGGAGTCTGACGCCAGAGAACCTGGTCTGGGCTGCAGAGGTGGCCAGAGCCAGTCCTGCTGGCCTCCCCGGGCCTGGCCCGCCTCCTCCCCACTTGCCAAGCACCTCAGCCAGCACCAGGCACCACCTTCACCTCCCACTGCTCCCCACCCCCCACCGTCCCCAGAACCTGTGGCTCAGCCTCGCAGAGAATCCTCTCGTGTCCCCTGCCTCCATCCTCACCTGTCAGATCGCACCACCTCCCACCTGCACTCCTATGAGAGCCCCACGGGTCTCCCCTTCATTCGTCAATTAGGGGTTATGGTTAGGATTATGGTTAGGGGTTAGGTTTCGGGGTAAGGATGCAGGTAGTGTTGGTGGTGGGATTGGGGTTATCGCTTCCACATGTGGGTTTGTGGAGAACACTCTTTGGTCCGCTGTGAAGAGAACATTAGCCAGAATGGCTCCTGACCTCAGACACGGCTCACTGGCTGGAGCTGACCCCATCAGATGGGACAGCGCCACTGGCCCAGGTCTCAGGGCAGCGCTGGGAGGCCCTGCAGGTCCTGCCTCCCACGGGGCAGGAGACCGAGAGACAGAGATAAATAGACAGACAGACAGACAGACAGATAAGAGAGCAGAGAGAGGAAGACAAAGGCAGAGACAAAGAAACAGAAACAGAGGGAGACAGAAGTGGAGAGAGTGAGGGGAGAGACATTGACACAGAGCGAGCAGGCAGAGCGCAGGACTCGGGCGTGGGGGGTGGCGACAGGAGCTCCCTGGCAGCTGGCCTGGGGCCTCTTGAGGGGACCGCACCCCAGGCCCCTCCCAGAGCCAAGTGGGAACCAGCTGAGCGAACGGCTGTGGTGCCTCATGCAGCCCCGCGTCAGAGGGGCTCCTGTTGCCATTTCCACGGGAAACGAAGGTGGGAAATACTCACTCCCCATCGACACTGGCCCGGCGGAGGCTCAGGAGCCCGGCTAAGCCACACGACCCATCCAGAGCCACTCGGGCACCCGCACTGCGCCTCCGCGGAAAGGCCTTCAGCCCCGCCCATGGGCAGGAGGTCCTGGCGGGCACCTGCTGAGGCAGAGCCAGCCTCTGACACCGCGACCATGGCCAGGGCACTCAAGGACACGGTCACAGCTGACTCCTGGGCCTGGGGTCGGGGAGGCCCGTCCTGCCAGGCGACCTTGTGCTCACTGCTAGGCCAGGGCGTCTGTGTCCGTGAGCACGCGATGTGGGAACAGCGTGGAGAACGCCATGGGCCTGCCATTCACTCCACACGCCTCCAGCGCTTCTTATGCCGGGAACTGGGGGGCTGACCAAAGGGGGACTCAGACCCACCCCCCAGATGACATCGCTCCTGTGCAGCTGGATCCCCAGTGCGGGGACCCCATCTTCACCGGCAGCCGACTCCCCACCTGCGTTGTTGCCTGAGGGAGTGATGAGAGGAGTCAGCGTGGGGAGGAGGGGCTGGGGTGTCCCAGCAGCGGGGCGGGCAGCAGCTAGAAGAGCCGGAGGCTGGAGGACCCAGTGTGTCCCCAGGAGGCTGGACAGAGGCGAGCATGGATGGACGTGGCCGGAGGGGCGGACAGAGCAAAGGCAGCTGCAGAGGCCTGGACCGTCCTCTGGGTGCGCCTGGGCCGTGGGGCAGCCGCCGTCTGGCTCCGAGTCTCGCCAGCCCCACCGGCCTCTCCAGCCCATTGAAGGTTCCTTATATAATCACCACACACACAAGAGCATTTTAATGATAATTACAGGCTTCTGGGACCCACAGAGCTCACCCTCCCTTAGGGGTGGCTGCTCTTTCAATGCTCGGGGGAGGGGAGGTGGGAGCAGCTGCGCCTGCCCCCAGATCCTTCCCACCTCCCACCTGCCTCGGGGTCAATGTATCAACAGTCACCCCTTTAGGACTGTAATTACGACCAATCGTGCCCTCCGATCTCCTTGGGGATTTCTACTTAACGCCCAAGTCAGCGCCCTCGTCAGGCCCCGCCCTCTCTGTGCTCCCACAGTGGGGGCCTCACCAGCAAGGAGCCTCGAGAGACGGGGTGGGTGCGGGGGACCCCAAGAGCTCTCCTTCAACCCAGCCCCCTGACCCGCGACCAGCTGTGTGACCTGGAGCCACGCGCCCACCCTCTCTGAACCTCACAGCCCATTTTCAGCTGAAGCGACAAACCTCTCCAGGAGCCAGCGAACGCCTTGCTGGGTGGAGAGCATGAACGCGCATCCAGGAAGTAATGGCGCCTCCTCACCGGCAATCCTTGGCTCACAGGTGCATCGCCATGTCTCTGCCCGGCCTCCCCTGGCTCCTCTGTGCTTCCTGTGCCCTCATCTAAGGACGCCGGGCATTGCTTTCGGGCCCAGAGTGGCCTCGTCTTCACTAATGACGTCTTCGAAAGCAAAACTTCCACAGGTCCCCGCCCTGAGGTTCCCAGAGGACGTGAATCATCAGGGCTCACTGTCAACCCACTGCAGTGACTCTCAGCAAAGCTCTTAGAAGTGTGCCTGTGAGCACTGCCCACCCCAGGCTCCTAGCTCACACCTGTGAGCACTGCCCACCCCAGCTCCCAGCTCACACCTGGTGAACATCTGCCACCCAGGCTCCTAGCTCACACCTGCTGAGCACCTGTTCACACCAGGCTCCTAGCTCACACCTGTGAGCACCTGTCTACACCAGGCTCCTAACTAACACCTGCTGAGCACCTGCCCACCAGGCTCCTAGCTCACACCTATGAGCACCTGTTCACACCAGGCTCCTAGCTCACACCTGCTGAGCACCTGTTCGCACCAGGCTCCTAGCTCACACCTGCTGAGCACCTGTTCACACCAGGCTCCCAGCTCACACCTGCTAAGCACCTGTTCACACCAGGCTCCTAGCTCACACCTGCTGAGCACCTGTTCACACCAGGCTCCTAGATCACACCTGCTGAACACCTGTTCACACCAGGCTCCTAGCTCACACCTGGGAGCACCTGTTCACACCAGGCTCCTTGCTCACACCTGTGAGAACCTGTTCACACCAGGCTCCTAGCTCGCACCTGGGAACACCTGTTCACACCAGGCTCCTAGCTCACACCTGCTGAGCACCTGTTCACACCAGGCTCCTAGCTGAACCATGTAGACTCCACTCCTCTCAGATCAGCCCCTGGACAGGTGGTGGTTTTCTCTGTCAGCTCCTCAGAGTCCTGCCGGCACCCTGGCCCCTTCCTGGCCTCGGGGGAAGGGAGTGCCCACACGGCCAGGTGGCCCTCGCTCTGTGCACCGCCTGTGAGCGCACAGTCTCGTCCTGGTGAAGTCCCAGAAACAGCTCTCCACGCAGCAGCTGCCTCACAGAACATGTCTGCCAGGACGTGTGAAGGATTTCGCACTTTCTGATCTGGGTTTATTTCTGATCTAACCCGGCACAGCGTGTGTCTGAGGACAGGAGTGTTCCCTTCGCTGCCTGAGTCCACGGGGCCAGCACACAGCCTCAGAGTCAGACTCAGGATCTCGGAGTGTCTTTCCGCCTCCTCTCCCACTGGCCATGCCCGGGTCATGTCCACGCCCCAGGACGCATGGCAAGATCCCCGGACACGGTGCGGGCAGAGGAGCCACCCGTGGTCATAGCCAAGGACCGTTCAGCTCCCAGCTCTGCCGCCTCCTGACTTTGGGAGCGAGGACAGGTGACTCCGGGAAGGTGTGGGCTGGCTGAGAGTGTTACATGGACCACGGCGGGGACACGCCTGGCCCCACCCTTCTGTGGGCCACGCCGGGTGCCCAACCACGAGCACCTGCATGACCAGCTGTGTTCTTAACCTTCTCCCAAACTGTAGGGTGTGGGGCTGTGTGCTCAGCTCTGGGCCTGTGGCTCCTGGGGTGGGGGGGGGGGGGGGGGGGTTGAGGGGGGCAGGCTCCCAGCACAGCCACGTGTCAGTGTGGGAACTCGGGAGCCGGGCCTCGAAGGTTTGCTCTGAGGATTAAATGACGGAGCGCCTGTGAAGTGCTGCTCCCGGCACCTGGCGTGCAGCGGGGGCTCGACAAATATCAGCTTCAGGAATAACATTTACCGAGCGCTGTGTGCGCCGCCCGCTTCCGGCACCTCTGCCTGCAAACCCGTGGGATTCACGCCTCCCAGAAGGCGGGCGTCCCCGCGGCAAAGCAGGAAACCGAGCCAGGCAGCTGAGTGCCGGCCGCGTCCTCTGCTCCTGGCCTGGCTCCGAGCTGCCCTCTTAGCCCCAGGCGGGCGGCTGCCTTTCACATCCGCGTCTCTGTCATTTCACACCCGGTGTCTGCCCCTGTGCAGCAGCCTCGGAGGCCCCGGGCACTGGAGCCGGGCTGTGCACCCACAGCTCACAGACGGGGGCCTCGGGGGTGCGGCATCTTTGGGCCGCAGTATACTCATCTGCCACAGCTGATGAAGCGGAAAACGCGTGTGCAGCTGTGGAGGCCCACGTCGCTGTAAATACGTAGACGGAGGGAGAGCAAGAGGCCCATAGAGAGAGATGGGTAGAGAGAGATGATGTAGACGTGGACATGGACATGGACAGAGATGACACAGACAGACAGAGATAGAGGCAGAAATAGAGACAGAGATAGGAATAGAGACAGAGACTGCAACAGAGACAGAGGGAGAGATGGACATGGATAGGAAGAGACAGAGAAACGGACATGAACATGGACATGGAGATGGATATTTACATGAACAGAGACCAAGACAGACAGAGACAGACAGCGATGGAGAGGGGCATGGATGGAGACAGGACAGAGAGAGGCCTGACACACAAACCCTGTCCCACACACGCGTGGGGAGAGGCAGCCACAGCCAGGGGTGAACACGGAGATGCGGACATGGAGTTTCAGGTACACACAGGCATGGACAGGCTCACCCACCACGGGCTCCTGTGCCTCAGTCCCACCTTGTAACCGATCGGGTTCCACGTGGAGGAGGGTGCGGGGTGATATATACCAAGCACGTGGCTCAGCACCCGGCCCAAAACAGCGCCCACACCGGCGACCACCTGTTTCCGTGTGCACCCTCCCCTCCAGGCCACGGGAACACACCTGTGTGAACAAGGTCTCCCTGCAGGGACACACCCAGTGAGGGGTGGTCTGGGATGAGGTGATGCCGGAGGGGCCGGGCTTTGCTCTGGCTGGATGCTGCGGGGTGGGGGGGGGGGGGACTCAGAGAGGGAGCACCGCCATGGTTTCCTGGGGAAGGCAGGAGACGTGAGGTCCCAGCTGGCACGGTGGGGGGGGGGGGGGGAGACTCCGCTCCGGAGGGGGGCAAGTGGTCGTTCTGGGGTCTGAACCTCCCCGACTGGGCTCCGGCCTGGCCCTAGGGTGGCCTTGTCTGTTTGCTGTGCCATGAAACCTTTTTCTTCTTTTTAAATATATTTTATTGATTTCAGACAGGAAGGGAGAGGGAGAGAGAGATAGAAACATCAATGAGGAGAATCATCGATCGGCTGCCTCCTGCCAGCAACCGGGCGTGTGCCCTTCACCGGAATCGAGTCCTTAGGCCGGCGCTCTATCCACTGAGCCACACCGGCGAGGGCTGCCATGAAACCTTTTACGACCAACAGGAGAAACGGCACCGCGCCCACCCGGTGTGGCCGGCACCCCACGCACGGCCCACCCACAGGGCCCGGCCGCCCCGCTGTCAGCGGCTAGTTCGTTCCCCAAGTGTAGACAGGCTTTCCGATTCAGGTCCTTGTTCAAGTAACAGCTGCTCCCCGCCGCGCCGCCATCTCCTCTCGCTTGCCGTTGCACATCTTCTCCGCAGGGGTCGGCCGCTTCTGCCACGCGGGCTCCGCTCTGGGTCCTGCCGGCGCGTCTTCACGGAGGGGCCCCCTCCCGGGTGGGACATCGCTGTCCCCTCCCCTAAGGCTACGGGGCTCCTGAGAGGGGAGAGCAGGTCCCCCACGGCCCTTCCTCCCCAGGCACCCGACGCGGGGACGCGGGACACACTGTTCCATCCGCCTGGCCGTCCTCTGGACACAGTGAGAGGCCGAGAGCCCACGGGACAGGGTGTGGCCCAGAGTCCGGGCCTGGGGTCCACCCTGACTCGACGACCACACTGGATTGAAGAGTGACCCCCAAACTCGTGTCCACCTGCCCCGTGAGTGGGACCCTGTTTGGAAGTGGGGTCCTGGCAGATGGAATTGGGGGTGTCCTGGGGTAGGTGGGTCCCCAATGCAGTGGCAGGTGCCCTTCTAAGACGGGGAGGGACGCACAGGCGTACGGAGAAGAGCCCGGGTGACAATGGAGGCCGAGGCAGCAGTGGAGGGATGGTCTGCAAGCCCAGGAACCCCGAGGGTGGCTGCATCCACCAGGAGCGAGGGGGCCCGGAGGGGGGGTTGTTCTCTCTCAGAGCACCCCGAGGGGCACGGGGACCGCCCCTGCCCTCGCCTGGATTTTGAGCTTCTGGTCTGCGGGGTGCGAGGCCTGTTTCTGTGGCTGCAGCTCCCGGTTTGCTGTTGTTTGGTATGAGACTCACAGGGAGTTAACGCAGTGACATACGGTGCCGGCCCTGCGCCCAGGCTCTGACCCCCCTCCCGTGTGGCTGCCCTTTGTTGGGGGCCCCGGGCGTCCCCGTCCCGGGGCTGTGGCTCAGCGTCTGTCTCCGGCGGAACCCTGCTGCTCGGCCCTCCGGCAGCCGCGGGGTAATGACTGTCATTATGTGGTTGTGGTGTCGCGGGTGCGGTGATTTGTCATTGTTAACATTTATGAAGCGTCCAGTCCGTCCGCAGGAAATGATGATGATAAACACAGGGAACTGTCCCCCCATCGTCCGGGCCGGCTCAGGGAGAAGTTTCCGGAAAGGAGAAAGGACTCAGGCGGAAGTGGGGGTGGGCGCTCGATGATTGAGACGGGCAGTGGGCTGAGACCCTTCCAACAAACCCCCTAAAACACTTGGAAATGTCCGCTGACATTGACGGGCAAGTCCTGCTGGAGGAGGGGAGGCCGCCGGTGTAAAATGAAGGAACGGCCCGGCCGCGGGGCTCAGTGGTTGACCGTTGACCCAGGAACCCAGAGGTCACGGTTCGATTCCCGGTCCGGGCACATGCCCGGGCTGCAGGCTCGATCCCCAGTGTGGGGCGTGCGGGAGGCAGCCGATCCATGATTCTCTCTCATCATGGATGTTTCTATCTCTCTCTCTCCCTTTCCTCCCTCTCTCTCTAAAAAAACAATAAAAATATAAATTAAAAAAATGAAGGAATGGACCTTGGAGACCAGCCGGCAGGGCCAGCGCCCAGGGAAGGAGTCATCCCACCTCCCTCGTGTTTAATCAAAGAGGAGGAAGGGAAGGGAGAGGGAGCTGCGCCTGGAGACCCTGGCGAGGTCCACCTTCACTCTCCCGCCCCAAGGGGAGGGTCAAAATGTCCGTGGGCTCCTCTGCACGGACCCGGCCGAGGGGCTCAGACTCATCGAATGGAAAGCTACAGGGACCCCCAGACTCCCGGGGGTCTCGTCAGGCTGCCCAGGAGGGCCTGGTGTGTGGGACGTGTGGGTGAAGAGCAGGGACCCCGCCCACCCTCCCCACCGGTCCCACCTGAGCCGACTCCCCAGAGGACCGCAGGCCCCACCCCCTTCCCGCCCCGGGTCCGGCCTCAGTTGTTGCAGAGCCGGCCAGTGGCCCCGCCGTCTTTGGGGGAAGGGCCCAGGCCGGCGGCTGTCCCTGGCATCGACCCTCCTCTGAACACAAACTTCTCCGGGCTGTTCCCTGCCTGGACGTACAAGATGAAGCTCCCAGTGTGTCTGAGGTCACTGAACCACAGGCTGGGCCCCCGCTGTGGCCCGGCCCCCATCCCGGAGCCCGCCCGCCGCTGGCGCAGGCCCACTCGCCCGGTAGCTGTGCGGCCCGGAGCTCCTGGCCTCCCCGGGCCGGTTTCTTGTTCTGCAAGATGGTGGTGGTACCAGCGTCTTCCTTGTGGGGCTGTTGGAGGATCCAGCGAGTTAACGTGATAAAGTGCTGGGAACAGTCTGCCGTGGAACCCGCGCTGTGTAAGTGCGTGTGAATAAATAAAAATGAGTGTTGTGTCTGCTTCTGGTGGCAAGTGATTTCTGCCTGCTTTCACGGGGAAGCCGCAGCCAGCGTCCCTGGAGAGCACCCCTCCCAACCCCCCCTCCTACCCCCACCCCCCTTCCGGCCCCCACCCCGTCCTCTCCCTGCTCAGCATCCTGCCTCCCTCAGCACGCTGACACCCAACTAGACACAGTCTGTCAGCTTGGGCATAAAAAGCTGCAAGTGGCATTTAGGAGGGAAAACAAATGATTTTCCCCGGCTCTCTCTCAAGTCCCTGCGTCCCCAGGGGATGAGGCACTGAAGTCTCTCACAATAGCTTTCAGGGAAGTCGGAAGATAAACGCAAACACTGCTCACTTGCCGGGGGCGGAGGGGGGCGGGGGGGGGGGGGGTGGCGGGCTGGGCGGGGCTCCAGCAAAGGCAAATGGAGACCGTTCTCCCTGGGACAGCGGGTGCCGAGCTGCTGCCACCACTCCGGCCCTCGGAGCAGCCCGGCACCCAGGCTGCCCCCTCCCCGCGCCAGCCCCAAACCGAAGTCGCCTAAGTCCTGGCAGGGGGGCTGGAGCTGCCCCCAAACCCCCGATTCCCGCCCCTGATTCCTGGGGGACGTTTTGTGCAGGAAACACCTGCACAGTGTAGTGGCAGGTGCTGGAGCCGACGGGACCCGAGAGCCCAGGTCGGGGAACAGGCAGGGCTGAGCGGGAAGGTAGTGGTCACAGAGGATGTGAGTGACCTTCTCAGTGCCATAGGGACCACCCCTGAGAAAGTGCCCAGTAGGCAACAGGTCACCCCAGCAGGGAGTCAGGGGAACATGCACACGAACCTCCATGGACACTAACCTCGATTTTCTCACCTAAAAATAAACCCTACATGACAGGATTGTTATGAGGATTAAATGGCTCAATACACAACAGCATTCGATATTCAGGAGATGCCATTACTGTTTTCATCATCACCATCACCCTCACCATCACCATCACCATCACCATCACCATCATCATCACCATCACTACTATCATCATCACCATCACCATCACCATCATCATCACCATCATCACTACCACCACCATCATCATCATCACCATCACCACCATTACCATCATCACCATCACTATCATCACCATCACCATCATTATCACCATCATAACTACCACCACCATCATCATCATCAACATTATCATAATTATCCTCTCAAAGGGAGAACGTGATCTGGGCTCTAAAAGATGGCTTCTCCTGGGACAGGAGAGAGGCAGAGGGAAGCAGGGCAGGCAGGTGAGATGAGAGAGGGAAGGAATGGAGGCTGGGAAGAGGGGGGATTCCTGAGGCCAGTCTTGTTGTGGGGCTGGAAGCAGAACCTGGTGACAGGGTAGGCTGGGGTCAACTGGTAGCAGCTTTGTAGGACCCCAGAGTCTCCTGCCCCCCTCCCCCCCGACTCCTGGCTTGTCCTTCTTCTCCTCGGACCCAAATGTTCCACCCACCCATGCTTAGGTGGTAACCCCTACTCCATATCTGGAGACCCCCACCGCCTTCTAGCAACGTGTGTGAACACAACAGCGGAGGCCCAAGCGTGCTGCCCAGGGTCGGTCCCTAAGGCCACCCAAATAGAGCCCTTCTTTATAGGAGCCTGGCTCCTCCCCAGCATGTCTGCCTCGCCCTCTCGGCCTAACGGGGAGGCGTCCTGGGTTTCTTCTAAGAGGCTGATTGGCAAGTCCTCCTGGGCGGGCAGTGAGGATGGCGCGAACCAGCTGGCAGGCTGCAGCGCCAGGCCTCAGCTCCTGCCGCTGTAATGGGGATCATGTGGGAGCTGATGTGTTCCATCCAGAATGTACCATTATTGTTAGATTTCCCACCGGCGAGCTTTGGCAATAGTCAATTATGTCTCCTCCCCACCTGGGGGGACTCCTCATCGTCTCTCGGGTAGGGACTCGGCCTCCTCCAGCGAGGCTGTAAATGCCTCATTACTGCTCTCAGCTGCACACTTGGTCTTTTTTCTCACTCTGGGTCACATTTCATTTTGGTTTAAATAATGAAACCAGCAGACCGGAGATTAGAGCTGTTAAATGATTTTTTTGCTCCCAGGAAACAGATGCCTGTCCAAGCTCCGGCCTCCCCGGCAGCCCCGTGCGCTCTCCGTGCTGACAGGGCTGGAAGGAGCGGACTCAGGCGGACGGTGTGGCTCCAACACCCAGAGACTAGACTCGCGGTCCATTCCGAGAGATCGGGAGGGCAGCCACCAGGGCACAGGGGGAGGAGACGGGGCCCTGGGCCCTGATGGCAGGTGCAGAGTAGGTCTTGGAGTCTCGCACCCACAACCAGAGTGAGCTCTGTCCTGAGGCGGCAGGGGGCCCAGGGGTGGAGACAGACGCCTCTGACCTCCGTGGGGTGGCGAGATGACCCTGGGCCCATCATGCTGTTCCAGGTGCTTTCTTGTGGGTTTCATTGGGTCTTCCCGACACTCAGAAATTCTCTGGGGCCACGTGACGGCCTCCCTGGTGCAGACAAGGAAAAGCTTCAGAGATTCTTGACTCAACCAAGGTAGCAACACCTCCTATGCCAGCCCAGCTTGCAGCCCTGCATTCTCCCCACCTCCCTGTCCTTTCCTCTCCCAAGCGGGCAACCAGGAGTCCAGCGTGGCCACCGATGAGCCCCAGGAGATGTGTGAGCAGGAGCCAGACTCAGCCTATGCACTGCCTTCTGTTCCAGGGGTGACCCATCTCGGCTTCCCCTGTGGACAGAGGGACCTGCTCACTTAGAAACAACAGCACGCATTTCAGGGCCATTATGAACCCTCCGAGCCTCCGTCTCCTAATCTGTGAAGTGGGAGGAATCAGGCCAGCCCTGTGGTTAGAGAGAGAGTGTGGATGCGCCGGAGCCGCTGTTACGATCTAGGATCCCAGCCACAAGGCCGGCCACAGAGAAGCCACCTCCCGCGCCCCTCTCACGGGATAGGTGCCCCGAGCAGCGCAGGATGGCGAGCACTGGGGGAAGCCGTGGGCGTTGTGCTGGAGGATGGGCCACAGGCCAGGAGGGCGGGGCTCCCGGAGACAGGAAATCGCTTCCAGTGACTTACAGACCTTGTGTGGAGAAAATAGCATCATCACAGGCTCAGAGGATGTGACACGCAGCCGATTGCACGTCCCATTAAGCAGACCGAAATTAACTTGTGTCGAGTGGCTGAAGCAGGCTGGTGCCTTGGGCCAGACCCAGCTGAGCAGGCACTTGAGTCCCCAGGAGCAGGGCCGGGTCCCCACTTCCCGGGTGGTTGGCCCTGTTTCAGCCACACAAGGAGTCCCCTCACTCAGACCAGGGACACCAAGGGCCACAAGGGAGGGAGAGTCACGGCTGCCCAGCAGGGCTGGCCCACAACGGAGGCAGTCATCTCCCCTCCCCCTTCCCCTCCCCCACCAACATGACACTTTACTGGACCCCAACCCCCACCCAAGAGGATCCCTGCCCTCCTCATCTCCCAGCTTCCGTTTGCCTCGGGCCCCTGGTGTGGTCTCTAAGGTGTCTGAACCACACAATGCCTGCAGGTTCAGCCCAGCGGCCCTAGTGTCTCGGGGTGAGGTCTCCTTCCAGCTCAGGCCCTGTGGACACAGGGTTAATTCCGGTGCTTGGCGGTTCCACCCCCAGACAGCCTGGAGCTCCCGAGAGCAGAGCATCCAGCTCCATGGCCCGGAGCCTTGGTGACGGCACCCTCTGGTGCTGTGGCTGAAGCATGCGTGCCCTTGGGCGGCAGGCAAGGCCGGTTCAACCGCTGTTCTCCTGCTTTCTTACTGTGGCTTCGTGCAACGTGCGTCACCTTGTGAAGGTTTGGTTTTCTGACGTGTGAATGAGATAGGGAGGCATTTCCGGAGGGCGCTGCCACCCCTGCGTTATAGCCTGCCATCCCCTCCCTCCCCTCGCCACACCAGCCCACTGCGGCCCGGATCCCATCCCCACCGTTCTGCTGGACCTGCACCTGCCAGGCCCATGTGGGCGGCCACTACATTCAGTGGCCCTTCCCAGCCCTGCCAAACCTTCCAACCCCCTGGCACCTTCGCACATTCCCCATCTCTGCCTCCCGAGAACGCCCAGTGCTCCTGGCTCCCAGGACCCCCCTTCTCCCTCCTCCCTCTCACCTCTCCGGGCTCTCGTCCTAAAGCTGCCTGTCCCACGGCTCTTCTCAGCACCTGTTAGTGGACGTGGGCGCCGTGACAGAATCCCGTGGGCCGGGTGGCTTCGTCAGCAGACACTGCTTTCTCACAGCCCTGGGCCCCGGAAGCCCCAGACCAAGGTGCTGGCAGAGCCAGTTCCTGGTGGGGACGCTCTCGCTGGTCTGCCAACATCTCTCCACCCCCTCGCCGTGTCCTCACGCGGCCTTTCCTCGTGTGCGCACGTGGAGAGAGAGCTCTTTGGTGTCTCTTCGTGTGAGGACACTGACCCTCAGGCGACAACACGGGACACCGTCCCACGAGCTCGAGCTCCACCGGAGGGTCCTGACCAGCAACCCGAGGCGCTACCTCCCCCTTCATCGAGAACGACGCTCGGCACCCGATTCCAATTTTGTTTTTAAATGGAAACGGGAACGAATATTAGAAATGAAACATTAATGGAATGTGAGGAATGAGCTCTGCATTCCGTCCCATTTACCAAATTGCCAAGCTCATTGTGGGACGGGGGGGTGTGACCGAGCCCACCCTGCACGCGTGGCCGGCCGCCGAGAAGCCAAGCCAATAAGTATTTTATGTTCTTTAATTTCCTCCTCCTGGGCGGGATGTTCGGAGGCATTTGGGGTTGTGTTTTTCCGCTTCAGAAACGCTGGAAGCATCTATTTTTCCCCTAAAAAGAACCGCGTTCCCGTTTCTGTCCTCTGGCTTTTCCGTCGAACCCAGGAGGGCACAGGTGCCACGGGGACGTCCGTGACCCACCGCCCCGGCCGGGCCGTGTTGCTGGGCGTTATAAGGTCTCATTTAAAGTCTCCCGTTAGCAACACGCATGCGCGGAAGGAAGAGGACCTGTGTGCGCAGCCAAGGTCACCGAAAGCGCTGGAGCCATAAGTGCTCCTCTTCCGTGAAAGACGTTAACGAGACGGCGTCCCCGTCCCATTGGCAGTCTGCTCACTTGGGGGGTGACTGTTCCCCCCGCCCGGGGTCCCCCTGCGTCTTCTGGGCGGGTCCTAAGGGTTCAACCTCAGTCCCCATCAGTCCTCACCTCCTGCGTCCCTCCCCCTTGCACCCACCTCCCTCCTCTGTCCATTTCCCCGGCTCCCAGAGGCCCGAGCGACGCTCTACAGCCAGGCCTCGGCCTTCCTCGCATTAGATCCCCTGGACTCGGGCCAAACGGGACGTGACTATTTTCACACGCCCTCCCCGTCTTTCCTCTTTGCTTGAAAAATTATGAACAGAGCTAGTACCTCGCGGGGAAGGGCGGTGTGTATTCCCCCATTAAATCTGTAACCATTTGCCTTCGGGAAACAGAGAGGAATAAAGAGGCTTAGGAAACGCATGTTTCTGTCTCAGGTAAGCAAGGCTCACATGGTGCGAGTGTGGAGCCGCCGCCGGACCTTCTGTCCGTCCTTCTCCCTCTCTGAACCCCCCACCTGGGGAGCCGGTGGGGGCAGCGGGGAGGTGGGATACTCAACAAATGAGCTCCTATGCCTGGTCATCCTTTCAAACTGCCTGGCCACACTGTGTCTCTTACCTTGGCCACGGTCGGGCGAGAAGAGGGGCCCGAGGGTCAGGAAGTGACCAGCCCCCATCCTTCACCCTCAGCAGACTCGAGAGGAGTCATGGAGGAAGCCGTGGGCAGCTGTGTCCCTGGGTTCTCTGTCCCCGCCTCGGGCACTGGCCCGCCCACTAGGACACCTGTCCTCAGGCTTGGGTCTGTGCCAGAGTCGCCTGCCGGGGTGGGGGCGGGGGCCGTGTGGCCTGCGTCCAGCCTCCTTCACTGCACCCCGCAGCCTGGTTCAAGGGCTCAGCCATGCAGTTCAGAGACGAGTGACAGAGCCCGAAACAGACCCTGCCCTGCTCACTCCGGCCGGAGCACAGCCTCAGCGGATGGTTTAGCATCAGCCCTTCCAGGCCCGCCGCCTTTCCACCCACTCCCCGAGGCGGGAGTGTGAGCCGGCCACACATTCGCACATGTGGGGTTCGGGGATCCGCCAGCGGGAGTGACAGCTGGCAGAGGCCGCGTTTAGGGGGAATCCCTCTTGATCTCCAACCTTCATCAGGGAGGGGGTCTTCCGTGGGCTCAGGGCTCCACAGGGCCTCACATCTCTGCCCACCTGGTGGTTGTGTGTGTGCAGTTTGGAGGGAACTGAGTCCCTTGGTCAGAAGTTCAGAAAGGCCTCAGGAGTTTCCATCACCCCCCTGGGGGAGGGAGGAGCCTGCCACGGGGGCAGGGGGGGGGGGGGGGCGGGGGATCTCAGGACTCCGAGCTCCCTCCCTCAGCTCAGAGGCCCCACCGGCCAGGAGCTCTCGGGCCAGTCCCCACGTGGAGGTGCTCGGATGGACACGCAGGATATCTCGAGCCCAGGAGAGCAGGTCCGAGGAGAGCAGGTCCGAGCACACACAGCCCGGTGACCAG
Source organism: Myotis yumanensis (assembly GCF_028538775.1). Classification (NCBI taxonomy): domain Eukaryota; kingdom Metazoa; phylum Chordata; class Mammalia; order Chiroptera; family Vespertilionidae; genus Myotis; species Myotis yumanensis. The sequence goes on from NW_027223753.1 coordinate 2,739,042, forward strand.
AGAGAAGCAAAGCCTTCCACGCGTCCACATGCCCACGGGCCCCCCTGAGCCGGGACGAGGCCAGCGGATGCGGAGGGGCCGGCTCTCCCCAGCGGGCTTTGTGCTGACGGGCTAAGCACCAGGCGGGGGCCTCTGACATTGAGCCGATAATGTGTGTGCTCGCTCCATCCGGAGGAGGCGGTGGAAGGGCCCACATCGGAGGGCGGAAGCTGTGCTCACTGGGCCTGAATTGCAGCGCTAAGCGAGTTTGCTAAAGGGAAGGGGGGGCGGGGGAGGGAAAGAAAGGTCAGGCAAGAATTAATGGAACACAAGAGGCCCAGCAAAGTGCATGAAAAACAAATTGAGGCTGCAGCCCTGGGATTAAATGGAAACCCAGAGGAAATAGATGGCGGGGACAGAGAGGAGTGTGTGTGGAGGGAACAGTTGCCCGTGCCAGGTCACGCACAGCCTCCCGACCACACACAGCCTCCCGGCCACGCCAGGTCACAAACAGCCTCCCGACCATGCCAGGTCACACACAGCCTCCCGGCCACGCCAGGTCACACACAGCCTCCCGGCCACGCCACAGCCTTGGCAGCCATGCCAGGTCACATACAGCCTCCCGGCCACACCAGGTCACGCACAGCCTCCCGGCCACACCACAGCCTCAGCAACAGGTGGGGCAGGTCGGCCACGTTACCCGCTGTGAAGAGCAGAGGGAAGCACCACTCCTGCCAGGCACTGGCCGCGGGCGCTGAGCCCCGCCCCCCGCCCCCCCCCCCCCCCCCCCCCCCCCGCAGACGCTGCGAGCTCCCCTAACCCAGTCACCCAGGGGCCATCCAGGAGCAGCCCTGATGCCAAGAGCCATGGAAATCGCTCAAACTGGCCCTTCCTGAGCCCGCTCACCCGCCTCCCTGTTCCTTCCTGCAGAAACCACGGGCCAGGCCCTACCGCGTCCCCGGGCCTGCGGTGCTCCCGCCGTGGCGGGCGTGGCCTGGTGGCTCCTGCTCCCAGGGCCTGTGAGCATGAAAGCCCCTCCTTCCTGGCAGCCCTCTCTGTTCTGTGCTCACGAGGCCTGATTCCCACAAACCCGGGTTCGGCTACATGCCCTCCCCACGTCCCCCCCCGCGTCCCCGCAGACGCCGGAGGGGCCTGCAGGGGTCTGGGTGGACGGGATGCACTGAGGGCCAGGCTCCTTGCTGGGACACAGGAGACCGGGCAGAGTCGGACATGCCGCCTGGGGCTGGGCACAGGCCCACCCGCAGCCCTGACCCTGACCCTGACCCTGTCCCTCCCGCCCACCCGCCTATCTGCCCACCACCCTCCATGCCTCTCCCCTCCGCCCACACCTCCACCCCCCACAGGGAGACATAACTCAGCCGTGGGAGAATCACGGACAGGTAATGACTTGTTTATGACGCCTGGTCGGATGGACTCCTGCTCCTTCCTGTTTCAGTTCCAGGAGACACTGATTCAAAGACGGTGCCCCGGGCGAAAGGACTCGTCAGAAAAGAACAGAGCCTCTCCAACGACATGCGTGTGGCCTGTTTCTCTTGCACATCAAGGCCTGAGGCCGGGGAGTCTGAGCTGGAGAGGTGACTCCCCTCGGGAGTGAGGGGACCCAGCTCATGGGAGACAGGGCGTGACCTCCCTCCCTGGCCAGGCCAGTCCCCACGCACAGGCTGTCCCTGGTGGCCTGGGCAGGCGATCCTTGCTGGTGAGGGGGCTTCCTGAGCACCTGAGATGCTCCGGAAACAAGGGAGGACTTGGCTTTTTATAGCCATTCCGACCAGGTTCCTGCATTGATCACTAAATACATGTGCCTACTCTCGTCCTCCAATCAGCAAAGGTGTCCGGGCGCTGGGTGTGCCCGCCCTGTGCTACGTGCATTGATACGGGATTGACTTCCGCCTTCATTGGGGTTCATGTCCTACAGGACACGCTGTGGAAGGCATATAGATAAGGCTGAATTGATCCTGATTCTGGAACATACTTGGTTTGAACTTTTCTATTTATCATGTAAATAGCATCTAATTTAAAATAATTTTAGCTGAATCTTCTCCTATTGGACTTATAATATCCAATAATTCTATAGAGAAGCCAAATTGAAATAGAAAATGTACTTCACATTTTTTAAAAAAGAATCATCATTATCACCTTCACCATCATCATCACCACCACCACCACCATCACCATCATCATCATCATCACCATCACCATCATCACCTCACCATTACCACCATTATCATCACCATCTCACAATCACCATCATCATCACCACCATCATCATTATCACCACCATCGCCACCATCATCATCACCATCATCATCACCATTATCATCATCACCATCACTACCATCACCATCACCATCATCACCATCATCACCACCATCGTCACCATCACTACATCATCATTACCATCACCATCTCACCATCATCAGCATCACCATCACCATCATCACCATCACTACCATCATTACCATCATCTTCATCATCACTATTATCATCACCATCACCACCATCACCATCATCATCACCATCACCATCACCATCATCACCATCATCATTGTCATCACCACCATCATCACTACCACCATCACCATCATCATCACCATCATCATCACCATCATCACCATCATCATCACCATCCTCACCATTACTACCATCACCATCACCACCATCACCATCATCATCACCATCATCATCACCATCATCACCATCATCATCACCATCCTCACCATTACTACCATCACCATCACCACCATCACCATCATCATCACTATCACCACCATCATCACCATCACCATCACCATCATCACCATCACATCATCACCATCACCACCACCATCACTACCACCATTACCATCATCACCACCGCCATCACCACCGCCATCACCACCATCATCACCACCATCATCTTCACCATCACTTCATCATCATCATAATAAATTACATAAAAATCAAAAGGATGTGGTTACACCTTTTCCCAGAGGTTCTCTGTGGGATTCATCTCCAGACAGCAGAGTAGGAACTGACTTGATGAGTATCTTTGGTGATGCCCTCCTTTCCTTAGAGCAGCTCCCCTCACCCCTCACCAATAACCAGCTTGTCCTTGAATTGTGTCTCAGGCTCTGCCTCTGGGGACAGCCTCAGCGAAGAGTCCTCCCAGGGTTGTTGTGCGGATTAAATGAGGTAAACCAAGTAAATTCTGGCACGTAGGGCGCAGTGAGTAAATCTTAAGTATCATTGATCTCAGGAAGTCATCCGGTTCTGCACTTGAGGAAATGGGCTGCTCGAAGCACTGCTGGGATTTATGGGCCGTAGCCCGGGGCTGGGAAATCTTTCCTTCTATACGGCTGCCCTGCTTTCTCAGTGAGCTCCCCGCTTCCTCCCTCCTGCCTGGGCTTCCCAGGGGTCTGGGTTTGGTCCTATTGATTTTTATACGGAGCCCCTAACAGGGATGCTCATCACGTGGCCTTTCCTGCAGGGTGTCACCTGCCCTCCTCCCAGCCTGTGACAAAGACAGAGGTTCTGGGTCAGGACTCTGTGACCTGTGGTTTCTGTGGCACCTTGACCTTGTCGCGTGGCCTCTCTGGCCCTCGGTTACTCCTCGCCTCTAAAACGAGGATTGCAGTCATCATGACCTCACGTGGTTGCCGTGGGAGACAGCGAGACAAGGAACTTAAAGTGCTCAGCACAGAGCCAAGAGCAAGAATGCGCTTACCGAACGTTTGCTTTTACTCATTTTATTAGAAGTCCCCTCACTCGGCAGCGGCCACACCGTGTGAGTACGAGGCTCCTGTCTCCTGTCTGTGGACAGCCCCCCCGACCCACGGGGAACAGGCACATGGGGGTGGAGACCGCACCCTGCGGGCCCCTCCCCACCTCCGGGGTTGCTGTCTTCCTGGCCACATCATCACACTTGGATGCTGGTTCCCAGTGTTTGTGTGTTTTCTTTCATTGAAAACCCAAGTTAACCTTGCCTCAGGGGCCACTGCTGCCCATGACTGTCAGCAGCAAATGGATAGAACGTCTGCTGGCCCCCATTGCCCGCGACTGCTCATTTCGCTGGGACGCTGTTACTCCATTAAGAGTGCGGGGAGCTGCCTGGCCGGCGTGGCTCAGTGGTTGAGCATCGACCTATGAACCAGGAAGTCACGGTTCGATTCCCGGTCAGGGCACATGCCGGGTTTCGGGCTCGATCCCCAGTAGGAGGCGTGCAGGAGGCAGACGATCAGTGACTCTCATCGTTGATGTTTCTCTCTCTCTCTCCCTCTCTGAAATCAATAAAAATATTTTTTAAAAAGAGTGCTAGAATCCTGGAAGAGGTTGGTGCCAAGGAGCCTCCTCCTTTCATCAAAAGCAAGATACCAAATTCCCCGAAGAGGGAAGAGCGCGAGGAGAGGAGGAAGGGCCTGCGCGCCTGAGGCCGCCGCCACAGAGGGCGCTGAAGGAGCACCTGTGGAATGAACAACCTGATGCCTGGATGGTTCTTCAGGCAGGAGGGCCCCTGGGGTAGGCCTGGCCCCTCTTCGTCCTCACACTCGGGAGACGATGTAAAATAGAGGCTTCAGAAGAAGAGATGCGTGCCCAGGCTCAGCCCTCCTGGCTTTGTGAATGGACGCGGGCGGAAGGAACACTGGGTGGGCCGAGGAGCCACACAGGTCCCTTCATGGCACATGGGAGGCGCGGAACGTTAACCGGAGGCTACCACCACCCCACCCCTCTGGCTCACCACTGTGCGCACCGTGTGAGCGTGTCCAGTGATAGCGACAGGGGTTCCCCCGCAGGATGCCTGGGCAGCTGGCGGCTCGCTGTGCCACATGACGGAGTTGAAAGGTAGACCATTTTCTCCAACAACAATGGCTCCTTTTTCTGAAAACCTGTTTCATCGGAGTTCGTTTTAAATCAACCAACAACATTTGTGCAGCCTTCTGCACACGGACATGATCCCCGGACCTGGAGCAACACCTAAGATGGGACAGCGGAACCCGTGGGTGCAGCACGACCTGGGGTGCAGCACGGCCCTGGGGTGCAGCATGGCCCTGAGGTACAGCACAGCCCTGGGGTATAGCACAGCCTTGGAGTGCAGCACAGCCTTGGGGTATAACACGGCCCTGGGGTATAACACGGCCCTGGGGTATAACACGGCACTGGGGTACAACACGGCCCTGGGGTATAACACGGCCCTGGGGTACAGCACGGCCCTGGGGTATAACACGGCCCTGGGGTATAACACGGCCCTGGGGTACAACACGGCCCTGGGGTATAACACGGCCCTGGGGTACAACACGGCCCTGGGGTACAGCACGGCCCTGGGGTATAACACGGCCCTGGAGTATAACACAGCCCTGGGGTATAACACGGCCCTGGGGTACAGCACGGCCCTGGGGTATAACACGGCCCTGGGGTATAACACGGCCCTGGGGTACAGCACGGCCCTGGGGTACAGCACGGCCCTGGGATACAGCACAGCCCTGGGATACAGCACGGCCCTGGGGTATAACACGGCCCTGGGGTATAACACGGCCCTGGGGTATAGCATGGCCCTGGGGTACAACACGGCCCTGGGGTACAGCACAGCCCTGGGGTACAGCACAGCCCTGGGATACAGCACGGCCCTGGGGTATAACACGGCCCTGGGGTACAACACGGCCCTGGGGTACAGCATGGCCCTGGGGTACAACACGGCCCTGGGGTACAGCACAGCCCTGGGGTACAGCACAGCCCGGGGGTATAACACGGCCCTGGGGTATAACACGGCCCTGGGGTACAGCGTGGTCCTGGGGTGCAGCACAGCCCTGGGGTATAACACGGCCCTGGGGTACAGCGTGGTCCTGGGGTGCAGCACAGCCCTGGGGTATAACACGGCCCTGGGGTACAGCGTGGTCCTGGGGTATAACACAGCCCTGGAGTACAGCATGGCCCTGGGGTGCAGCACGGCCCTGGAGTATAACACGGCCCTGGGGTATAACACGGCCCTGGGGTACAGCACGGCCCTGGAGTATAACACAGCCCTGGGGTATAACACGGCCCTGGGGTATAACACGGCCCTGGGGTGCAGCACGGCCCTGGGGTATAACACGGCCCTGGGGTATAACACAGCCCTGGAGTACAGCATGGCCCTGGGGTGCAGCACGGCCCTGGAGTATAACACAGCCCTGGGGTATAACACGGCCCTGGGGTATAACACGGCCCTGGGGTGCAGCACGGCCCTGGGGTACAGCACGGCCCTGGGGTATAACACGGCCCTGGGGTACAGCGTGGTCCTGGGGTGCAGCACGGCCCTGGAGTATAACACAGCCCTGGGGTATAACACAGCCCTGGGGTATAACACGGCCCTGGGGTGCAGCACGGCCCTGGGGTATAACACGGCCCTGGGGTATAACATGGCCCTGGGGTGCAGCACGGCCCTGGGGTATAACACGGCCCTGGGGTACAGCGTGGTCCTGGGGTACAGCACGGCCCTGGGGTATAACACGGCCCTGGGGTACAGCACAGCCCTGGGGTACAGCACGGCCCTGGGGTACAGCACGGCCCTGGGGTACAGCGTGGTCCTGGGGTACAGCACGGCCCTGGGGTATAACACAGCCCTGGAGTACAGCATGGCCCTGGGGTGCAGCACGGCCCTGGAGTATAACACAGCCCTGGGGTATAACACGGCCCTCGGGTATAACACGGCCCTGGGGTGCAGCACGGCCCTGGGGTACAGCACGGCCCTGGGGTATAACACGGCCCTGGGGTACAGCGTGGTCCTGGGGTGCAGCACAGCCCTGGGATACAGCACGGCCCTGGGGTACAACACGGCCCTGGGGTACAGCACGGCCCTGGGGTACAGCACAGCCCTGGGGTACAGCACGGCCCTGGGGTATAACACGGCCCTGGGGTATAACACGGCCCTGGGGTGCAGCACGGCCCTGGAGTATAACACGGCCCTGGGGTATAACACAGCCCGGGGGTATAACACGGCCCTGGGGTATAACACGGCCCTGGGGTACAGCGTGGTCCTGGGGTGCAGCACAGCCCTGGGGTATAACACGGCCCTGGGGTACAGCGTGGTCCTGGGGTGCAGCACAGCCCTGGGGTATAACACGGCCCTGGGGTACAGCGTGGTCCTGGGGTATAACACAGCCCTGGAGTACAGCATGGCCCTGGGGTGCAGCACGGCCCTGGAGTATAACACGGCCCTGGGGTATAACACGGCCCTGGGGTACAGCACGGCCCTGGAGTATAACACAGCCCTGGGGTATAACACGGCCCTGGGGTATAACACGGCCCTGGGGTATAACACGGCCCTGGGGTATAACACGGCCCTGGGGTATAACACAGCCCTGGAGTACAGCATGGCCCTGGGGTGCAGCACGGCCCTGGAGTATAACACAGCCCTGGGGTATAACACGGCCCTGGGGTATAACACGGCCCTGGGGTGCAGCACGGCCCTGGGGTACAGCACGGCCCTGGGGTATAACACGGCCCTGGGGTACAGCGTGGTCCTGGGGTGCAGCACGGCCCTGGAGTATAACACAGCCCTGGGGTATAACACAGCCCTGGGGTATAACACGGCCCTGGGGTGCAGCACGGCCCTGGGGTATAACACGGCCCTGGGGTATAACATGGCCCTGGGGTGCAGCACGGCCCTGGGGTATAACACGGCCCTGGGGTACAGCGTGGTCCTGGGGTACAGCACGGCCCTGGGGTATAACACGGCCCTGGGGTACAGCACAGCCCTGGGGTACAGCACGGCCCTGGGGTACAGCACGGCCCTGGGGTACAGCGTGGTCCTGGGGTACAGCACGGCCCTGGGGTATAACACAGCCCTGGAGTACAGCATGGCCCTGGGGTGCAGCACGGCCCTGGAGTATAACACAGCCCTGGGGTATAACACGGCCCTCGGGTATAACACGGCCCTGGGGTGCAGCACGGCCCTGGGGTACAGCACGGCCCTGGGGTATAACACGGCCCTGGGGTACAGCGTGGTCCTGGGGTGCAGCACAGCCCTGGGGTGCAGCGCTGGTTTCTCATTGGCGCTCAGGTCCCGCTGCCCACTCAGCAGGGGCTCACACAGCTGGGAATTCTGGCTTCAGTGGCTGGTCAGCTGGCAGGGCCAGGCCCCGAGCACCATGCGGGACACGGGACAAGCATGGTCCCGCGTCAGGACAGTCGTGCTGCACATGAGGGAGCACGTTCCCAAGGTCAGCAGAACGCCGGGCTGGGTCATACGCTCAAAACCCGCACGGTGCACCCTGGGCTGGGCTCGGTTCCAACCTCACGTGTGACCTGCAGAGTCCCCGTCTTTCTTTTCTGTTGTTGTTTTGTTTTATTGCTTAAAGTATTACAAAGAGTATTACATATGTCTCCTCCCTCCCCCCCAACCTTCCCCTGGCCTCCCCTACCCCCCAGTGTCTTGTGTCCGTTGGTTATGCTTATATGCATGCATACAAGTCCTTTGGTTGATCTCTTACCGCCCCCCCTCCCCCAAACCTCCCCGGCCTTCCCACTGCAGTTTGACAGTCTGTTCGAGGCTGCTCTGCCTCTGTATCTATTTTTGTTCGTCAGTTTATAATGGTCTTTATTATCCATAAATGAGTGAGATCATGTGGTATTTTTCTTTCATTGACTGGCTTATTTCACTTAGCATAATGCTCTCCAGCTCCATCCATGCTGTTGCAAATGGTAAGAGTTCCTTCTTTTTTACAGCAGCATAGTATTCCATCGTGTAGATGTACCACAGTTTTCTAATCCATTCATCTGCTGATGGGCACTTAGGCTGTTTCCAGATCTTAGCTATGGTGAATTGTGCTGCTATGAACATAGGGGTGCATATATCCTTTCTGACTGGTGTTTTTGATTTCTTGGGATCTATTCCTAGAAGTGGGATCACAGGATCAAATGGGAGTTCCATTTTTAGTTTTTTGAGGAATCTCCATACTGTCTTCCATAGTGGCTGCACCAGTCTGCATTCCCACCAGCAGTGCACGAGGGTTCCTTTTTCTCCACATCCTCTCCAGCACTTGTCGTTTGTTGATTTGTTGATGATAGCCATTCTGACAGGTGTGAGATGGTACCTCATTGTTGTTTTGATTTGCATCTCTTGGATGATTAGTGACTTTGAGCATGTTTTCATATGTCTCTTGGCCTTCCTTCTGTCTTCTTTTGAAAAGTGTCTACTTAGGTCCTTTGCCCATCTTTTGATTGGATTGTTTATCTTCCTTTTGTTGAGTTATACGAGTTCCCTGTAAATGTTGGAGATTAGGCCCTGATCGGTGATAACATTGGCGAATATGTTCTCCCTGCAGTGGGCTTTCTTGTTGTTTTGGAGTCCCCGTCTTTCAAGTGGGGACACGTAATGCCCACAGGAAGGTGGGAAAGCGGGAGCGTGTGGGAAAGGCCGGCTTCTCCTCGGGGTCCACAGTGAGAGGCGGTCCGAGGGGTCCCCACGCCCCTCAGCTCGTGAACCTGCCCCTGGCGATGCGTCCTCACCCCGCGCCTGGGTCGTCCTGCCGGCCAAGGAGGTTCCGTGGAACGTCGCTGCCGCCGTTAGAAAACAAGGCCTGACAGTGACCGGGTGGGAGCTGCCATCTATCCGGTGCTCGCTTATGTCAGCGAGCGACTCAGCTGCGATGTTTACGGCCCACAGTACACGCCACCGCCACCGCGACCTTTCTCACGGCCTCCCCGCCTCGGTGTCCTCTCAGCGGGGTGCACCGGGTGCTGCGAGCGGGGTCTGCCGCCAGACACTCTGGGTGGGAGCCTGGTCACCAGGCCTAGCGGGGGGACCTCAGACCAGCCTCGGTGTCCCCCTGAAGGGATGGCAGGAACCATGCACCAGCTCATAGGGCTTGGGTGGCTGCTATTCACTGCGGTGGACACACCCTAGGCTGACCTCCTTGGTTCCTGCCCCCCAATATCCACGCCCCTGTGTGAGCCCCACCCCTTAAACGCGGCTGGGACGCCTGACCTGCTTCTAATGCTCGGATCTGGCAAAGGTGGAGGACTTGGCAGGTGTGAGCGAGGTCCTTAGTCAGTGGACTGTGAGTTCACAAAAGGGCCTCAGCTGGGGGCGTGGCCAAGTGGGGTGGGCGTGGTCAAGTCGGGTGTGCGTGGTTAAACCAGATGGGCGTGGCCAGAGCAGGTGGCCCTTTAAGAGGGGGCAGGGGCCTCCCTGCAATCCTAGGCTCCAGGCGGCCGCCTCTCTCTCCCACTGCCCACGGAGAAGAAAGTCGCCATGGGTTCTACAACCGACAGCCACCTGAGCCGCCAGTGAGAACCCAGCCTGGCCGCCAGGGACGTCAGCCCGCTGAGCTCCTGGGCGGGGACCCGGCAGAGCCAGGCAGGGACTCCGGGGCACAAAGCCGCTGCAGCCACTGCAGCCGTGGAACCGGGTTAGGCCACAGGCCCTCGGACATCCACGTGGGATGCTGCCGCGGTGGCCAGCGCGTGGTAAGGCTGTGATTGTGAGCGTCTTACTGACGGTTGTCACAGCACTCAGTGGGTGATGCCCCAGGGAGCAGTGGCAGTGCCCGTCCAGCTGGCCGGCCTGAGGCGCAGCCACCGTCAGGGCTGTGAGACCAGCTGCCGTTCCTGTCTCGGGGCCACCTTGGCTCCTGGCTGCACCAAGAGATGAGATTCGGGCCAAAGACTCCCCAGAGCCAGGACCGGAGTGATTTTCTCACCCCCCCCCGGGCCGAGGTTGTGACATTGAATCCTCAGACCTCGTGGCCTTTCTCAAGTTGGTCTCCAGCCAGGAGTGAGGCGGGTGTGAGCGGGCTGTGTGGCTGCTGGACGCCAGACGCCAGGGTCTGACCTCAGCCCGCCTCCAACACGGATGTCCTCGTCTTTCCTCGCCTCAGAGTCTATTGACAACCACGCCCCCGTCTGCAGGCCCCTCTGTCTGCAGGCCCCCCGTCTCCAGGCCCCCCGTCTGCAGGCCCCCCATCTGCAGGCCCCCCGTCTGCAGGCCCCCCATCTGCAGGACCCCCGTCTGCAGGCCCCCTGTCTCCAGGCCCCCCGTCTGGACTGCGGCTGCTGAAATATTCATAACACGGCACCCAATAAAGCAGCCGGGGCCGATGTCCCCCAAACCCCACCTCCTAAAAAATATCTCCGCCTCATATCAACAAACGACACATGTTTATCGGCTTTTAGATTGTCTTCTCATTAAAGCGTCCTCAATGCCTGTTATGAAGCGCGTTCCAGGTGCTGCTCCTCGTAGCCGGAGGCGCCGCGTGCCTTCCCGCACGGAGAGATGCTCGGGGCTTTGGAGTGACTGTTCTGTCCTTTCGGATTTCACAGCTGCCTTTCTCCTTCGCTGCCACGGAAACCCCGCTCCAGGGGCGTCGCCTGGAGGAGAACTGGATGAGGGGGAGGCGGCCTCCAGTTCCCAGAGAAGCCGGCTTCAGAGACAGGGAGACCCAGCACCCAGGTGCCCGGCCCTGCAGGGACGGGGTCTGGGTCCGGCGGAGGGAAGCCCGGGGCACCAGCGCAGGACCCCGTGGGCTGTGAGTGACCACACGCCAGGCCTGCCGCCCTCCTCCCCGCTGCGGCCGCTGTGGTGGAGACCTCGCCCCAAGCCTCTCTGCGGGGATGTGGCCCCTGCCTGACCATCCCTCTGGGGAGGAGGAGCCGTGTGTCCACAGCCACCGCCCATGACAGTCATCGGTCAGGACGGTTGAAGGACACGGTGCTGTTTCTCATTCACTATCTTTTTCTTTTTAAATATATTTTATTGATTTCAGGGAGGGAGGGAGAGGAAGGGAGAGGGAGGGAGAGGGAGGGAGAAACATCAATGATGAGAATCAGCTGCCTCCGGCACACTCCACACTGGGGATCAAGCCCACAACCCAGGCATGTGCCCTGACCGGGAATCGAACTGTGACCTCCTGGTTCATAGATCGACGCTCAACCGCTGAGCCACACCGGCCGGGCTGATTCACTATCTTGACCAGAGGGCCCAGCTTTCTGGCAACTTCCACTCGGCCTTCATGCTACAGGAGCTCCTCTCCAAAGGCCCCAGAGCACGTTGGGGATTGAACCAACCCACGTGTGTTCACCCCAGTTGCAAGCTGGGGAGTCAGAGGGGTGACCCCCATGAATGGAGCGAGGGGAGTTACGGGACGGGCTCCCAGGACCAGCTCTGGGAGGGAGGAAACAGGACAGGACCAGGCAGGGGCAGCATGAACCACGTCCACCATTGCTGGCTGAAACTTGGCCACTATGGTCGGGGTCCGTGGAGCCGAGCCCTGCTGGCCTGGGAGCCATCCATCGCCGCGGTGACGTTGCGCATCTTGCCGCGGTCCAGGCCTGACGGCCGAATAGCTGCCCTCACAGGCAGCAGCCCCATCGCCACCCTCCCCGCGTCTCCCGTCACCTCTGCGGCCGCTCCCAGCCGTCCTCCCGTCCTCGTGCACTGGCTGCGAGGAGGGCCTCCCGAGGTGACCGACGCGTGGCTGGTGCTGGACAGCAGCGCTGGGCGCAGAGGCCGGCCGGGCCGGCTCCTCAGAATCCTCCTCGCAGCCCATCTGCTCGCTCCTGGCTCCCCGCGCAGCGCGGCCTCGGCCAAGTCCAAATCCGAGCAATTAGCCGGGTAATCGCTCTAATGCGGGCGCAGCTCGAGCGGCCAGGACCTGTCTCTCCTGGAAGATTAAATGGGTAACTGCTCGGCCACGCTCTCTGGGCTCCGGCCGCTTCCTTCGGGACCTACAAGGCCTTTTCTGGGAGACCCGCTCCCCTCGCAGGAGAAGGACGGGCAGGACATGGGGCGAGGACCCGATCCCAGGGCGGTGAGCTTGGGGACTGGCAGTAATGGCCGCGGTGCTCTGCTGTGAGTCCTGAGCCGCCCCTTACAGCGGCGGAGATGTGACCAGGTCACCGGTCTCTCCATCAGGCACTGACCTCCTTGGGACGCGCTGAGGAGTCACTACAGTGACGCCTGCAGTGGCCCCCAGCGGCTGCCCGCACATGGCCCGACCTGCGTCTGTGAGAGGAGTCGGGCTCCTTCTCACCCGTCATGTGGTCCAGCCCCCCCTCCCCCGCCCCCGCCCCCGCAGCCGTGCCTGCTGGACACCTGGTCTCAGCCTCAGTGGCCAGTCCTGCAGGGCCCGGCCCGAACGTGGCCCACCCCACGCTACCCACCGTCCTCTGACCACTCATCACGGCCCCGACCCAAGTGCCAGGGAGAGCGGGGCCCAGGGACAGCTCAGCGGCCTCACAAGGAAAGGTGAGATCGCTACCTCACACTCTTCCCTGAAGTGACGGGAGGAAGCAGGATGGAAGTGTAGAAACGGGGACCAGGAAATCATCCATCGCTGTTGGTAGCATCTCCCCCCCAGCAGGGACGGTGTTCCCAGCCGTACTATAAACCCAGAGGCTCCTCAGAAAACCCTCGCGATGGGTTATGTAAAAACAAATCGTTTCCGCGGGGCCGAAGCAGCAGCACAGCCAAGGCAAAGGCCAAATGTCAGCAGAAATATTATTACAGAAACGAGGGAAGGTGGGAGGGAGGGGGGAGGGAGGGAGGAAAAAGTCCTGATTCCTATTACAAACAGAAGCTAATTTCTTTAATGTGCAAGGAGCGTCTAAAAATCTATAAGAAAACAGCAACCAATTGCCCAGAAAAAACAGGCCAAGAAGAGATGACGGTTCATAGAAAAGGCAGCACGGTGGCTCTTCTAACTTTATTGTTGAGTCACAGATGCAATGCTTTTCCCACATGGCGCCCCCCACCCCCGGCCCCAGGCCTCTCCACCAACTGTCTGTGGCCATGGGTAACACACATGCACAGAAGATCCTTGGTTCATCTCTCCCCAGCCCCCCACCCCTCCCTCTGAGATGTGCCAGTCCGTCCGTGTCCGTGTTCCCCGCGCTCTTGGCGCTCTGCTTCCCCGACACCGACGCTTCAGGAAAACCTGGGCAATTACGGCGAAGACGTCGCCGCGGCCTCCACAGCGGGCACAGCTGTCACAGAGGAGAGAACGTTCCAGAGCGGCCCCTCAACACCTGGGCTTGTCTTTAATGCATATGTTTCCACGGGAGAGGAAGGGAAGGGAGGCAAACGCGGCAGACGGAGCCGACACGCAGGGAATTTGAATCACAGGGTCTGACAGGCGCCCACCACACGGCACGCTGAGAGCAAATACCAATTAGAAACCAATTATTCATTAGCTCAAAACCTGATCATGAGCGGAAGCAGCGCTGCAGAGCCCTGGGCAGCAAGACCTGGGGGTGAGGGCTCCACGCCGGGCCCGGGAGGTGACGGGAAGTCGCCGTGGTTCGGGCACCCGCATGGGCACAAGGGCACAGGACACTGGACACACAGGACAGCTGTGGCCACCGGGCCAGGTGGTCGGAGGTCCCGGCAGGGCAGCCACAATTACGCTCACGTTGCAGGTGAGCACCGGGCTCCCTGGGGCTCTGCCCAGCGTCTTGGGAAGAAGGAGCAGGTACCGCGCCGGCCCAGACTTGTGCGCAGCCATCGGTGTCGCCTGATCTTACAGCTTCTCACCCCTCTTATCTGGTGTCACTTCTTTCTAATCCTCACCCGAGGGCACGCTTTTGATTTGAGAGAAAGAGGAAGGGAGGGAGAGAGAGAGAGAGAGAAGCAGAGAAACATGGATCCGCTGCCTCCCCTACACACCCTGAGCTGGAATCGAACCTGAAACCTTTTGGTGTACAGGATGATGCTACAGCCAACAGAGTCACCTGGCCTGGACAGGTGTTACTTTTTAAAATACAGTGGGGCCTTGACTTACGAGTGTCCCGACTAACGAGTTTTTTGAGATACCAGCTGTCTCTCCGCCAATTTTTTGCATTGAGTTGATAGAGTAATTTGAGTTAACGAGCTCTTTAACGAGCTCCTTAATGAGCTCGGTCTCGGAACAAATTAAACTCGTAAGTCAAGGCCCCACTGTATATTGTTTTTTGTATTGATTTCAGAGAGGAAGAGAGAGAGAGAGAAACATCAATGATGAGAGAGAATCATGGATCAGCTGCCTCCTGTACACCCCCCACTGGGGATCGAGCCCGCAACCCAGGCATGTGTCCTGACCGGGAACCCAACCGTGACCTCCTGGTTCATAGGTCGACGCTCAACCACTGAGCCACACCAGCTGGGCCCAGGTGTTACTTTTTAATTGAAATTAATTGGAGGGAAATCTATCCTAAACCCCCTTCAGTGAGCTCGGGGAAGGGGCCGGAAGACACAGGAGCCCCCGGGGACCAGGCTTCTCCTAGGCCCGTCGGCACTGACCACGGCACCTGTCCAGCGAGCGGGCACGAGGCGGCATGGGGAGAGTGCCTTCCACACAGTTCCCCGGGTTCCCTCCCTTCCTGATCCATGTGGACTTGGGCTCCTTCTTCAGGCACTGGAGACGGCGTGGGCCCTGACCGGGAATCAAACCGTGACCTCCTGGGTCACAGGTCAGCTGGCCCGGCAGGCTCTTTCTTTAGAAGATGGCATGGGCTGTGGGGCCCGCAGACTTGGGTTCAAACCAAATTTGCTTCACTGAGCTTTGGTTCTTCATTTGTTAAAAAAAAAAAAAAAATGGGGGGGGGGGCAGGGGGATAATACCTTCACATTCATTCTTGGTTTCTAAACCTCTATTATGAAATACTAGAGGCCCGCTGCACAAAATTCATGCACGGGGGCGGGGGGGGGGTACCCTCAGCCCAGCCTGCACCCTCTCTAATCCAGGACCCCTCGGGGGATGTCCGACTGCCGGCTTAGGCCCGATCTCGGGGATCAGGCCTAAACCGGCAGTCGGACATCCCTTTCACAATATGGGACCACTGGCTCCTAACTGCTCACCTGCCTGCCTGCCCGCCTAATCGCCCCTAACTGCCCCTGCTGCCAGCCTGGTCACCCCTAACCACCCTCCCGCCACCAACCTTGTCACCTCCAACTGCTCTCCCCATCGCCTGGTCACCCCCAACTTCCCCCCCCCCTTCCGGCCTGGTCGCCCCACACAGTCTGCTGTTCAGTCATGTGGTTGTCCCGCACTAACCCCCCTGCCGGCCTTGTCGCCCCACGCAGCCGGCTGTGGAGCATGTTACTGTGACGGAGTCCCGGACAACCTGCATATTCCTCTGTTATTAGTATAGATGCTTACATTCCAAACACTGTGCAGAATGTATCTACACAGCTTAACGAACGGTAATAAAGCACTCAGTCTACCCATCACCCAACGGGAGAAACTTCAGCAAGACAGGCTGGGCTCTGCCCCACCCCAGCGCCTCTGCCCGCCCCACCCACACCTCTGCCTCCCCCAAGCCGGTCTCCCCCAAGCCCGTCTCCCCCAAGCCCGCCTCCTCTGGACACTCTGTGCCTCTCCTTCTTCCTGTCCATTCACCTTAATACCTACACACTCAGGCTGCTGAGCTGTGCAGGGTCTTGAATCTTAGGTGAGGGGACCCCTAGTCTGTGCTTCTGTCACTTGCTTTTTTTTTTTTTTTTTTTTGCTGAACTTGATGCGTTTCTAAACGTTTTATTTTGAAATCGTGGGAAACATACAGAATAATTGCAAGAGCAGCCGGGATGACCCCCAAAGGCCCTTTCCCTAAATCCGCCGGCTTTCCGCATTTGCCACCGTCCGTTAACCCCCTGCGCCGTGCATGCATTTTCTGTGCAGCTCTTCTGGGTTACCTGAGAGTGAACTGCCCGCACCGCTGCCCGCCCCGCCACAGCCAGCTGCCTTCTCTACGGCAAAGGGCCCCGGTCCAGATGAATCTGCGTTTAACACGTGCGATACGCTCCTCACCCCGCAGCTCCCAGCCCGTCGGTGGCTCCCCGGGATGTCGCTCTGCCGTCTCCCCGGCCCACCAGCCAGTCCCAGGACACGCTGCATCTGTTGGTCACATCCCTCCCGTCTCCGTCACCGGACAGCTTCCCAGTCTGGCTGTTTGTCGGGAACCCAACATTCCCGAAGATGGGCCGGCGAGTCCACAGGAGGGTCTGACCCGGTCGGTCGGTGCTTCCTCCTGCTCGGCGTCCGGGCCAGGACCCACCCTGAGATGCCCGACCCCCTCGGCTTCAGCCAGAAGGACACGGTGCTCCCCCTCCCCTGGGGATGCCGACTCGGGTCACCTTTCAGGGTGATGCCCACTTGGGACCACACCAACACCCCATCTTCCCCACCCTCCACCCCGACTTTGCACCCACAGACGAGTCTCCCCCAGGCCCAACTTTACCACAATTGCTGCAAAACAGCAACTCTGCTCTCCGACGCCCGACGCGGCCTCAGCCAGCCTCCCCAGCGGTCCCCCGGGGGCTTAGCGATTGAGCTGTTTATTGATGATCAGCGTGGATGCGCAGTCCACTGCTGGTACTGTCAGCTCTGAGCCGGCGGGGCCCCTGTGTCCTCCCACCCTGCCCGTCCCTTCCTGGCGCAGATCAGTTCGTGCTGAAACCTCCGTTCGGATCCAGCCCAGGCCCCCGGCCGCCGCGCTCCGCACGCTCAGGAGGGCCCTGCGGCTGCGTCCGTCGCTGGGATGGCGTTCCCGTTTCATAGCGCCCTTTCCGTGGAATTAAATGGGACGGCCCAGATTATGCATCTGGTTACATGCTGGGTCTGTTAGAACCGCTGTGGAGCCCAGCACCCCCTATGCAAGCCCCCCAATCGCTAGTGCCCAGAAGAGGCCCGGGCCAGCTCTGCGCGCTGCCATCCAGGCTGCTGTTAAAGCCAGTGCTGCCCCCTTTAAACTCTGAGCGGGGGGGAGGCCAATCCCATGTGACTGGGATCCGCATACAAAGGCCACGTGAAGACAGAGACACACGTGGAGAGTGCCATGTGACCACGGAGGAGGGGGGAGCATCTGAGAGCCACGGAACCAATTTCCCGTCCAGCCAACCGCCAGAGGGGGACAGGAGGCCCCTCCTGCTTTCAGGGGGACCGGCCCTCCGGACACCTAGCCTTGAGCCCTGGCCTCCAGGCTGAGAGGATAAATCCCTGGGATTGAAGGCCCCCAGGTTTCGGTACTTTGTTGCAGAAGCTCCCCTCCCCGCCCCCATCCCCCAGGCTGATTAAGGGGCAGAGCCAGGAATCGAACCTGGTTCCTGGTACAGGGATCTTCGCCAGGCCTGCCTCCCGCCTCCGCCCAGACCAGGAGACGAGGCCCAGAGACACGGTGAGCTGGCCCAGGTGGTCCGAGCCAGACCCCACTCCGTCTCCTGGCTGCTCGTCCATCTCCGTCCTCTGTCTGTGCTGCTCCCAGGAACCGCGAGGACCTAGGGGGTGCGGTCTGTGACCGGAGGACACAAGACAGGAAGTTCCTCGTTATCTATGCACCGACAGCCACGGCCTGGTGTTGAGTGTTGTGTCCCCACACCACGGTCATTTCATGTGGGAAAAAGGCAGAAGCTGCTCTAAGTCCCTCTCCCTGCCTGTCCTGGGGGTCCCACACCGCCTGGGGGGGTAGGAAATCAGGGTCTCTCCCCAGGAAGATGGCATCACGGTCCCCGGAATCGTTTCGGAGAACAGCCGGCGCAGCTTTTCCAGCTGCGGATGCGTTCAGCGAGGGCGGCCAGCCGCCAGGTAATCCCGTGGCCTGAGCTCCATCTCCGGCCCCTACCCCCGCGTCTATTGCCGTGTTCAATTTGAAGAACACGGGCGACAGGAGCAGGCGTGAACTTTAAGTGGCATTCACCGCGGCTCGCTTTCCGAATCCCATTATCGCGTCCCCAGAAATATGCAAATGGGCGATATTTCCGCCGCTGAGTGTCTCATTACCCTCCGGAGCGGCGCGCTGGGAGCCCTCACCCAGCTCAGCCAGCATGCGGCTCCTGTGAGCACAAGGGGCACCCCTCCAAGCGGCCTCGCCTGCGATCTGGCTTTTCCTCTAGAGTGAACACCAGCCACTGGACGGAGGACGGAACCCCTTCCATCTGAAGGATCACCGGCCGTGCCCGACGTGTGGGCTCGGGTGGAATCCACTGCCATCCGAGCGCGCGCCCGCCCGCCCGCCCGCCTGGCAGGTGCACGCGGCTGGGATCCCTCCTCCTAAACCTACAGGCCCAGCCACGCCTCCAAGGACGCGCATGCAGGCGCCCTCAAAGCGAGGGACCAGCCCCACCTGGTGTGGCTCAGTGGCTAGAGCACTGGCCTGTGGACTGACGGGTCCCAGGTTCGAGTCCCGGTCAGGGGACATGCCCAGGTTGTGGGCTCAATGATTCTCTCTCATGTTTCTATCTCTCTCTCCCTCTCCCTTCCTCTCTGGAATCGATAAAAATGTATCTATATTTTAAAAAGCAAGTGAATGAAAGCGCACAGGGGAGCCCATGACAGACACCACAGCGAGACGACCGGGGGAAGCAGAGGTTTCTGGACAGATCGGGGTGAGTGTGCGGGCACTGCTGGAACTAGTTCCACGGGCAGAGTGGCGGGCACACACAACTCCCCGTCTCTCGGCTCCGGAGGCTGGAGGGCGAGACCACGGGTCGCAGGCCACGCCCCCTGGAGGCTCCAGGAAGGATGCTGGCCTCTCTCCAGCTTCTGCGAGCTCCGGGCTGGGCAGCCTCCCCCAGCCCTCGCAGGGCGCCCCCCCCCCCCATGTGCGAGTCTGTGCCCACGTTTCCCCTGTTTACAAGGACACGGTCCCAGTGGAGGGGGGGGTGCTCCCTGCTCCAGGGTGACCTCACCGTCACGATGACGCCTGCAGGGACACGCTGTCCAATTCAAGCCGCATCTGAGGTTCTGGGGGCCGGGCTTCCACGTGGGGATCCGGGAGGGGCGCAAGTCAGGCCTGAACAAGGCGGGGCCGCGGCTCCAAGTCTCGCCCGTACTCCCCATGGTCCACCAGGAGGAAGTCCCCCGTCCCCGCTTCCACGCACTGTGCACACTCCCGGGTCTGGCATCAGCGAGTCCGACTCCCCGGGAGCCACGCTCAGGTTTGTAAACGCCGGGCACATCGGGCCTGTTGTCCCTCAGCCGGACCGCTGTCGGGGTTGAGACTGGGGGAAGCGGGACACAAGGTGTGTGCCCCCTGGGACCGGAGAGCCTCCCTCTGTCCACAGTGCCCCAAGGTGCCTCCCTGCCCCCTCGCCCTGCCCTGGTGCCAACAGCTGTGGGACCGGGAGCCGGCTCGGGCTTTTTCTAAGATCTGCGTCGGATCCAAACTCGAATCCCCGTGACAAGGAGACAAGCAAAGCCCAGGATGCAGCTCTAAGAGGCGGTTCAACCCCCGGGACGTGAGAAGCACAAACTGTAACTGCTAATGGGGAAGGGGCAACGAAGGCGCCGGGTCCTGCGGGGCCGTTTCATTTCCTGCTAATGTGTCGCCAGCGCCCTCGCCCTCCGCGGGGGAGCGAGCGCTTTCCTGGACCGGCTTCAATTTAAGTGCAGCCCCAAAGGGCCTGAGGCGAGAACGGGGGACGAGAACGGGGGACGAGCAGAAGGTGCCCTCCGCGTGTAATTGGAGAAAATGGAAGGCCTGTGCGGCCGGCCCTTCATTAAAAACTTCCCCGAAGCTTCTAGCAGGCAAGTCTCAGAGAGCCGCCCCCTCCGTGCGAGGGCCGGGGTGCTGACCCTGACAAATACAGACACTGGGGAGGCCTCTCTCCCCCTCTTGTAGGACAGGAAGCGGCAGTCCTGCTTTAGGGGGGACAGTAAAGCTGCCTTTAGTCGAGTTTTAGTCCCCCGGGGAAAGCGAGAAGGATGGCCCTGCGCGGCCGTGGGGAGAGGAATCCACGGGAGATTTGTGTCTCGGCGGCCTTGTCCGAGGTCGCCCCAAAGAGCCACTTGACTGTTTAGGAGAGCGCCGGGGGCGGGGCTGCTCCCCGAAATCCCCATGCTGCACCTGGAAGTCGCCTTCGGACTGAAAGGTCCCAGGTTCGATTCCGGTCAAGGACACAGACCTCGGTTGCCGGCTCCGGCCGGGTTGGGAAGCAACCAACCAATGTGTGTCTCTCACATCGACGTTTCTCAATCTGTTTCTCCCCCTTCTTCCCCCCCCCCCTCTAAAAGTCTATGGGGCCCAGCTGGTGCGGCTCAGCATTGACCTATGAACCAGGAGGTCACAGTTCAATTCCCAGTCAGGGCACGTGCCCGGATTGCAGGCTCAATCCCCAGTGGGGAGTGTGCAGGAGGCAGCCGATCAATGATTCTCTCTCATCATTGATGCTTCTCTCTCTCACTCTCCCTTCCTCTCTCGGAAATCAATAAAAATATATATATTTTGTGCCACACTCAGCATGGCCATGGGTGAACCTGAGGGGGGCGGTGAAGGATGGAGCAGACAGACAAGAGGATAAAGCTGGGGTTGGGTGGGATGTTGTCCTCTCAGATGGAGAGACAGCGCCACGGCCTGCAAGTCGAGTCTTTATTTTATAACAGATTCCACGAGGCAAAGTCAGGGCAGGTCAAGATGTTTGCAACGTTCTCGCAGGTTTCGAATCCACTCAATCACCTGCACCTGGTCGATCTTTGTTTCCTTGCTGCACCTCCC
Source organism: Myotis yumanensis (assembly GCF_028538775.1). NCBI lineage: Eukaryota > Metazoa > Chordata > Mammalia > Chiroptera > Vespertilionidae > Myotis > Myotis yumanensis. Next base: position 2,760,453 of record NW_027223753.1, read on the forward strand.
GCAGCCCACATCACTCAGCCACGTGGGGCCACAGATTCGGACCATAAGGTCAAGCTCACAGCCACAGACTTTGGCTATAATTGTGCTGGGACTTGCACGTGGCTTTGCCACGAGAGGACCTGCCCTCTCATTAGTCCGAGGCTTGAACCTGTCCAAACGCTGTAGCCGCTCTCCACAATATTTAAAAAAACAAACACGTGACGGTCCAGCCAGGCCACACGTGGCCTCTCCAGGACCATGTCCCCCTCGGAGAGGGGTGTGTCTGCCGGGGACTCTGGGCCCCTAGGCCTGTGATCCTCCCGTGACCGCCCTCCCCCACCCCTCACCCCCCCCCCCCCCCCCGCCCTGCACAAACCTGGCCCGGAGTCTTCCTGCCGCTCCTCTCTGATGCAGAGGCCGTGCCTGGAGGAAAGGCAGAGGATAGAGGGCCGGGCCCCTTGTTCCAGGGACAGTGGAGAGCAAGGTCCGAGCCCCAACCTCCCCCCTCCGGCCGAGGAGCGGAGCGCCGTCCTCCCTCCGAGCACCAGCGCCCAGCTTGTCCACCCCGGGAGCGCGGCTGCAGCCGCGTGACATTTTCAAGTTGTTTGAGGCAGAAGTTACAAATAAGGACAATGTGGGAGCTTAACTCAGGAAACGATTGCTACTTTCTGCAGCTCTGGATGTGAAACTCGGGGGTCCTCCGCCAGCTGATGGCTGACAGTCCTGTGAGCGAGTCGGGAATCCACCTCTGGTTTGTTGATGAGACACAAAACTTTCCAAATGGAAAAGACAGGAGGACGGCAGCGGGCACTTCAGGACACAGCAGGGCGGGTGCAGGACACAGCCGGGCGGGTGCAGGACACAGCCGGGCGGGTGCAGGGCACAGCCGGGCGGGTGCAGGACACAGCCGGGCGGGTGCAGGGCACAGCCGGGCGGGTGCAGGACACAGCCGGGCGGGTGCAGGGCACACACTGGGGGAGGGGAGTCTGTTACAGACACCGAGGACCCTCGAGCCCCCGGCAGCTCACACTGAGGCGCGGCTTGTCCGCGGTCCCCCTGCTCGGCGGGATCTCCGTGGCTGTGAGCACGCAGTACACACGGGTGCTCCGTCACACACGCAGAGGCGTGCTCCACCCACTGAACTCCAAAAGGGACCCCAGTGCGGGACACGTGTCTACGTCAGTGCCAAGGGAAGGGACGCACACGGCACACCCTGGTCTGCGGGTCTGAGTGTCTGACGTGGCCGTGCACCGTGACTTTGTTCCAAATGCAGAGACCGTCCTGGAGGGAATGGAGCCCTGGGCTCGGCTCAGCTCGGCTCCGCAGGCAGGAGGAGGCAGAGGAGGGAGGCCTTCGGCTCCACCCTGACCTCGAGGGCTCAGCCCTCGGAGGCGGGAAATCAGCAGAAAGCAGGTGTGGGCTCGGCCGGGGTAATTGCATTTCCATCTGCGCCGGGAACATAATCAGATCCCTGGTTTCATTTCCTCAGCGCCCGTCGCCAGGCTGTGGGGCGCCTGGGGTGAACGAGAGCCCCGCCTGTCCCCACAGCAGGTCAGCCTCGCGGGGGTGAGGGGGTGCGATCGAGAAGCAGGTCTGAGCCAGGCTGAGCTGCTGCTACACCTGCAGCTGGAGGAGCCACGATGCTGAGCGGCCCCGGGGCCCCGCCGGTGGAGAAAGACGCGTGGGGTGTAGCAGGAGGGGAAGCCCCACCCGGGTCTGCAGGAGTGAGCGTTGGGGTCTGGCGGGCCCCAGCTGTGTGCCCGGAGGCAGGTTCCTTCACCCCCTGTGAGATGGGCACCACAGTGCCCACCAACCAGAGCCGCGGTTGGGATTTAAAAAAATGATGCGAGCCCAGCCGGCGGGGCTCAGTGGTTGAGCGTCAACCTATGAACCGGGAGGTCAGGGTTCGATTCCTGGTCAGGGCACATGCCAGGTTGCGGCTTGATCCCCAGCAGGGGGCGTGCAGGAGGCAGCCGGTCGATGATTCTCTCTCATCATTGATGTTTCTATCTCTCTCTCCCTCTCCCTTCCTCTCTGAGATCAATCAATATAGTATATTAAAAATAAATAAATAAAAATAAAGACGATGTGTGGTGCCTGATCCAGCCACGTATGGACAGACACATTGACATTTGATAAAGAGGAACCCCCCCCCCCACCTGTCCACCCTGCAAGCACCCGCGTGCGGCGTGAGAGCGGGTGGCACGTGACGCTGCGGGCACGGCGCTCACTTCTCAGGGGGGGTGGAGGGGCCAGGAGTGAGTGAGCAAGTCCGCGCGAGTGCAGCGGTGAGCGCCAGGTCCCGGGCAGCTCTGGCCTTGCGTCCGCCATCGTTCCCGGGCCTCCCGCCAGCTCAGCGAGACCTGTGCCCCGAGGACCGGCTTGCTGCAGGCCTAGAGCCTGCAGGTCCCTCTTCAGCTTGGAAACTCCCAGCAGGTGAGTGGGGGGAGAGGGGGACGGGGGACAGGGAGGGGCAGAGGGCCAGGAGGCAGGGGAGGGTCAGGAAGCCGCCTTTGCCTCGTTAATGAAGAGCGAGGAAGAGCTCCCAGAATGCCAAGTCCAGCCCGAAGGAGTGGGGGTTGCAGAGACAGAGAGCGCCTGGCCCCGAACCCCCCCCTGCCTCCGCTGCAGCAGCCTGCAGTTTGGGGACCAGAAGGCACGGGCTCCAGGGGCTTGCTGTCCTCAGCCCTTCGCAGAACCAGGCCCCTCCCCGTCCCGCACATTCCCGGAGGCATTGGCTTCCCCACCTGTGCGCCCTGACCCGCCCACGGCAGCACCACGCACGGGCAAATGACTAGAAAAGGGGCCAAATGATCACCGATAGGATGTGCATCAGGAAAACAAATTAAGTCTAACATTTGTGCGGTGACAGCTGACCTTTGCCTGATTGAAGGAACGGCTGCGAGCGCGCCCATTAAAGGTGTTTAACTTAATGGAGCAATCGCCCAAGTTTCGGGAGAACCGGCTGGCGGCCTGAAGGAGGGAGGAAGCCGCCCGAGCGCGCTGCCACCTGCTGGCAGGAGGCGGGACTGCTGGCCGGAGCTGGTTGAGGGCAGGGGCGCAGGCGGGGAACCTGGGAGACCTGTGTCCCTGGCACAGACCCAGGCCCAGCCAGGCACACCAGCCTCTTCTCCCACGGGCGGATTTGGAATGGGGAGGGGCGGGTCCTCAGCTCAGTGCCCCGAGGGGGTTCCTGGAGGGTGGGGGACGGTTGAAATCCCCGTCCCTGGAGTTCCGGGGACAGAACCAACCCTCGGGGCTCCCGCAGCGAAGGTGGAGCCTGTGACAGAGCACTTTGTAGACAAACATGTTCCTCATCACCACGCCGCCCGCCCCAGGGACTGTCCGCTGAAACGTGGGCCTGAAAGGGAATAAACACACATCCAGGGGCTCCTGGCGCCCGGGGGCGGGAGTGCTGAGTGGGCCCTGCTCTTTGGAACGACCCACAGAGAGCGACTCCGCCGTCCACATTGGGGTGCGGAGAAGGTGCCTGGAACCAGGTGGCCCCCCGGGGGGGAGGTCTTGGGATGGCACCTCCTTTCCTGTGCTGCTTGGCCCTTCAGGGGCGGGCTTTTGCTGGTGGGATTAAGGTGTGGACCCTTCAGGAAAACGTTGGAGACGCAAGCATTGCTGTGTTGTGTGTGTGAGTGTGAGTGTGGAGTTTTTGCAATGTGCACCCCATGCCCTCTCAGCGGACTTGGGGGCCAGGTCCACAAAGGTTGTAGCCTCAGGGTGTCCTGGGGGCTCGGGGACCGAGAGATGGTGACCAGCCCTTGTGGATTTTCAGGGCCGTCATCCTCTGGGTTCCACAGCTCCACAGAAGGCAGGGCGCCTACAGGTGCTCACCTGGAGCTCAGGTAAGGCGGTGCAGGCAGCAGGACGGCAGTGCCTGGGATCCCACCACACAGGCTGGGGACAGCTGGACAAGTGACCCCCAGGTGGCATGCTACACCTTTATCACTGAAAGTTTAACAGAAGCATATGACACAAAACGGAAATCTAAAGAAATCCAACCTGTGACCTTAATTATTCCTGCAATTCAGGGGAAGAGCCACGATTCAGTTTCCTAACCAATTTCTGCCAAAGCTCTGGCTTTTATTGTCACTTCGATAGAAAGAGTTTGTGCGGGAAATAGGACCGTTCCTCCTCGTGCCTCTCCGAGCTGTGTGGCCTGAGAACCACGGTGCTGGGAAGGGTGCTGGCCGGGCTGTGCATGTGACAGAGCGCGGTGTCTGAACCCTCTGCTCTCCCTCCTCCCCACGCCCTCCCTGGGCTCCCAGCCCAGGCTCCTCTGGAATCACCCAGGTCAAGCTCTGTTCACACTGACGACCATCGTCTTGTGGGTCAGTGATTTCCCATCACCCCATGGTGCTCATCACTCCTGTTAGCTTCTGTCTTGTTTGTGTCCTTCATGGGACCCAGCCCATCATCATTATCTCCACCATCACCTCATCATCACTATCACCATCATCACCATCATCACCACAATCACCATCATCACCACCATCACCACAATCACCATCATCACCACCATCACCACAATCACCATCATCAGTATCATCACCATCATCACCAATATCACTATCACCCCAACACCACTCTCACCATCATCATCACCATCACCATCATCACCACTCTCACCATCATCATCACCATCACCACCATCACCATCATCACCATCATCACCATCATCACCACCATCACCATCCTCATTATCATCACCATAATCACCACCATCACCACAATTATCATCACCACCATCACCACCATCACCACCATCACCATCATCACCACCATCACCACAATCATCATCACCACCATCATCACCATCACCACCACCATTATTAACATGTTACTGCCGAATCAACCAAGGTCCAAGGAGGTGGAATGACTTGTTCAAGGAGGATTGTTATGGGCTGAACTATGGGCCCCCCACATTCCTATGTTGAAGTCCTACCCCCAGGACCTCAGAGTGTGATTGTAATTTGGAGACAGGATCTTCAGAGGGGTGACTAGGGCTACATGAGGTCATATGGGTGAGCCCTAATCCAAACTGACCAGTGTCCTCATGAGAAGAGGCAATTGGGGAACACCAAGAGCCCAAGAATGCAGTGCTCAGAGGCAAGGCCGTGTGGGGACCCGGCAGGAAGCAGCCATCGGCCAGCCAAGGAGGGTCTCAGGGAACCAGCCCGGCCGACACCTCGCCCTTGGACTGCAGCCTCCCGGCCGCGACAGCGCACGTCTGTTGTGTAAGCCGCCCGCTCGGTGCTATTTTGCTCTGTGGCAGCCACAGGACGAAGACAAGGACCCAGCCAGCCAGGAAGCAACCAACCACCTGCTGCCTGGTGCCAGCCTGCCTCGCGCTCATCGGAGATAAGGTTGAACCTGCGGGATGGGAGAGTCCTGAGCTCGGGCCGGAGCGGGCAGGCCTGAGCCCCCTCAAGGGCGCCTGTCTCCCTCAGCCTCTGGAAGGCGCGATGGGAACGGAGCGCACCGCACATGCTAATGCTCACTTGTCAGGAGCACGGACGTGGCGCAGGTAACCCCGGAGGACCTCGCGTCAGGAAGCGAGAAGAGGGGAGGTGTGCCAGGCTGTTCCCACGACATCTGTGGTTTCTGTTTGTTTTCTGTTTTCCCCGAGGAAACAGTGGCAGAACGTGTCTGGGTTTCACCTGCCGCACAAGCTGTCAACAAGTTTCTAGACTCAGGAGCTGCAGCTAAATCAGCGGGACCTTCGGAGACGGACAGACGGCGCAGGGAAAGCCACCGACTCAGGTGGGGCTTCACGCAGGGTGGGTGGTGCTACCAGTGTCATGCCACCTCCAGCGAAGGGCCTCTGGGAGGCCTGGGGGTCAGGCCCCTGCAGGGCTGGGCCCCGAGCAAGCGGAGGGCACGCGAGGCCGGGCTTGGAGAGGGTCTGGGGGGAGCCGGGGCCTGAAAGAGCAGCAGGTTCCGAGCTGCTCTGTCCTGAGCTGGGGGCTGGCATCTCCCAAGACTTGAGGTCAAGAGGGACAGCCCAGTGGGAGCCCCTCACAGGCGCAGGGTCAGCAGACATGGGGGAGGCAAGGCTGCCAAGGGCATCCCAGGGCCGGCGCTGGGTCAGGAGGGGATGCCGCGCCGCCATCTGCAGGACTGACGGGTGGACACAGGTGCTGCCAGCGCTCAGAGCAGAGGCTGAGGGGGGCTGCTGGGCAGGGGAGCGAGGAGATTGTGGCAAAGATGCACATGAGTGGGGGAGGGGCTGCGAGAGGACACAGCGCGGGGTGGGGGTGGAGCGAGGAATGAACGGCAGATGCCGCCCCTGCTTGGTGGGCGGAGGAAGCCGGGAAGCCAGACGGCCCCCGGAGTGAACCTCGGCCTGGCCTGCAGGGCGGGGCCCTGAGCTGGGGCCACAGGCAGGGGCAGGTGGAGCAGAAAAGGTCCCTTCAGCTCGGACAGACAGGCCCCCCGAGGTTCCTGGGGATCCCCAAGTAGAGGCGACTGGCAGATAGGTCCCTGGCTTCCCCGGGGCAGCAGTTGGCAAAGAAAGTCCTGGTAAGATGAGGTGCTGGTGCGAGGGTCATGTTGAAATATCGGGCAGGAGCCTCTGGTTTTGGGGTGTTTCTAGGACACGGTGGGCAGATAGAGGCAGGACTCGGAGGCTCCGAGGCTGGTGGCAAGCTTCTCAGACACCCTGCGCAGGGCGGTGGGGAGACAGACACACTGGGCAGGGCAGTAGAACGTGCTGCTGGGAGGCACCCTGGGTGCTGGGAGGGGGGCAGGGTAGACGAGAGGAGCAGGGTGCTGGGAGGGGGCAGTGCTGGCGAGAGGAGCAGGGTGCTGGGAGGGGGGCAGGGTAGACGAGAAGAGCAGGGTGCTGGGAGGGGGGCAGGGCCGGCGAGAGGAGCAGGGTGCTCGGAGGGGGACTCTGCAGAGAGGACAAGAGCATCAGTGAGGCTGCGGGCAGGACGCCAGCGCTGTCAGGACGCCGAGTCCATTTATCTTCCCGCAGAAACCCGTGACAGCCCTTCCAGTGCGCGTCCTCTGCAGAAATTGGGAAGTGCGTCCGCACACTCCGCGCTGCCTGTCTGCGCTGACAGCGGGAACGCGGAGATGGAGAGGAAGCCGGATTCTGCCCTCCGGCTCAGGAACAGTGACAGCGAGGCGCGTCCTGGCCCGCAGGCCCCGCTTCCTCTCGGCTCCGCTGACATCAGCCACAGCCCCGGGGCTCGCTGCGTGTATGTGGGGGCCTTTGCCTGGACTTAGCAGATGCCCAGGACCCCGGGGCAGGCAGCTGCCTGGGAGCCACCAGGGGAGCCCTGAGCAGAGGAGGTCAGGGGAGCTAGGTGCCAGGCTTGTCCTAAAGTTGGGGTGCTGGCTCCCTGGGAGCCCCTGCTGCCCGGGAAGGAGTGACATTTTCAGCCTAAAGCTCATAATGTGGGGTCCGAAGTATGTCCCTAGTGAAAAGCAGGGTGAGAGGTCAGAGGGCGGGAGGTCAGGTGAGGGGCTGTGGAGGGAGCCTGGGCGGAGGACAGCACCTGGACAGTGGCCCTGAGGGTCCTCCAGTGAGGGCCTCAGGGGTCACAGGCCGACCTATCCTCTGTGCTCTGCCTCCTCCCCATCTGCCCGACACTGCCCGCCACTGGGTCAGAGGGAAAGGCCGGCCGCCCCCGATCACGGTGCCCATTTCAATGGGTCTGAGTAGAAACCCCTCCTGTGAGGAGCTGAAGAAATGCTGGAAACTGTTGTCTCCAGTGTCCGTCATGAGGCCTGTCCTGCCCTCTCTCCCCACACCGCCCGGTTGCACAGTTGCCGCACCCATTTTACAGATGGGAACATCGAGGCTAAGAGATCACAATGGCTCGCATGCCGACCTTGTCCCCAGCCCTGAGCGGAAGGCTCGGGTACATCGGGCTCCTTTAAAACTCACAGGTTGGGGGCTTCACCCCATTTTATAGAAGAGGAAGTTGGGGTTTAGGAGGCCGCCCTGGTCCACAGGCCTCTCAGCACACAGGCGGTTCTCACTCCGACCGGAAGCTTTCGGGGTGCTCTGTGGGCGACTGGATACCCCCAGCCTCACGTTAGCCCTGGCCTCTTCCCACCTGCAGGCGCTGAGGGACAGCCCGTCTGCTCTGCTCCCGCTCTGCTGGGCTAATGTCCTGGGCTCGTGCCTTCCCTGTCTCCAGGGCCGGTTCTGGGGGCGGGAGAGGGAAGGACGAGGAGGAGGAGGGCGTTGGTGTTGGCATCTGACCCCACCTGGGTCATTCCAGAAGCCGGGAGGCAGCTCGTGTCCAGGCTGAGAGGCGGTCCTGATGCAGCCACTCCCGCTCCTCCCTCGTGCCTTCCTCTCCAGCCGGCCCCTCTGGGACTCCAGCCGCGAGGGCCGCGGGCAGGTCGGTGGCAGCTCCCCTCGCAGAAGCCAGAAGGGAGTTGCTGAGCCTGAACGCGTGACTGTCGTAGTCATAGCTTTACATGTGTGTGTGTATAATTTAGGGCCCGCTTTGCAAACCGTGGGGAGAAAAATAGAGGTAGACTCAGATATGCAGACCCTCCTTGCAGCCTGGGGCGCCCGGAAGGCAGGGTGGGCAGCGATCCCTCCACCTCCACGGCTCCTGTCCCCCCTCCCTGTCCCCCCTCCCTGTCCCCACACGGTGCTGTGACGTGGCCGGGGAGCCCTGGGCGCTGACAGATGGGGTCACCGCAGCTGGGAACTCGGGCTCCACGTTCCCGAGCCATCGCCAGCCCCGCCTCCTCCCCGCGTCCCGCCTGCCTTTGCAGACGGGGAACAAGTGTGTCCTCTGCCCAGACGCCCGGGCAGGCGTCCAGTTCTTTGTTCCCAACACGGGCCTTGCTGTTCCAAGTGAGGGCAGCACGGCCCAGCACCCGGGGCGTCGGCTGAGTGCGGAACTGGGGCTCCTGGAGCCCTACTTGCCCTGGATGCTGAGCCAGGGAGCCGGGGGAGCCGGGGTGGAGCCCGTGTAGGAGGCGGGGTCAGGGAGGACTCTGGGGGTTACTGTGTCTGGAGGCACCAGAGACTTCAAGAACGGCTGTGGGCACCGCTCCGTGGAGATGAAGACCCAGCGTGCCCGGGGGCTGGCAGCCTGGGGACAACCTTACCGGGAACCACTGGCGGAGGCAGGAGGCGGCTGCAGGTGCCCCCCAGCCCCCCACCCTGAGAGAAGCATGGCTGTGGGGTCCCAGGGAGTGGGCAGAGCTGGGGGCCTTCGCTTTAAGCAGAGACTCAGACCCAGTGTCCTGTTGCCCAGGCCGTGGCCAGGCCTCTGGGCTTCATGCCAGGACCCAGGAGTCCCCCGCTCCCCCCACCCCAGCCCGCACCCCCAAGGATGAGCTGGCTCTCAGGGGGGCAGAGGGGCCTGGGGCGGAGCCGGCTGCCTGCCCTCACTCACCCAGGACCACATGACATCAGGGGGTAGGGGTAGGGGAGTCGCTCAGACCCTTCACAGCCTCAGAGCCTCTCCCGGGCTGGCGGCGGGCGGGCGAGGCTCCTGGGACCTGCGGGCCTTTGGGGAGGCCCCCTCCTCCCACAGCCTCAGCTCAGCGTCTACCCTCCTCTCGGGCCGCTGGTCCGGGTGAGGCGCTCTGCTCTCTCCCCGGAGTGACACTGTCATTTAAGATAAAGAAGGAGATTTCAAATCAAACGCCTGTTTCCCGCTCAGTCCACCCGGATGCGCGGTCCCTCGTGCAGAAGCAGCGGGTCTGGCCGCGTCCCGGCCCCACAGGCCTGGGGAGGGGGAGTTAGACCGGCCCTTCAGGGAGCACTTCGGGGTCCCGGGTTCAGGAAGCAGCGGCAAGCAGAGCCCCCCACCCAGCCCGGCCGCCCGCTCGGGCCCACGCGGGGCTCCGTGGATAAACACACAGGCACGCAGACACACGTGTGTCTCACAGGTGCACACTCACACACACACACACAGGACGCGCGGGGTCCAACCCCTCCAGGGCCGCCTCCTGTGCCCGCCACCCGGAGCTGTTTCATGAAAAGCAAACGGATTGCATTCCTCGATCACAGCTCCTGATTTCGTAGGAAGCAGAATTGCGGTAATTGGTTTACAGTACGCAGCCTGCTGTTTGCGCAAGGAAATTAGAGAGAAAACGGGTCGATGCGGCTGTAGGCAGCCGTGGTTTAGATGACAGACGTCGGAAACGCTTCCAAACAGCATCTTTGCGCGCGCCTTGCCGTTTAAGTAACTGGCCCCGGTCCGAGGCCCAGGCTCCTGGCGGGGAGGTGCCAGGTCCCGGATCGGGCGACCCTCCGGGCAGCCCCATGAGGCCTCCGTCTGTGGGGAGGACGGGATTCCTCGAATTTATGGGGCGGGACAGAGGCACAGGTCCCTGCTCGGCGAAGGACACTCCGGCTCCCAGCAGGCCACGGGCTCGGTGGGTGGCAGGCTGTTCCGGAGGGTGGTGGTGCGTGGCCCAAGTTTGATACACAGCCTTAGAGCCACCCACCCACCCGCCTCAGGTGCCGGACCCCAGACCCAGGAGAGCCCTGGGGAGACCAATGGCCTCGCCCCGGGGGGCATGGAGGAGGCCCCCTTCGCATGGGGACCACAGTTTCCCTCTGCACCTGCTAGCCCCCCGCCCCCACAGCCCACAGCCCTCTGTGCCCCTGAGGGCGGGGCCCGGGGTCCTCTGTGTCCCCAGCCCTGCGCCCCGACTCTGTGCCCAGCATCGCCCCAGCATCCGTGCGATGCTCGGCCTCTGAGCCACACCAGCTGGGCCTATTGTCACCCTTACACGTTGGTGCTGCGGCAGCGCTCAGCGAGTCAGGCGAGATCCTGGGTGGGGGGGGGGGGGGGGTGACGGCCACCCCAGGGCGGAGGCAGGGCGCCCCGGCAGGTCCAGCTTGGCCTCCCGTGAACTCCCGTGTGCCCCGCATTGGCTCTCACCTGGCCACACTTCGCACCTGGCGGGCGGCCTCTGAGCACCTGTGGCCTCCAGGACGCACCTCCATGTGGCTCTGGCTCCCGCAGCGCGCGGCTGGCTGTGCGGAATGAGGGCTCCCGCCGGGCACCTGACATGTAACCCGTAACCCAAGCAGAGGTCCCCTTTCTAGGACAAGGACGGGGCCCAGGACGGGGCTGTGGGGGAGCGCCCCCACCGGTGCCCCCACCCCCACCTGTCCCCCTCACGGGCTCCTGCAGGCGGGCGAGGCCCGGGCTTCCCTCGGGCTCGCAGCCGCCTGGCATGGAGGGCCAGCCGCCTCGCCTGCTCCGCTCCGTCTCCCTTCCTTCCTCCGCTTCTCGCACTGTCGTCTTCCCACCGAGAGTCCTGGTGATCTCCGTGTCTCACGTGGAACGAGCTTCAGGCCCAACCCCTCCCGTGGGCCCAACACGAACAGGAGCTGGAGCAGGAGCTGAAGCAGGAGCCGGAGCAGGAGCCCTCGGCGATGATCCTTCCTGTGAAGTCCTTTGTCTGTGAGCAGCGGCCAAGGGTCGGGGGCTGCAGACCCGCGGGGGAAGGGCCGGCTCATGTCACAGGGGAAACGTCTCACGGGCCCTCCGTTCGCTTCTGTGAAATCTAAACTGAATGAAGGGGTCTCCGCTGGGTTTCTCTCCTCAGGCTGTTTCAAGGCAATAAAAGTGATTTTCTGTTCAAACCCAGAGAGGACGCAGGCGGGGATGGAGACCCAGTGACCCCCAGCCCCTCGCTCAGCAGCTCCCATTGGCCTGGGGACGGGGGTCAGGGCTCAGGGGTCGGCACCGAGCTGGACACCCAAGGGGCCCAGGGTGGCCCCGCCCCTCCAGGAGGCTGCGAAGACACCCAAGGCCAGGGGAGAGGCGGAGAGCCGGCCACCCCCACGCTGAGAAACCGGCCCCAGGCGGGCAATGCCGCTCAGAGGCCACTTCCAGCTTCAGGGTCAGGACAGGCCCGTGGGAGACACCACTTCTGCTGTAGGTAAGCGTGTTTTCAAAAGCATGAAGAACTGTTTAGCGGCAGAAATTTGGACTCCAGACCCCTAGGAGGAGCAGGCTTGGAGCTTCTATTTCCCAGTTACACCCCCACCCCCACCCCCACCCCCATCCCACGCACACACACACCCGTGTATCGGGCATCGTGAGCTTGCCCCCCCCTGGGCGGCTGGGCTGAGTTTCCAGTCTCCAATCCCTGATGATGCAGCCAGTCCCAGTAGTCCTGGGTCTGTGCAAGGGTCACAGCCCCCCACCCACCCCGGAGGGCCCAAGCCTCCCACCCACCCCGGAGGGCCCAAGCCTCCCACCCACCCCGAGGGCCCAGGCCTCTCACCCACCCCGAGGGCCCAGGCCTCTCACCCACCCCGGAGGGCCCAAGCCTCCCACCCACCCCGGAGGGCCCAAGCCTCCCACCCACCCCGAGGGCCCAGGCCTCTCACCCACCCCGAGGGCCCAGGCCTCCCACCCACCCCGGAGGGCCCAAGCCTCCCACCCACCCCGAGGGCCCAGGCCTCTCACCAACCCTGAATGGTCATGACAACCCAAGACTCCGCCTTCAGCCCTCCCCCTGGGTCCCGCAGCTCTGCCTGAGGCACCTAAGCTCGCACACCGACCTGGAGCCTGGCAGTGCCGCTCAGTTGGTTGGGCATCGGCCTGTGCACCCAAAGGTTGCTGGTCCCCAGTCAGGGCCCACACCCAGGGTTCAGGCCGGGTCCCCGGTAGGGGGCGTGCAGGAGGTAGCCGATCGATGTTTCACTCTCACATTGATGTTTCTCTCTCTCCCTCTCCCTTCCTTTATAAAACAAAACAAAATAAAATAAAATAAAATAATAAAATAAAAATCTTGAAAATAAATTCCTGGCCTGGGGTATTCCTTCCTTTTCTTGTGCTCTCCACTGTGTGTTATTTCGAGTGCTATAACTCATTCAGTCTTTTTGTTTCTGCAGGAGGACTTGCATGGCACGCCAAGCCACCGTTCCCTGCCACCAGGCCGGTGTTTGCAGACTTCTGAGTGCTCTCACACAGCTGCTGCATGTTCCTCATCCTGCCAATAATGTGCTCTCGTCCTGTTCGCAGAACGTGAAAAACCCTGAATGGAGGCCAGGGGAGTGATTGGGAGGGAAGCCTTCGACACTGAGAGCGCGGCCGTCCCATTTCATTCAGAGCCGTGGCAGCTGAGGACACACTCAGTGGGTCCCAGGACACCAAAGAAGCACTATCACCTTCGCGCTACCAAACCGGGCTTGACAGCCAGTCTCGGGGCCCCAGGCTTGCTGGGGAGCGGACCCCCGGTCTCTGAACCCAACCCCGCCCTGGCCATCATGGTTCAGCTTTCAATCCGGGCCCAGCAGGAGAGATGGCACCTGTGAAAAACGGCCCTGCACGCGTTGGCCAAATGCTCCATTCAAAACACACCTTCCGGTCTCTCGGAAGAGGGTGTGTCGAGGCCGGGGCGAGACGCTTCCCTGGACGACGTCCCGGTCCCGAGGAGCACGCCTCCCACGTGACGGGACCGGGCTCTGATAAACCACCGTCCTCGGCCGCCAGATTACCAGCGAGGTGGTCGGCTCCCGCGAACCAGAAGTTTCCGTGTGGATTTGTGTTGTAATGAGAGCTGCTGACGGCGCCGTGCCATACTCACAGCACAGCCTCATGAAAATTTAATCTGGATCTGTTTTGGAGAGAGAGTCCCATCGGCCTAATTGAAGCATGTGTCATTCTGACACTAAATAGTGCATCCGCGGGCCTGTTATTGGATGGGGCGCACGTCTCCGACGCTGTTCAACTGAAAGCACGCTGCTCGCGGGAGAGGAAGGGGGTGAGAGCGCTTTATGATGGGGGCTGGGGGGGGGGATCCGTCTCGGCTCGGGGCTGAGAACTGCCTCTCTTGTTCTGAGGCTGCGGCCCTGAAGCAGCCGCAGCTCATCCCATCTCTCCACGCTCCAATAAGAGGAGGATCAAACGAGAAACATTTAGACAGGCGTTGGGAACGCGATGGCCCGCCGTCAGTCAGCCCGGTGTCCTGGGAACTGTAGCAGGAGCAGCTCGGCTGGGCGGGGCCTCGGCCCAGCTGTCCACGGCACTTCTATGATCAACACAGCCCATTTGCTGTTTTGTCAGAGTGTGAGGTCTCGTCCCAGAGCTCCCATCTTGTGTACTAATCTGTGAACATGTTTCAAAGCGTTTGGCCCACCTGGTCCGCGCTTTTGGAATCGGTTACCCGGATAAACGGATGGAAATGACAGAGTCATTAACCGGGAGCCCCTCCGAGGCCACTCTACACAGCCACCCTCCCTCCCGGGCCTCACCCTCTCCAGGGGTAAGAGAATGATCTAGACTTCTCACTGTGAACCCTGACTGCCCTGTGTGGTGCTGGGCAGGTTACACAGCCTCTCTGTGCTTCCGCCTCCTTCTCCGTGAGATAGGGATGGTGATAGCACCTAATAAGAGTACTCATACTTCTCTTCTCGTTTACCAGGCGTGCGTTTCTTTAATTTCTGATCGTCCCAGCCGATGAAACCTCTCTGTGCCTCCTACCAAGCCAGATGGTACATCACAAAATCATGGTTACAATAGTGGTGGTAATGCTGGTGATGATGATGGTGATGGTGATGGTGGTGATACTGGTAATGATGATGCTGATAATGATGTGATGATGGTGGTGATGGTGAAGATGATGATGGTGATGGTGATGGTGGTGGTGGTGATGGTGATGGTGATAATGATACTGGTGGTGTTGATGCTGATAATGATGCGATGGTGATGATGGTGATGATAATGATGGTGATGATGGCAATGATGGTGATGATGGTGAGGATGATGGTGAAGATGGTGATGGTGAAGATGATGATGGTGAAGATGATGGTGATGATGTGATGATGATGGTGATGGTGAAAATGGAGATTATGGTGGTGGTGGTGATGATTGTGATGATTGCGATGATGATGATGATGGCAGTGATTGTGATGATGATGATGATGGTGGTGATTGTGATGATGATGGTGGTGATTGTGATGATGATGATGGTGATGATGGTGATGATGGTGATGGTGGTGATTGTGATGATGTTGATGATGGTGATGATGGTGATTGTGATGATGGTGGTGATTGTGATGATGTTGATGATGGTGATGATGGTGATTGAGATGATTGTGATGATGATGGTGGTGATGATGATGATGGTGATGATGGTGATGATGGTGATGGTGGTGATTGTGATGATGTTGATGATGGTGATGATGGTGATGATGATGATGGTGGTGATTGTGATGATGATGATGGTGATGATGGTGATGGTGGTGATTGTGATGATGATGGTGGTGATTGTGATGATGGTGATGATGATGATGATGGTGATGATGATGATGGTGGTGATTGTGATGATGATGATGGTGATGATGGTGATGATGATGATGGTGGTGATTGTGATGATGATGGTGATGGTGATGATTGCGATGATGATAATGATGGTGGTGATTGTGATGATGTTGATGATGGTGATGATGGTGATGGTGGTGATTGTGATGATGGTGGTGATTGTGATGATGATGATGGTGGTGATGGTGATGATGGTGATGGTGGTGATTGTGATGATGATGATGATGGTGGTGAAGACGGCGATGATGCTAGCCAACATAATCACTGGCATTTGCTAAACGCCAACACTTTTCATTGCTTCCATGTACTCATTCATTTTATCACCACAACAATCTTTTGAGGGAGGGACAATTATTGCAAATGAGGAAACCAGGGCTTATGTTTGTTAATAGCTAACCCAAGGCCACCCACCTGGCTGGTGGCCTGATGGGATTCAGACTTGGGCAATGCTCCATTGATCAGCCTCACAAATCCTTCTTGCCATGACCAGACCACCTGCTCCCTTTGGCTCAAGCGCCCGAGCACAGTGGCCTGAGGGGAGCCTCTTGCTGGATCCCAAGGAGAAGGGACCAGAGCCAGGACCGCCTGGCACCGGCGCACATGCACACAGGGAGTCACTCACGTGGGGCGGCAAAGCCAGCAGCCACGCGTTTCCCAACTACGCTCAGAAAGGTTTGCTTGGGGAAGAAAACGCTCACAGAAAAGATGAGTTGTGTTGGACTGTGGACAGCAAATCCAAGTGGCCGGGGCCTCACTTGTGTGCCCACAGGCATCCAAGACCAGAACCTGGCTCGCCCGGCCCTCACCGGTGCCAGGACACTGCCGGGCCCTCCTGTGGAAACGCGCTCTCGTATCGTCCCCACATTTCCGCCCTGCCCCCCTCACTGGCCTTTGGAAACCCAAGGTGTTTAGTTTAAGCCTTTAAATCACAGTGTAAATGTCTACATTATGCCAACATGTCTCTCGCTCCCTCTCCCCGCTATGAAACGCTGCCTTTATCTTCCCCAAAAGGAAGCGGATGTAAATGGCCCTGAACCGTGACCTGCGGGGACAGCGCCGATGCATCTCGGGGCTAGTGGGCAGGATTGGCCTGTTTCCGGTAACCTGTGGGGAGCAGGTTCTCACCGATAAGTCACTGACTCGGTGTTTCTGAACAATCACATTGACTGTGACCGTATAGACTCTACCCTGGCTGGGGGGGGGGGGGGGGGGGCTCTGAACGAGAGGAACAGAGGTGCCTCCCACGCCTGCCACAGCCCTGGGAGCTGCCCGACAATCAGCCAGGAGTCTCCCCCCAGGAGGCAGGGTTCCCCTTGGAACCTGGGGCTGCACTGACTTTAGGAGCCGGGATCCAATGAGAGAAATGTCCCCCCTGGTCCCTGAAGACATCAGATACACACACGTTTGCACATAGCTGCACGCATGTGTGCACTCACAACATGTGCATACATGCATGATCAAACTTGCTGTCATGTGTACATGCATGTGCATGCATGCACACATCCGTGCGTAAGCACATGGGTGTGCACGTGTGTGTGCATACACGTGCGCGCATGTACACATTCATGCACAGGTGCACACATACACATGCATACACATTCATGCACAGGCACACATATACATACACACATACACACTCATGCACAGTCACACATGCATACACGTACACACATGCATGTGCGCATGCACACATATACACAGCACATTTGTGCACAGGAGTGCACACATACAGATGTACACACATGCTCACATATACATTAATGTACAGGCATGCACACATGCACAGCTCTCCTGCTGAATCTTGTCTGCATCGTCCTTCAGCTACATGAGGCTCTGACTACCGTCTCGTACCCTCATGTACAGCGAGCAGCCCAGGCTGCCGGCGGCTGTGAGTCCAACGAGTGAGAAGTTGTGTCCCTGGTTGACTGCTGTCTCTCATCACAAACAGAATCAAACAATAACCCGAGACCACTGGTCCCACGTGGCCGGGACTTGCTCGGTCACCGGCAGCATCCTCAATCCATGCCCCACGTCCAACTTAGGAGCCAGCAGAGAACGCTGACTGTGGTCCCCGTAAGTCACACGGGACGCCCCGGTTCGAGTGAGTGCCTGTAGCTCCCCCACAGCCCCCGTCAGGGCTGGGCCCTCCCCCTGACCCACCACGAGGCCCCTCCTCTGCCTGCCTTTCACTCTCTACCAAGCACCGGGGACAGGGCCGACCCCGCCCAGCGCGGCCTCCGCTGCTTCTTGCCGGGCAGCCTTTGTCTGTCATGCACTGCACCCGTGGGCCAAGGCCACGCAGAGGGGAAGTAACTGCCCTGAGTGTCCCCCCGCAGAGCGGGACAGCCGGTGGGAGCAGGCAGGCCGCAGGGGGGACATCCTGGAGCGGGTGGGGGAGGCCCAGCTGGGCGTGGATTTCCCGTCTGGGATCCCTGCGTCGCTGGGTCCATCCGCTGAACGTGGGGGGACAGAGTGAGCAGGTCCGGGTCGGGGAATCGGGAGGTCTGCAGGGAGCGGGCAGAGGCGCCGGGGCCAGCGTGTCACTCAGGGCAGCGCTGCTGGGCACCCCAGCTTCGGCACTAAATGTGCAGGTGGCCGCGTCCCTCGGTTCAGCCAAAGCGGAGAGGCAGCGGCGCCCCGGATCCGGGAAAGCAGAAGAGCCACTTGCTCCCTTTCCGTCCCTCCCACATGTACCCGGAGGCCGAGGCTCAGGGCAGGTGCCGTGTCCGGATGAGGGTCTACGGAACGAGCCCGCCCGGATCCCCATGTGACCATGTCCACGGCCTCGCTCGGCTGCGGAAGCAGAATTCACGGCAGGAAGGGGCTGACGGTCGGGACCAACGAGACGCTGTCTGTGTGGCTACCTGTTAGAGAGATGGGTGTGCGCCCGAGGACTCCAGTTTGGACCCTTGTAGACTGAAGGGTATAAAGCCACTCAGACACCAGGGGAGTGCTGTCAGGGACGGGCTCGGAGATGTGGGGTTTGTTCGTTTGTTTGTTTGTCTGTTAAAGCTTTTATTGCTGAAAGCATTACGTGTCCCCCTCCTGGCCCACCCCACCCCCACCCCAGGCCTTCCCCACGCTAGTGTCTGCGTCCAGGTGATATTTATTTGCCTTTAAAAGGATGATGTCTGAGTTACACCGTGGCCCTCGCTTTGCCAAAGAGGAGTCGGTTGAATAAACGCTTTTGCATGAACTGGAGGCTCACAGGGGCCGAGGGACACCAGGCTCCAGTCCCCTCTGGGCGTGGACGGGGCTTGCCTGCCGGTGTCGGATGCCGGTGCTGGCGAAGGTGAGAACGCTTCCTCTAAAGGCAACGAAAGGAAAGGCGACTGTCCCAGAAACGGGAGCCAGGGGACCGTCCAGGGCGCACAGGGCAGAGAGAGTTTACGTAGAGTCTGGGAGGGGCAGGGAGGGGCAGGGAGGGGGCGCCAACCAATATCCCCGCTGTCTTCCCTCCGCTGAGAAGTGTAAATAATGCTCCGCAATAACGGGAGTTATGAGCCGCAGCTCCGGGAGGAGGAAATATTGGCTCAGGCCTCGGAGACTGGCAGGCCGGTGCAGAGCCAGAGAGCGGCCCGCCCTCCGCCGGCTCCATCCATCCCTCAGCCGAGCCCGCCACGCACACGCGAGGGGCACTTAATTGCTCATAAAAGTGATTTGCTGGGCGTTTGGTTTTTTAATAAACTGCGGGGGGAGGGGAGGCGGGGACGGATTCCACAGAGGTTGGCTTTCTCCCTCAAATTAATGACAAGACGCCGTGGTGGGGTGGGAGCCAGCGAGGGCGGCAGGGGGAGGGCAGAGCACTTTCTCAGGAGTGATTTCCTGCCGGTGGGCTCGAGGCTCGGCTGCTCCTGTGGCTGCGGGCGTGGCCCCGGGCCCAGCAGCGCCTCCTTTTGTTCCGAAAGCCCTTCTCCCAGCTCAGCATCTGTGGCCGGGTCTGTGCTGTGTCCTCTGTGAGGTCTCCCCGTCTAGGGAAGGGGGGCTGATCACCCCCACCCAGCGCTGCCAGCAGGTGGGAGGGGGCTGCGAGGCTTCTGTGCCCTCTCCTGCCGCCCGCCCTCTCCTGCCATCTGCCCTCTCTCCTGCCGCCCGCCCTCTCCTGCCATCTGCCCTCTCTCCTGCCGCCCGCCCTCTCCTGCCGCCTGCCCTCTCCTGCCGCCTGCCCTCTCCTGCCGCCTGCCCTCTCCTGCCACCTGCCCTCCCTCCTGCCGCCTGCCCTCTCCTGCCACCTGCCCTCTCCTGCCGCCTGCCCCCTCTCCTGCCGCCTGCCCTCTCCTGCCGCCTGCCCCCTCTCCTGCCGCCTGCCCTCTCCTGCCGCCTGCCCTCTCCTGCCGCCTGCCCTCTCCTGCCGCCTGCCCTCTCCTCTGCCATCTGCCCTCTCCTCTGCCGCCTGCCCTCTCCTCTGCCATCTGCCCTCTCCTGCCACCTGCCCCCTCTCCTGCCGCCTGCCCTCTCCTGCCGCCTGCCCTCTCCTGCCACCTGCCCTCCCTCCTGCCGCCTGCCCTCTCCTGCCGCCTGCCCTCTCCTGCCACCTGCCCTCCCTCCTGCCGCCTGCCCTCTCCTGCCGCCTGCCCTCTCCTCTGCCATCTGCCCTCTCCTCTGCCATCTGCCCTCTCCTCTGCCATCTGCCCTCTCCTCTGCCATCTGCCCTCTCCTGCCACCTGCCCCCTCTCCTGCCGCCTGCCCTCTCCTGCCGCCTGCCCTCTCCTGCCACCTGCCCTCCCTCCTGCCGCCTGCCCTCTCCTGCCACCTGCCCTCCCTCCTGCCGCCTGCCCTCTCCTGCCGCCTGCCCTCTCCTGCCGCCTGCCCCCTCTCCTGCCGCCTGCCCTCTCCTGCCGCCTGCCCTCTCCTGCCGCCTGCCCTCTCCTCTGCCATCTGCCCTCTCCTCTGCCGCCTGCCCTCTCCTCTGCCATCTGCCCTCTCCTCTGCCGCCTGCCCTCTCCTCTGCCGCCTGCCCTCTCCTCTGCCATCTGCCCTCTCCTCTGCCGCCTGCCCTCTCCTCTGCCGCCTGCCCTCTCCTCTGCCATCTGCCCTCTCCTCTGCCGCCTGCCCTCTCCTCTGCCGCCTGCCCTCTCCTCTGCCATCTGCCCTCTCTCCTGCCGCCTGCCCTCTCCTCTGCCATCTGCCCTCTCCTCTGCCATCTGCCCTCTCCTCTGCCATCTGCCCTCTCCTCTGCCATCTGCCCTCTCCTGCCGCCTGCCCCCTCTCCTGCCGCCTGCCCTCTCCTGCCACCTGCCCCCTCTCCTGCCGCCTGCCCCCTCTCCTGCCGCCTGCCCTCTCCTGCCGCCTGCCCCCTCTCCTGCCGCCTGCCCTCTCCTGCCACCTGCCCCCTCTCCTGCCGCCTGCCCCCTCTCCTGCCGCCTGCCCTCTCCTGCCGCCTGCCCCCTCTCCTGCCGCCTGCCCTCTCCTGCCGCCTGCCCTCTCCTCTGCCATCTGCCCTCTCCTCTGCCATCTGCCCTCTCCTCTGCCATCTGCCCTCTCCTCTGCCATCTGCCCTCTCCTGCCGCCTGCCCTCTCCTGCCACCTGCCCTCTCCTGCCATCTGCCCTCTCCTCTGCCATCTGCCCTCTCCTGCCACCTGCCCTTTCGACACAGCTGGGAGCAGCAGGGCTCTGAAGCTGGGAAAGGCTCCACAGGCAGAAGCCCCGTCTGTCCACCCACAACTCCTTCCAGCACATTGTTTGATCCTGGCACACAGTAGGTGCTTCACAGATACGGTGTCCAGGACAACAGGCAGCCCTGTTAGGAAAACCACACTCAGAACTTGAAATCGGCAGCAGAATCCTGGCGCTGGGATGGCCTCCGGCACTCAGGCCATCCTCCCAGCCTCTCCGTGGGTCACGCCGCGGGCCCAGCCCTTCCAGTGCCTGCACCTGCTGCCCCAAAGGCCACCAGCCCAAACACACAGAGGCCTGGCTGCCCTCTGAGCAAAGCCGCCTCCTCCCTGTCCTTCCAGGGCTGCGCCCGCTTAGCGCCTCCGAGCAGACACGGCAGCTCCTGAGTCAGCCACATGAACACGTTTCGTGGAGCCGCAGCGATCTTATGATCAATAGCAGCCGAGGGTCATGAGTCAGGCTATGCGATCGCTCTGCCCCTCTGCCCAGATCCCCGGCTTCCAATGGAGGGGCGGCCCGGAGGGGGTGCGGCCCAGAGGGGGTGCGGCGACAGTCACCCGCGACGCCTCGCAAGGGCCTCTTGGCCTCTTCACCATTTCCCACGTGGAATGAGGGTGCGGGCCCCGGAGGCGCTCGGCGAGGGGAAGCCGCCGGTAGCGGTCAGCTGACTCTGAGGCTCCGTCCGTCTCCGGAACCCAGAAGCCACGTCTGGACAGAGCCGGCCGAGCTGCCGCCAAACACCACCGAACGGTTTTCAGGGATTAAATAGGGAGCAGTCCGGGTCCTGGGTGAGTGGACAGTTGTTAAGGGCAGAGGCCGTGAAAGGGCTCACGCTACCCGGACGGAAAGGAGAGAAAAGCGGCTCCCAGGCTGTGAATTTCCCCTGGAAGCAGCAACAGGGTCCCCGCCTGCCCCGACCCTCTGGTGTGGATTCTCCAGCAGTAAATGCTCCCTCCCCTGCCGTCCCCGGCCGGCGCCCCTCTGCGTCCCAGCCCGCCCTGCGCGAGGCCTTTTCTTCATGCATTTTACACAGAACACCCCGTGGCCACAGCCCAGGGCCGCCGCTGCCAGAGCCGGTGTCTCCCAGGAACCAGACACGGAGCCGCCGCCCTCAGAGGGGACACAGACACAGGCCACCCTCTCGCCGCCGGGCGGGGACACAGGTCGCCAGCTTCCCCAAAGCCTGTCATTTCTGTTCGTATGGAATGAGGGATGTTACTGTGCTTTTAAAAAGAATTAATACATACCGACATTTTAAGTGTCTCCGTTTTCATTTTCAATACGGCACGTGTCGATAGATGTCACCCCCACACAGAGGCCCCTTGGGAGCCTCCCTGGCCCTGAAGAGCACACAGGTTGCCCTGGCCAGTGTGGCTCAGTGGTAAGAGCGTCGGCCCAGGCACCGAAGGGTCTCGGGTTTGATTCCCAGTCAAGGGCACGTGCCTGGGTAGCAGGTTCGATCCCCAGTCCTGGCTGGGGCTTGTGCGGGAGGCAACCAATCGCTGTGTCTCTCTCACATTGATGTTTCTCTCTCGTCCCTTTCTTTCTCTCCCCCTCCTCCCTCTCTTCCACTCTCTCTGAAAATCAATAGAAAAAATACCCTTGGGTGAGGATTAACAAAATGCCAAAACACCGAGGGCTCGAAGGTTTTCCTTTATGAACGTCCCACACGGCCGTTACCGGCAGCCGGCAGCCCCCCTGCGAAGGGACTGCGCTTCCTGCTGGTGTCTGCGCAGGGCCGCGCCTCCCGTGGGGACCGTGGTGGGTGCTCCGTGGGCGAACAGATGGACAGGAGAACAGCGACCTCCTGTTCCACGGGGCTTCCCTTTGGGCGGGACAGTCACAGAGCCTCAAGTCACAGCCTCCAGCGAGACCCTGTTCCTCTCTGGTCTTCCTTCGGGGCCAGCGGAGGGGGAGCCCTGCCCCTGCAGACCCAGCATGGGGTTCCCCGGGCTCCCGGAGCCCCCAGCCTCAGACACAGCGGACGCCCTGGCCATCAGCTCCCTGAGCCCCGCCGCTAATTGAGGTTTCATTCAAGCCAGCCCGAAAGAATCAATGTGCGTTTTAAATTTTTGAAAAATAATTAAGACTATTGGACTAAATAGCCACATTAAAACATAAGTGGCGTTTAATTGTCTAGAAGAATCCGCGTTGGCCATGAGTGGCCAAGCCGCCAGGACCGAGCAGGTGAAGGGTTTTCTGGCCTGAGTGGCCGCAGAGACACCCCCGGGGTCCTTGGGTGCTGGGGCGATGGACGGGGCCACCCCCACCAGTGCCCGGCTCCCAGGACATGACCCCCACGCTCGCCCCAAGGCTCCCCACTGGGGGGGGAGGGGGGAGGGCACAGCGTCCTCTTGGAGCTCCCAGGAGAAAGGGCGCTGCCCTCGCTCCTGCCCTGGTGCTGCCCTGGGCCTGGCCGTGCCCCAGCCCCACTGACAGCGGAGGGTTGGGGTCAGGGTTCGAGCCTGGCATAGCCTCAGGCACAGCGCTCTGCCTCTCGGAGCCTCTGTTTCCTCCTCTGTCGGATCCTGAGGCACAGCTCCCAGGACAAGGGCCTCCAGGCCGGGGGCTGGTGACGGGGCAAGGGAGGCTGAGAGAGGCCGGGGGACAGGAGGGGCCTTCGCTGGGCAGGAGAACGGGTGCTGGGGGTGGGGCTAGCTGGTAGGATTGGAGTGGACAGTCCCCCCTCAGGCTCCCACGACTTAAATCCTGGCTGCACGCAGGAGTTCCCAGCATCAGCACCTCGTCTCACCCCCTCCCCACAGCCCCATGGGGAGCCTGGATAACCCACTTCAGGCCAAAAGGGTGGCTCTGCCCGCCCTGCCCGCCGCCCGCCCCGCTGCACACACACCAGCACCTCACGGCAGGCGGGCCGCGCCCCAGCCCTGGCCCAGCGGATGCTGCTGGCTCTGCCCCCGCCTCTCACATCCACTCCCCGAGGGTCACAGAAGAAAAGTCAAACGAAGCCGAGGGAGGGACGTGAGCATTTTGAGGAAGCCGCCTGGCCGGCTTTTCCAGGGCATTTCGGGGGGAGAGTCTGTTGGGAATGGAGCCGTTTCTGACACCCCCTAACCTCCCCCAGGTAGAAAGAAAAGCCCCCGGCGCGGTGCCTGCGGCACATGGGGACCCGCCCCCCATGTCGTCCTGGAGGGACACCTGCACTCCCAGGGGGCGAGCCTCCGGGGCCCGGCCCCGGTGCACGTGGCTGTGTGTGGATCCGTGGCCGGCCCCGCTCTGTGGCTTTAAACACATCCATCCTGAGTCCCTCCCAGACCGTGGGCTGGGCCGGCGTAGGCACGAGGGACGTCGGGCGTGTCCTGTACAGACAGCTCAGTGGGAGGGCCCTGCGGCCCCGGTGGCCTCCCTCCGCTCCCCCACGGTCCCCGAGCAGGAGGAGGCTGGCGTATGAGCAGCAGCTCCGCGAGCTGGCGGGAAAGAACGCGTCCTCTGACCCGCAGGCCCGCCAGCGGGAGAGCACAGTCATTCCAGGCCGTGTGTTTCCTGTCACCGGCTCCCTCCTGCCTCTGGCCTTGGGCACCCCAAACTGCAATCCGGTCTCGGGAAGGGCCTTCTCTGGACATGAAAAGCCCAGAGAGGCTGACGGGAGTTCAGGGCTCTCGGGTACAGGAAAGTGCCCCCCTACAGCCTCTTGTTCTTTGTGGGGGCACCGGGGACACCCCATTCTACAGCTGCCGAGAGGCGGGCAGAATCCAGGGTTAGGACTCAGCAACAGGAAAACTCGGGCGACTGGTAAAGGTTGTTGGGGTGACTAGGGAGGTGAATGGGGCAGGTGTAAATGCTGACACCAGCCCCCACACTCTGAAGCCATCAGCTGGGGTCGGGGGGGGGGGACCCACGAGGGGTTGGCTGAGCGAGAACACTGGCCGTGCACGGGGGAGGGACGATGCGCCCCCCCGCGGGGTGGCTGCTGCGCCTGCGAGCGAGCGGCCCCTTTGCTCCCACCAAAACGGAGGGTCAGACATCAGAGGCCCCGACTGAAGAAAGTGAACAAATAGATGAGACGATGGTTTTCAGGACATCGGCTCAGAGAGTGAAGGACAGCGGCCCCTGGACGATGGTAAACAAAGGGGTGAGCCCCTCCAGGGCCACAGCTCACAGCCGAACAGGTCCGGCAGCGCCGTGGACAGGGGCCTGGGCGGTGCCTGTGGACTGAGTTGAGCAGACTTGGCTGCAAGTCCAGAGGCCAGACAGCTCCTGGCCACCGGGTCCCTTTCTTCTGCGGGGACCCAGCCCCAGGCCAGCCTTGTGAGTCTGTTCTGTCCTTGCATTTGCTCCAGCTTCTCCTGATTCCAGAGAGGGGGAGACAGAGGGACCAGGGAGGGAAGGAGGGAGGAAAAGAGAGGGAGGGAGGGAGGGAGGGAGGGAGGGAGGGAGGAAGGAGAGGGGGTGGCGGTAGACTCGCTGTGTCCTCCTTCCAGGATGGAGACAGCAGCAGTTCTGGGGCAGAGCCGCCTCCTCCGTGTCAGCGTTTCCAGGCGCGTCTGCAGGAGAAGGGGGCAGCGAGGGCTGGAGGCACCCAGGTGTCAATTAGTGCAAATTATAACCGAGCCGCCTGCACCGGGTCGGAGGCTCTGACATAATGTGTCCGGGGCTGGCTCCCTGAACCACAGGAGTCCGCCTTGTCCTGCTTCTTGGGAAGATGTATGGCTGTTTTCAATGCGGAGGGAAGAAGGCTTCGAGTTCCTCTTCTGCTAAGAATGCTGAGGAGGCCCTGGGAAGAGGAGAGAGGCCAGCCTGCCTCCGGGGCCGCCTGGGAAGACGCTGCCCGCAGCGTTCAGGTGGCACAGGCCGCACGGCCGGGGACAGGTGCACAGGCGCAGCCAGCAGCCTCGGCCCCTCCCATGCCCGGTGACTGACCTCCCCTGGCGGCCTGTGCGGGCCTGGGCCGGTGGACACTGTCCCGCGTGAGAACAGCTTCTGTCTCCCACACGACAGTCCACCCCCACCCGCCCCTCCCAGGGCCACACAGGGCTGCCTCATGCCCATTCCACAGATGACTAACCGAGGCTCAGAGACCGGAGGGAGCTGACCACGGACTCCAAGCCTGTGGCGGGACAGCCTGGGTGCACCCCACCGCCTCGCCACCTCTGGGCACAGGGCACCAGGGCTCGGTCCTCCTGTTCCGCGAGTTGGTGACAGCGCACACCTGTCCTTGCAAGGCCGTCAGGAGATGGGGAGAGAGGACGGAGCCGCCCACGGCAGGTGCCAGAGCAGGTGGAAGAGAAACACTGTAACCAGAGCCGTCAGTCACGGCCCAGCGGTGTCATGGTCAGCGGACCACTCCATCCCGCTCAGCCGCTCAGGAGCCAGGCAGAGAGTCTTTCCCCAGCCCTTGCTGTGGGGGTACTGTGCTGCCCCGCCCATCACACTGATCCTGCCCACCGGGCTGGCCCCGCCCATCACACTGATCCTGCCCACTGGGCTGGCCCCGCCCATCACACTGATCCTGCCCACTGGGCTGGCCCCGCCCATCTCACTGATCCTGCCCACCGGGCTGGCCCCGCCCATCACACTGATCCTGCCCACTGGGATGGCCCCGCCCATCACGCTGATCCTGCCCACCGGGCTGGCCCCGCCCATCTCACTGATCCTGCCCACTGGGCTGGCCCCGCCCATCTCACTGATCCTGCCCACCGGGCTGGCCCCGCCCATCTCACTGATCCTGCCCACTGGGCTGGCCCCGCCCATCTCACTGATCCTGCCCACTGGGCTGGCCCCGCCCATCTCACTGATCCTGCCCACCGGGCTGGCCCCGCCCATCACACTGATCCTGCCCACTGGGATGGCCCCGCCCATCACGCTGATCCTGCCCACCGGGCTGGCCCCGCCCATCGTGCTGACTGGTGGTTGCTGCCTAGGCTGCTGACAGAGGGGCACAACCTTGCACACGGGTGTGTAAACGCCACTGTCCCAAGGCCCTGTGACTCCCTGCTTGTTGCGGCCAAAGGTAAACTGAGGTGGGGGGGAGGGGGTGAAAAGATTAAGGAAAGACAGACAAGAGAATGAAAGCTGAGTCTCGGTGGGACACTGCCTCCCTGATGAGGAGACAGCGCCTGCGCCCACAAGCCGTGTCTTTATTTTATAGCAGATGCCACGAGGCAAAGTAGGGGCGTGATCACGTTGTTTACAGCATTCTCGTGAGTTTCAATCTCACTCAACCACATGCACCTGAACTCTAGCACAAGGCACGTGGGGCTACGTGTTCGGACCATAGGTTCAAGCTCACAACCACAGCCGTTGGCTATGATTGTGCTGGGAGGGCCCTGCCCTCCAGCTGGGACTTGCACGTGGCAATGAGAGGACCCTGTCCTTTCATTAGTCCGAGGCTTGAACCTGGCCAAAACACTAGCCGCGCCCCATACCTGCTGGCTCCCCATCTCTCCTCCAGGACCTGAGTCTCCCCCACACCCAGCAAATAAGGGAGGGTGACAGGCACACAGGGCCCAGCCCCTGGGGTGCCCCTGGCTGTCCCCCCTGAGTTGCTTGGCTCAGTGAGTCCTGCTGCCCTCATGGGCGAACACATGGTTTACCTCCCACTTTACAAAGGGGGAAGCTGAGGCTCTGAGTGCCTGTGACACTCGCCAAGGCCATGGGCAATGGGGCGGGGCAGGAGGGCAGCCCAGGCTCCCCTGAGCTGCCCATTCTCTGGTGTCCAATCAGCAGCTTGGACTGAAGCTGGGGGACATCCCGGCTCGGGGAGCGGACGGGGACCTGAAGTCCCAGCCGAGCTCACCCTGGCCCACTTCTCCTCCCCCCACCCGCCCCCAAAGGCACTTCTGGGTCTGTGATGGGCCCCCAGGAGGAAGACGGGGTGGGCTGAGGCGGCCATGGTGCTGGTGACACTGCAGGGGTACCCACCTCTTGCCCACCTGCTCTGGGGGTCCCCCAAGTCCTCCCCATGCTGCTCTCTGCAAAGCCCCACCCCACGCAGGGCGGGGCAGGCACTGGGGGCTTCCCCGAATGGGTGCGGGTGCAGGGGCCGTCAGGGGGTAGGGGGGTGGGGGGAGGGCAGGGGCCCTTAGGGGCTGCCAGATGCCCAAGGCAGACAGACAGACAGACGGACAGACGGACGCCCGCTGCCTCCCACTCCCACAGCTGCTGCTTTTGTGTTGTCTTTTTTCACATTTAAAAAATATATATTTTTGCATTTCCCCTTCCCATCTGGTCCCTGCGCCCCGGGCCGCAGCCAGGCTCAGCTGTGGCTAATCGAAAATGCCATTAATATAAATTGGGGCTAATTACTCAGCCCCCCCTCGGCCATCCCGCCCCGGCTTCGGGAGGCGGGCCTGCTGGAACATTCTGGGAGCTTCCCGGGAAGGCCGAGCCCCCTGTGCATACTCCCCGGCTCCCAGCTTTCTCGGGAACAGGCAGCCTCGGGGGGTCTCTCTCCCTCCAGCTGCGCGGGGCACATGCTCAGATCAGGAGCCCATGAAAGATGAATGTCCTGCTTCGCGTGCCAGGCGGGAGCCGCCCTGCGACGGCGGCGGCTCCGGACCGGCTTTCCTCCTCAGGGCCTTCCTCTCGGCAAAGCTCTGTGATCACATATTCATCAGCTCAGGTTTGCAGTGAGCTGTCGGGGTGGGGGTGGGTGCTCCGGACACAGCCGCTCTTTCCTGCTCCTTCAAGTGAACGTCCAAGCAGAGGCGGCACCCTCCGGGGTGCAGGAGCCCAGGGCTGGTGTTGGAGGGGGGCGGGGGGGGAGAGCAGTGGTTCTCAACCTCGGCTGCACATTAGAATCACCTGGGAATCTTTTTAAAATCCTGATTTCTGGGCCTCATCCTCCGGAAATTCTGTTTCCTTGTTACTAATGTGACCCCACCCCATAACAAAGAAACAGAAGTTCCGGAGGATGAGGCCCAGAAATCAGGATTTAAAAAGATTCCCAGGTGATTCTAATGTGCAGCCAAGGTTGAGAACCACTGGTGTAGAGGGTCAGGCCAGTGAAGACCCGCCTTGAGGATCTTCTGACCAAGACCAGCCTGGGAGCTCCGTGTGACAGCAGATGGTCCAGAACTGGGAGCTGAGACGCCTCAACGTGGGGGAGAGATGGAGGGGCTGTGTCATTGCATTGCATTCTGGGAATATCCCTTTGTCATCTAAGGCAACGTGGGATGGAGTCTTTAAATATCTCTAATGCGTGGCATCAATTTCCTGCCACAGGCAGCGAAGAAAGCCATGGCGTGTGGGCAGGGGTGGGATGGGGCGGCCTCCCATGTCTTCATCACACTCACCGGGGAATCCACGGCCCCACAGGCACTCCTGTCACCTGGCCCGGGACCCAGGAGCTCCCAACCCCACACCAGGGCCTGTTCACATCCACGCACCTGGCGGCTCTATCCGCCGCGCTGTGAGGGTCCAAGAGTTCAGGGGACAGACGCCTGTCAGCCCTCACCTGTCCCCTCCGAGCTCCGTGAGCCTGGACTCGGTGCCTCACGTCCGACCTTCTCGGCCAGCAGCGCTCGCCCAGCAGCCGCAGGTGTGCGGTTCTGAGTGACGCCTCCTCGTTTCGCCTCCTCTCTGTCCGCGGTGACAGAGGTGCCACTTATCAGTTCTGTGCCGGGAGCTGTAATTTCGCGTTTGTCAAGATTAGCTCACGCGGGTGACCGGGGCAGTCACTTCCTTTTCTGAAAATGAACTAAAAGCTTCCACGGTGGCCTGTCAGCACTGGAGAGCCTCGCAGGCCATCACCCACTGGGGACCCTGGCAATCAGATCAGCTCCAGCGAGCTCAGCGCTCAGACCGTCCCCGCTGTGCTTTCTCAGCCTCCTCTGCTGCTGCTCGGGCAGAGTCCGCAGCCCCGCCAGCCCGGCTCACGGGCTCATGGACCCACGGGCTCATGACACCTGGACTCACGGGCACACAGGCACATGGTTCATGGACTCACGGGCTCACAGGCTCACGGGCTCATGGCACACGGGTTCACAGGCTCATAGACTCATGGGCTCATGGCACCTGGGCTCACGAGCTCACAGGCTCACGGGCTCACAGGCTCACAGGCTCACGGGCTCATGGTACACGGGCTCACGGGCTCACAGGCTCACGGGCACATGGGCTCACGGGCATATGGGCTCATGGGCTCACTCAGGTTTGTGCTCTGTGTTTGTTCGGGAGTGGGAGTCCACACACTACATACATTGTTTCCCTTATCGGTGCTGTGCTGGCTGGTTCCTTCTGTATCGCTACCCTGTCCTTTAATCCTGCTTTTCAACCGTTGATCCTTGGGAACTTGGGAAGATTCCAGGGGAAGCACAGGTGTTTACACAGTGAACAGTAACATGCCCGTGTCTGAACGTGCCACGGACCCCGAGCAGAGGCACTGGGGAATTTCTGCTCCGGGAAGCGGCCCAGACTGTGGCCCAGCTCGGTGTTCAAGAGCTGGGAGGTTAAAAGCGTGACGCTGCTGCTGCTTCCGCTTCTGCGAGTGTATGCAAACCACACTGTTTGCTGCTTCTTCCCCTGCAACAACCAGCACCTGTGGACTCAGTGTGGTCGCCGGGGTCAGCCAGGGTCAGCCGGGGTCAGCCGGGGTCAGCCAGTGTCAGCTGGGGTCAGCCAGGATCAGCCGGGGTCAGCCAGTGTCAGCTGGGGCCAGCCAGGATCAGCCGGGGTCAGTCAGTGTCAGCTAGGGTCAGCCAGGATCAGCCGGGGTCAGCCAGTGTCAGCCAGGGTCAGCCAGGGTCAGCCAGGATCAGCTGGGGTCAGCCAGTGTCAGCTAGGGTCAGCCAGGATCAGCCGGGGTCAGCCAGTGTCAGCTAGGGTCAGCCAGGATCAGCCGGGGTCAGCCAGTGTCAGCTAGGGTCAGCCAGGATCAGCCGGGGTCAGCCAGTGTCAGCCAGGGTCAGCCAGGGTCAGCCAGGATCAGCCGGGGTCAGCCAGTGTCAGCTAGGGTCAGCCAGGATCAGCCGGGGTCAGCCAGTGTCGGCCGGGGTCGGCCGGGGTCAGCCAGTGTCAGCCGGGGTCGGCCGGGGTCAGCCAGGGTCGGTCGGGGTCGGTCGGGGTCAGCTGGGGTAGGCAGACCAGCGTGGAGAAACGGGTACCCATCTTCCCACGGCTGTGGGTGTTGGGCCAGGGCCATGCAGAGGTCACCAGGAGCGCCCTGGTGACTGTCTGCAAGGGAACTGGAGAGCCAAGACCTGGGTTCACGCCCTCGAACCCTGAGAGCGAGCCAGGGGGCAGCCCCTCTGGGCTTCCGCCTCCCGGGTGAAGTACAGAAATGAAACCTGCTTTAATCTTTTTTATAGTAAGATTCAAAGTGTACCATTTTTTTATTGATTTGAGAGAGAGAGAGGGAGAGAGAAACATTGATCGCTTGCCTCCCATATGCACGGGGACTGGGAATGGAACCCGAAACCCAGATACGGGCCCTGACCGGATGGAACCGGCCACCTTTCGGTGCACAGGGCGGACGCCTGCTTTAGATTTCCAAGGCGACAGGAGATCGATCGCTGTACACATCTCCCTGCCCAGAGCAGGCACTCACTCCCGGCTGCTGTTACCACTGATTAGAAAACAATCAATTGATGACAGTATTAATCACTCAGAACCTCACTGAAAGCTGAAAGCTCCTGGACTGAGAAGCCTCATTATTTTTCTCTCATGAGCCAGCTGTTCCCTCCCCCTAAAACGACAGGCAGGGAAGTGAGGGTGAAGCAGGATCGCACCCACCAGAGGGACCAGCGAGCTCCCGCCAACCGCCCCCTCGTCCCCCGGGGAATCTGGACGGAAGGGCAGTTTGCTGTGTGCATTCGTGACAGTTTACTTTTGGCTCAGAAGGTGCTTCTTCCTTGTTAAATATTTACAAGGTGTTTTTATTTATTATTTACGAGGCGCTGGGGAAAGTCTGATTTCGGCTTTGTGGATGGGATCAGCGGCATGGATTTTCTCTTTCACTCCCGGAGGCTGGCTCCCGGCCCAGCCAGGGAGGAGCAGGCCTGGGACCCAGGGCTGCGCCCTCCTGCCCCTCTCCAGCTGCTGCCACCTCCCTCTCTCTGCATCCTGCTGTGGCTGCCACCTTCCCAGGGGGCAAAGGAGCTGGGCCTCCCTGTCCTCAGTGCCACTCACTCTGACGCAGCTGACGCCCTTTATCTTCCCCAAGTCAAAGAGAGACGCCGCCTATCTCCCCGGACGTGTTGATGATGTCACTTGGTCTCGGGAGGATTCGGCTCCCCATCCTTCACCCTCCATTCTAATTGATTTATTAACCTTTAAACATGTACCCAGAAAATAAATGGCTTAATAAAATAAATTATGTCGTCCTCGGTGACGCCTGAAATCCACTGAAACTTGAGAAGGGACTAATGAAGCGGCAAAGGAATGATTAATGAAGGAAACACACTTAATAAAGAATAATTTATTAGTGATCGCAGGCACCTCACACTGCCCTGGGGGTTCCTGGGAGATGACACTGCAATTTCTTGAACTCCTGGGACAGAGGAGGCAGACCCACGGGCACGAGGGCACTGTGGACCGGCAGGGAGAACGGGAGGCAGGAGACCCCTCTGCTGAGAGCGCGGTGGTGCCGGATGCTGTGCTGGCCGTGCACTGGGCTGCTTCATCTGATCCTCATACAAACCTTGGCCAGTGGAGCCATCCCCAGGCCTCAGGGCCCTGGGCTCCTTACCCATGTGTTTGCATCCCACTCATCATACCGCTCCCACACCGACAGCAGTCATCCATTCTACATCCATCCTTCCATCCATCCATCCATCCTTCCATCCATCCATCCATCCATTCTTCCATCCATCCATCCATCCATCCTTCCATCCATCCATCCTTCCATCCATCCATCCTTCCTTCCATCCATCCATCCTTCCATCCATCCACCCATCCATCCATCCATCCATTCTTCCATCCTTCCATCCATCCATCCATCCTTCCATCCATCCATCCATCCATCCATCCATCCATCCATCCTTCCTTCCATCCTCCCATCCATCCATCCATCCATCCTTCCATCCATCCATCCACCCTTCCATCCATCCATCCATCCTTCCATGCATCCATCCTTCCATCCATCCATCCATCCATCCATCCATCCTTCCATCCATCCACCCATCCATCCATCCATCCATTCTTCCATCCTTCCATCCATCCATCCATCCATCCATCCTTCCTTCCTTCCTTCCACCCTTCCATCCTTCCTTCCATCCTTCCATCCATCCATCTATCCATCCATCTATCCATCCACCCACCATTTATACATCCATTCATCCATCCATCCATCATCATTATCCATTCATCCATCCTTCTATCCAGCCAGGCAGCCAGCCACCCTTCCATACTTCCATCCATCCGTCTATCCATCTACCCACCCACCCATCCACCATTTATACATCTATTCATCCATCCACCCATCATCATTATCCATTCATCCACCCTTCCATCCATCCATCCATCTATCCATCCATATATTCATACATCCACCATTTATCCATCCACCATATATTCTTCCATTCATCCATCCATCCATCTATCCATCCACCCACCCACCCATCCACCATTTATACATCCATTTATAAATCCATCCATCCATTCATCCATCCATCTATCCATTCACCCACCCATCCACCCTTCTATACATCCATCCTTTATCCACCCATCCATTCTTCTATGCATTTATTTGTCTATCTCTTCACCCATCCTTTATCCATCCA
The DNA here is from genome assembly GCF_028538775.1 of Myotis yumanensis. Classification (NCBI taxonomy): domain Eukaryota; kingdom Metazoa; phylum Chordata; class Mammalia; order Chiroptera; family Vespertilionidae; genus Myotis; species Myotis yumanensis. The sequence goes on from NW_027223753.1 coordinate 2,794,010, forward strand.
TCCATTCATTTATCTATCCATCCACTCTTCCCTCATCCATCCAGCTATCTATTCACCCACCATCATTGCTCACTCATTGACCAATATTCACCGGTTATCTATCAACAGGACTCCCTCCATCCTTGTCTCCCCAGCAAGTGATCCTCACCTCACATTACGTCACAAACAGTTTTGCTAAACCAGCACCATCATCAGTTTCCACTCAGGGGTCCACCACCTCAAGAGTGATGGTGCCAGCCCTTGGGGAACCTCAAGCCTTTCCTGTGGTTCCTTTAACCTAGAGGTAGACCTGTCTGCACCACCACCCAGACTCTAGCCCGTTCACTCACACGAGACCTTTGCTGTGAGAGGTCAGCCCTGGCCTGGTGGCTTGACTGAGTTGGAGAAAGGCTGCATGCCTGGGGATGGGCAGGGAATCCCTTGAGGCTCTGGGCGGCTCTGGAGCACGCTGTCAGGTGGGAATTGGCTCACCCCCGTCCTGCAAGCTCATGTCTTTATGAAAATGGAAGGAGCCCCGTTGAGCGTGTCTAGGCCTCATCCCTCTTGGCCAAGGGGCAGAGCCTTGTATGTGGAGAATTTAGCCTCGCCAGCGAGAGGTCTGGTGCTTGCCTCGGCCTCTGGGAGGCATCTCTGTGTGTCCTTGTGTACCTGGGGGTCTGGGGCCACGCCAGACACTCTAACAATGTGACTCAGAGTGGGGACCTCCGGACACGTGGTATCAGCTCCCCCTTGAGTGGCCTGGCGCCTGAGGTCAGCCATAGGAGTGGCCAGCCGGGTCCCATGGGACCCGCAGGCTGGGGAGCGTTTCTGGCGGGGGGTACTCCCAGGCATTGTCACACGTCGTTCCTACAGGAGTTGGCGCTGTGCACGGCTCACGGGTGGGCACAGCTGGAAGCTCTGCTGGGGACCCTTTCTTCCTGCGTCCCAGGCATCTCTCTGGAGGATGGAACCTGTCTTTTCACTTCCCGAAACCACAGCTGCGAGGGTAGCAGGTTCCAGGGAGTCCCCGAGCCCGCCTAGGGGATCACTAAACTTGAGGGCCTGGGAGCTCCGTGTGACAACGCCCGTGGAGCGCCATCCACCAGGAGAGACCGCGGGCTCTGCAGGTGGTCGGAAGTAAGGATGGCCGTGTGGACACTTCCCTTAAGCTACAGGCAGCTTCCCACCCGGTTCCCGCCAGGACCTGGTGACGGAGGTGCCGGGGCTGCGCGTCCACAGGCAGCTGCTGGGAGGTGGGCCAGCCTCCATGCGGAGCTGGGATGATCCCCGGGGTGTGCGCAGGTGCCCCTCACGGCCTCGGTCCCCCGCAGTGCCCCTCCCTCCCCATTGTTACTGTCATGTTTTATAGGCAGAACTCGGATGGAGTGAGTGGAAAGCACTTTCGCTTGAGTTTCATCAAAGGAAGTAATAAGAAATCCATAATCTTATAAATAGGTGATAAGACGAGTCTTTAAAATAAATGAGGTAACCGCTTAATCACATGTAGGGCAGAGGCGTGGGGACAGCGCCGGCTCCAGCTGCTCCTCCCTTTAATGGGCCCTCGCTAAGAAAGCAAGTGGGGCGCCCTTTATCACCCCCAGCCTGGGAACCCGACGCACCCCCTGACTCCGCCCTCACAGCCACCGGAGAGGGAGGTGGCCTTCCCCCGGAGCTCAAGGGGCACAGCTGGGTCCCCTGACCCCGCGGCCAGAGGCCTCCCCCATCGGCCATCGGCTCCCAAAGAACATGCCCGGGTCTGGGCACGACGTTCCAGGAGGTCCATGGAGAAGCCGGGGGGATGGAGGTCTGGCTACACCCCCGCCGGCCCCACAGCTCTGGGGTCCAGATGCCCCCACTCCACCTCCTGAGATAGAACACCCCCAGCACCTCGCCCACTCCCTCCACAATCCCGGCTACCCCTCCTAACCCCACCCCACCGTGCCTCCGTCCCCACGGGGACAGGTCCAGGTCGGATGGCTTCCTCAGATGATCACAGCACTCCTCTTCCCCACCCCACTACAGACTGAATATTTGTGTCCCCAGATTCATATGTTGAGCCCCAAACTCCCAGTGGGATGGTGTTTGGAGGAGCCGGCTTCGGATAACCATAAGAAATACCACAGACCAGAGTTTTTTTTTACAAGATTGTATTTTTTTCATTTTTAAATATATTTTTATTGTTGATAGTATTACAGATACGTCCCATTCCCCCCCTTTCCTACCCTCCCCCCAACCCCTACCCACCCCCTAGGTCTTCACCACCCTACGGCCCGTGTCCATGGGCTGTGCATGTAAGTATATAAGTTCTCTGGTTTATCGTGTCCCCACCCCACATCGAGGCATGTCAGTCTGTTCCCTGCCTCCCAGATCAGAGTCTTAAACCAGGGAAATGTGCTCTCTCCCAGCCCTGGAGGCGGGAAGCCCCAGAGCCAGGGGTGGGCAGGCTGGTCCTCCCCGGGCCTCTCTCCTGGGTGTGCAGGTGGGCGCCGGCTCCCTGTGTCCTCAGGTGGTCCCTTCTGTGTGTCTGTGTCCTGATCTTCTCCTCTTAGAAGGACACAGTCCTGCTGGATTAGGCCGACCCGGGGACCTCGTTTCACCTTAATCTCCTCTTTAAAGACTCCACATGCAGTCACATTCTGAGGTCCTGGGGAATGGGACTTCATAAATGAACTTGCGGGACACAACCCAGCCCATAACACACCCTCACTGGGGGGAATGAGCAAAAGACATAAATAGACAAGTCACAGATTCAGAAAGACAAAAAAGGGCAGACACTTGTAAGCACATACGTGTCACCATCAATGAAACGCCAGGTTTCCCCTCGGGGTTTCCACAGGCTGCTCACAGGGGTGGTGACCGTCTGCCCTGGGTGCCAGGTCCTGGGACCGCAAAGATGACCGGGACCAACTCCTTTTAACGCCAGGAGCCCGCCTTTGGAAGCACCTGCCAACCCATCCACGATGCCACGGAGAAATGGAGAGAGACATCGTTGGTGCCGCACCTGATGGACAGCTCAGAGGTGGCCCGGGTGGCCCTCCTCCTGGCCTTGCCCTCATGTGGCCTCCCCTGGAGTGTGGGCTGCTGGTGACTTGCTCCTAAGGAATAGACTGTGGCAAAGCGATGACCAACACTCCCGGGATCGGCTCACCCTCTCACTTCCGTCTGCTGGTTCTCCGTCTCTCGCCCTTGTGCTTTGCTCTGACGAACAAGCTGCTGCGCTGGGAGCTGCAGGGAGGCCGCAGTGCCCAGGCCCTGAGGGAGCCTCGGGCCGATAGTCAGAACGATACTCAGGCCCTCGGTCAACAGTCTGGAGCGCCTGACTGCTGCCATCAACCACTGAGTGAGCCTCGACGTGAACCCTTCCCCGGTCCAGCCTTCCGATCAGACCTCAGCCCTGGCCACCATCTGGAGTGCAGCCTGTAGGAGATCCTGAAGCAGAGGAGTCGCTCAACTCCTGACCTCGAAAACTGGGCCATAATCCATGTGTGTTGAGTTCAGGGCTACTCGTTACGCAGCATAGAGAACTGATACATGGCCCCAAGCATGCTCCCTACAGCCTGGCTCCACAGCTGTGTCCACAGTCCCTTCACTCCCCACACTGGGCTGCCTCCTCCTCACTCTCAGGAACCACCAGGTCAGTCCACAAAAGTGGGTTCTTGAGAGAAAGGCCACGTGCCCGTGGCTGTGAGCTCAGAGAGAGCCACGTCTGACTTCTTCCCCAGCCCTGTGTCCGGCACCAGCTGAGTGCTCAGCAGATGGTCTTCGTGGGCAGCCGGGCTCATGGGGACCTCAGCCCTGAGAATTCACTCGTGCAGGGGTGCAATGTGTTCACGGGAACCCCGCCCTCACAAACGCCCGCTACAGGTGGGCACTGCAGGGCTGAGCCCCTTCGTTCATTTTAAAACACACTTCCTGGGCCCTCCTGACCTGCGTGCTAGGGGTGCTGGCCGTGAGTGACATCAGGCTTGTGGGGAAGGGACGGGAAACGGTCCTAGACTTGACCAGCAGGAGGTCAGGGGCTCACACAGCCCCAGCTCCCTCCAGGCCTGGGCACTACCGGCCCGCAGGAGGCGTCTCGCTCTGGCCGCCCCCTCGAGGCTGGTTTCAGAACAGCGACCCCCACAGGACACCAGGCGTGTGCTCCCAGCCGCCCCCTTCACTCAGCCCCCAGCCGCCTCGCCCCGAAACCGGCCTGGAGATCGGTGTGGGAAGATGCCAGCTCCCGGCCCATAACTCATGTTCAGTAACCAAATTATTTTTCTTTGGCGGCATGAAGGGCAGATCAGGCTTAATGAGTCCAGCCCCCTGGATGGCGGCTGCTCCTTCCATTAGGCCTTTACAAGGTTCTTGCAAATTAAAAATGGGAAAAGGAGTCCCTCCCCGCCCGCCTGCGCCTCCTCCGGGCAGGAGCCGCCTGATGGTTGTGATTTCCGTGTCCCCACCGCCCTTATCTCGCGGAAAAATCATTCCGTAATTTTTATGAGGCTCCCGGTAATCCAGGCGACGCTGAGCGATGGCCCTGGACCGTGTCCCCGCTCCTCCGCTCCTCCGCGGCTCCCGGGGGCGGGGGGGGGGGGGGGGGGGGGGTTAGGCGCTCCTTTAATTTACTGTTTGCAATAAGCAAGGCCTCGTCCACACCCTCCAACACATCATTCTTGTAGCCCGGCTGCTATGGCCAGGAGGGCGGCCAGGAGCCCCAGGTAGGGTGACAATGCCATCTTGTCGCCCTCAGCCCCAAGCCAGCTGGGACCCGCCAGGTGGCTGCGGGAGGGGCTGGGTCCCGGAGTGGGGGCCAGGAGAGTGAGGAAGGTCAAGGTCCTCCAGGGCCTGGACAGCGAGGGGAAGGGGCAGCCGACCGGAGCTTCACCAAGGAGATGAGACGTCCGGTCAACCGCCCGCCTTCCTTCCGCCCCGCTGGACCTAGCGGGACGCGTGTGCCTGGCTCCGCAAACCAGGCTGTTCCGAGCCCCGGGGAGGCCTGGGAGACTTGGTGATGGCTTTGGGTGACGCTCCCTCGTGGCTGTAAGTGACCGGAGGGGTAGCGGAGCCTGTCACCTTGGCCTGGTCCTGGTCCTGCTCTGCGGGGTTGTGGGACCAGCAGGGATGGGGGCTTTGAGGTCTGTCCGTCGAGCCTGCCCCCGGCTCGGACGTTGGTCCTGGGAGCTGCATGTCACCCGGCGCCGGCAGCGAGCGTCTAGGTCAAACCTCCATCCTCAGGCAGCAGCGTGGCCAGAAGGGGCAGCTCGCATAGCTGACCTGCCCATGTGGCCTTGAACTAAAAAATGAAGACAATCCTGCTTCTGGGGAGTCTCAGAGAAAGAACAAAATACTCCCGGAAGTGGGAGTCCGCAACCCAAGCCCACAGATTCCAAAACCAAGGAACAGAAACCCCTCTGAGCTTGGCCACAGGCAGGCGGCGGGGAGGGGGGTGCGGGGGGACCCTCCTTCAGGAAGTGCCTTCAAGGACGCCCCCCTCTCTCTCCTAAAACGTCCTCATGGCCACAGAGAAGAGCCACCGGGACACTGGCGCTGACGCATGGCACCTCCACGGAGCTCGGGGGGGCTCCCGCCAGCACTCGGGGAGCGGCTCTCATTACCCCGGGACGGCCCAGCGGCCTGAGCGCCCGACACCAGACCTCGACGGGACCAGCAGTGGGTGCCCTGACCACGGAGGGACAGCGCGTCACAAAATTAAGTGACTGTTCAAGCCTGCGACACAGCACAGGAACAGGGTTCATGGGTTGTCCCCAGCGAGGGTGAGCCCGCGGGCATCGGGGAGGGAGGCCGTCCACGGCTGTTGGTGGCCCCGCGCTCTGTAATTAGCTCATCCATGACTGCACGCCCGCACCGCCGCCTTGGTGCTCATTAGTCACCATCACAGCCTTCACACCCCACAGGTGGCGAAACAAACGGGGATTTGCCGAGAGCCTGGCTCCCGTGCGACAGTGGGCCCTCGAGCCACGTGTCCCGATCGGGGACACTTTCATCAGGTGACAGGGGCCGGGTCGAGTTCTTGTCTGTGTGACTCTGTAACGTTCCCGGCCCTGCGGCATTCTGGAGGGGCATGAGCTGGGATAGCATGGCAAGGTGTCAGCAGCAGCCTCCCTCCTCGACAGAGGGAAGATCGGGGGCCCTCCCGCCCCCGGCCCCCAGCCCCTGTGGCCCAGCCAGGCCCTCAGCCCTGGCGCTGGCTGATGCTGGAGGTTCCAGGGCGGGGCGAGGTCACCTGTTTCAGACACACGGTTTCTTTAAAGGTTCAGAAAGGACATTTGCAGCTGTCTTAGTCAGTTCAAGCTGCGTAACAAAAATACCATAGACTGGGCCCGGCCGGCGAGGCTCAGGGGTTGAGCGTGGACCTGTGAGCCAGGAGGTCATGGTTCAATTTCCAGTCAGGGCACAGGCCTGGGTTGTGGGCTTGATCCCCAGTAGGGGGCGTGCAGGACCCCAGGGGCAGGGCCGCCAGGAAACCCAGCGCCCTCGGGAATAAGCACCGAGAGTTCCATTCATTTCAGATGGAGATGCCCGTGTCCCGTGTCCCGTGTCCCGGGGGTGGGAGGGCAGCCTGGCAGAGAAGAAAGATGTGGTCCAGGTGGGAGGGCAAAGGTCAGGACCCCTGTCCAGGCTCCGACCCAGAGCCCCTGCTTCCAGAATGTTCTCCGCTGAGCACACCCCCTCACCCCACCAGCTCTCCAGGTCCTGCTGTTCCAGCCGCCTGCTGTGAGCTCATGATGACACGGTGAGGAGGGAGCCTGGACCGTGGAGGTGCAGCTCGAGGCTCGGGCCGAGTTCGCTCCCTCCCCCCTCCCCCTAGGGATGTCCCCTGAGCCCGGACGGGAGCTAAAGACAGCCACGCCGCCATGTAGGAATTCCTTTTTTTCTTTTTTTAAATATATTTGTATCAATGTCAGAGCGGACGGGAGAGGGAGAGAGAGAAACATCAATAATGAGAGAGAATCACGGATCTGCTGCCTCCTGCACGCCCCACACTAGGGATCGAGCCCGCAACCTGGGCAGGTGCCCTGACCGGGATCAAGCCATGACCTCCTGGTTCCTAGGTCGACGCTCAACCCCTGAGCCACGCCGGCCGGTCAAGGCTGATTTCCTAAGGAAACCTCGTTTCACAGAGCTTCATTTTTCTTTCTTTTTTTTTCTTTTTGGCTCCTTCGGGGAAAGTAAGAACATGGACATCCTGTCCCAGCAGGAGAATAGACCCCTCGGAGGACAGAGGCTGCGTGCAGGGGCCCGACTGCCGTCTCATCCAGACCATTAACATTTTTAATCAAGGGTTTCGGTGATTGCGCGCCCGGGGCTGGCTGTTGTCTGGCACCGAAATCCATCTCAGTCCAAATAAAACGCAATTAGTGCGAGCTGCCAGCGGACGCGTGGGCCCCCGGGCGCTGATGTTCCACGCTGCGCATGGCGGCGCCAGGGGGCTCCGGGGTGCGGCACAGGGACAGGTGGGCCCAGGAGCCCACCCGGGACCCGGGGCCAGGAGCTGGGAGGGAGCCAGGCTCTCAGAGGCCCAACACCACTGGCCTGGCCGGTGCCAGCCAAGCCCCTCTCCTTCCGGTTCCACAGGGTCCATGTGCAGGTGACGGGGCGCCAGCCCCAGCGTGACGCTCCTGCTCCTCCGTCAGCTCCCCGACGGCTCCCTCGGGGGCCTTTCCCTCCCGCCCAGCCTGCTCTCCCGTCCTCAGGGCCACATTCCCCTGCCTCCTTCCCTCCTGCGGGCTCCCCAGGGCCCGCCTCAGCCTGAGGGAGGCCCCCCGCCGGCCTTAAAGGGAGCCGCAGAGGCATGCGGAGCCACGTGAGTGCAGACCTGTCCCAGGCGCATGGAGAGTCGGCCACGTTTCACCGGCACGCAGACCGGGCCTGAGGGGCCGCCACGGAACAGCAGGACCTGTCTCAGGTGGACGGGCATCTGTCTTCTCCGAAGAGCAAAGCCTGCGAGCCTCCCAGAGAGGGAGGGCCAGCGGGGAGGGCAGAGTGGGGAGGGGGTAGGGAGGAGCAGGGGGAGCGGGGAGCAGGGGGAGGGGGGAAGGGGGAGCGGAGAGCAAGGAGGGGGGAGCAGGGAGGAGGGGGAGGGGGTAAGGGGGAGCAGAGAGCAAGGAGGGGGGAGCAGGGAGGAGGGGGAGGGGGGTAAGAGGGAGCGGGGAGCAGGGCCCTCCGGGCGCCCACCTGCCGGAGGCCGAGCTTTCTGCGGCCCTGAGCAGCCCTGGGCGGGCAGGACCCTGACTGGCGTTTCTCCTCCTGCCCCTGGCCCCGCCCTGGGTTCCACACTCCCCCCTGTGTGGAGACGCTGCCTGAGGGGGGAAGTGGGCTGCAAGGAGGACCCCAACATCGCAGAGCAGCCCCCCAGCCCTCTGAAGCTGAAGGGTGGCCAAGGCTGGGCAGAGGGTGACCTGCACCCTGGGGGCGCTGCTCACAGGCCCCGGTGGAACCTCCACCCCGTCTCCTGACCCCCTAGGCCCCATAGAGGTCACTGAGTGCAACCGGAAGCCAAGACCGAGTCCAGTCACCGTCCTCCGGGGGCTCAGCTGGGAGGAGGACCCTCCGTGCAAGGACAGAGCAGCAAGCCGGAGCCTGAGCCCAGGAGTCACCGGCCCTGGCTAGTGGCCTCCGAGTCAAGGGCACAGCTTGTCCTGGGCTCCACCCCCACCCCCCACCCCCCACTGTGCTTCTCCCACGTGCGTCTCCCACGTGCTTCTCATGGACTCCCGGGAGGGCTGAGTGCCTCCTCGCCACGTGCACTCCGATCGGGTCTAGAAGAGGAAAGCCCTGTGTTCCAACTCCTTGGGTTTATTTTCCGATCGCAGCCGACACGCACAGGCTGTCAGTCTGACGTGCAGAGCAGGGGCTTAAGCGTCTGTATGCCTTCGAAGAGGCCCCGTGATGTCCGAGAACCACCGGGCACCGCACGCGGGGACTGCAGCGCTGCTGCCTGCGCTCCCTGTGCTGTGCTCAGGCCGATGTCCAGTGTACACGAGTGACCACCATTCTCTGAGGCCAGGCCCTCTGCCGAGTCAGCGAGGCTCTGCCCCACCCTCCCTGCCCTGCCCCTGCCCCTGCCCCTGCCCTGCCCCTGCCCCGTGGGCAGAAGGGGTGGGAGGGGCTCCTGGGGAGGGAAGCAGAGGGCCGGCCCTGGGACAGAATGCCCCACCTGGTGGCAGTTAGAGGACAGTGTCCCCTGAAGCTGTGTGGCTGAGCACGGGCCACGCACAGAGGGTGGTCCAGGTAGGGGGAGACTTTTGTCTAAAATCTAAATTGATGCCCAGCGAGGAACCGGATGCACCACCTGCCCTGGAGGCTGGTCAGCGCGACAGACCTTTTCAGCCACGAGCTCTGGGGTAGAAGAGATGGGAGGGGGGCATCCCAGCTCTCCCAGGGAGAGAAGGTTCTGGAAGGGTCCCCCGGCCTTGTTGGTTCGACAGCAGAGGGGAGGAGGCAGAGCACCCACCAGCTGGGCGCTGAGGTCCCGAGGCCTCTGCACGTGAGAGCCGAGGGGCCCAGAGCCACCTGAGGTGCCCGGAATGTGCATTAATCACCCCCCACCCCCCCACCCCCCGCGGGGACGGGGAAGAGGGCGGGATGGGACTCCGAGCTGGAGTGTAACTCAATCCCCGCCTGGGTGCCGGCCTCTTAACTGCTGTTATCCATCTGAATTAAACTGAGGGTTTTAATAACAGCCCGTCCAGGGCGGCCCTCCCCGCTCCGTCATCTCCCGAGGACCGGCTGCCAGAGGAGAGAAATGAAGCCGAGGGGGTACTGAGTAACCATCCTTCAGACGCGGCTGGTCCTGGGGTTTACGTGGGAAAGAGCAGCGGCACCTGGCGAACCCGCGGGGCTGGCAAGGAATCGGGTTTCCCAGCAGGGGCCTAGGCTGCTGGCCGGAGCCCCCACACCCGCGGCCACTGAGTCACACCCGGGGGCCTGGAGGACACGCCACTGCAGGGCCTGGGACTCTGCATTCTGCAGCCCGACCAGTCACTCTGGCGTCCTGCCTGCCCTCCACAGGCCCCCCAGGCGCCCTCACGCAGGGGCCCTGGGACATGAGGCCACACCCCTCACCCCTCACCCCTCGCCCCCACCCCTCACCCTCACCCTCACCCTCACCCCTCACCCTCACCCTTACCCTCACCCCTCACCCCCACCCCTCACCCTTCATCCTTACCCTCACCCCTCACCCCTCACCTCTCAGTGAAAGCCCGGCCCCGGGGCTTCCCAAGGTGCCCCTCCCAGAGGCTGTGAGCTGTGATTTATACGAAACAGACACTTGGTCTTCGTCCCAGTTCCTGGCACTGAGCTCCTAAAGCCGGGATTTCCTAAGTGAGCAGAGCAATGAAGGCGCCTTTGTGAGGCGAACAGGTGACCTCGAAAGCACCTGGGGCTGGGCTGGTGCCAGGGTGTGAGCAGGTGCTGTGGTGAGCAGGGGCAGGTGCTGGGGCTGTAGCTCATTGAGAGCAGGGAGGTCTGTCCCCACCCCAGGCCTCGCCCATGACCTCTCCCATCCGGCTGTTCCCGTCGTGTCCTTTAACAATAACCCGGTGACCTGCTGGTAACATGAGCTGCTCACATTAACTAAACCCAGGGCCCCTTGGACCTATACAGGCAGGTGGTCAGACAGCACCTATCCCGCGGGGCAGGATGCTGTCTCCATGCAGATCGGGTCAGAATCGGGCTGAACCGCAGGCCACCAGCCAGTGTGTGAGACTTGCCTGGTGGTGTGGACCCCCCGTCATATACACACACGCACACGCACACGCACACTCACACACACGCACACTCACGCACACACACTCACACACGCACACACATGCACACACACATTCACACACATACACTCACACACGCACACACATGCGCACACACATTCACACACACTCACACACACACATATGCACTCACACACACGCGCAAACACACGCACATGCACTCACACACGCAAACACACACGCACTCACACATGCACACTCACACACCAGAATTGCAGTCAGAGTTTCGGAGGCCGAATCCGTCTGGGAATTGGTGCTGTTGGCTCCCCAGTTCCCCGGCAGCGAGGCCCCCATTGCTTCGTCTCCAAGACACACAGAGGGAGGTCCCACCTAGGAACTGTCTTCCCCCGGAGAGTAAAGCCAGTGAGGCCGTCAGCACAGCCCCTGCCCGCGTGCCCGTGGCAGGCGGGATGACTAGGCACCGGTCTGCCTCACGTTTAGGAGGAACCGGATTGAGTCTTTGGGTCCCAGTGAGGCCCCAGCCCCCCGACCTGCTAACTGGGGCTCCGTGGGGTAAAACGTGGACATTGGCCATGGGTAGGCCGGGAGAGGCGCATCGCCTACCCGAGGCCACGCGGCTGGGGCTGGGGCTGGCGCTCAGCGGTTGATCCTGCCCCTGGGCCCTTGTGCTCCCAGCGCCGACGGGAGCGCCAGCTAAGCCAGAGGACCGGTCCCAGGCGGGCAAAGGCACAGGACAGAGGAGCAGGGACCAGGGGAGGCGACCTGGACGCTACAGTTGAGCTGGGATGTGGCCGCAGCTCCCTGCAGACCCCACAGAGCGGGGCAGACGGGGGAGAGAGCACACGGGTTCCTGGAGGGCGATGCGGGAGCCGTGGGCGGCTCGCGGAGAAGAACCAGGCTTCACTTCTCGCAGCTGCTTCTCATCGCGGTCCCAGCGACAGTCAGGGGCAGGGAGGAGGCGGTGGCTCAGCTGAGATGGAGTCCTGTGCTCTGAACGGGGTCCTGGGCCGGCTCTGAGCTCCAGAGGGAGAATGAACGGGAGCACCCAGGGGTGCGGGCCGGTGCACACCCTGCGAATGACCATCTATTTCCAAAAGCAATTGTTGGACTTTTGTTAGGGGACGGCAAGGGTGGGGAACATTTGGCTCGCGGGCCATATAAGGCCCGAGAAATCATTTGGTCTGGCCCTGCCAAGGCATTAGGGGTGAGTTAATTAAATGTAGGACCAAATACAGCCGGCTAAGTTGATAATTTTGTGTGTCCCGAGAATGCCAGTGTCCAAACGGCCCCTGGCAGAGAAAGGTGTCCCACCCTGCTCTGGTGGCTGACGATGGATGGGTGTTTTAGTTAGGACAGTGGTCGGCAAACTCATTCGTCAACAGAGCCAAATACCAACAGTACAACGATTGAAATTTCTTTCGAGAGCCAAATTGTTTAAACTTAAACTATATAGGTAGGTACATTGCTATTAACTTAATTAGGGGACTCCTAAGCTGGTCTTTGCTAAAGACGTCCTCAATCTGATTGAGGTACGTTCGCTGAGGTCGACCCCTTCCAACTCTCCCATCCACACTCGTCTTGTATACTTGTTTCGTCCATCTCCTTTCGTTCATCCTCTTTGTATGTCCAAACCATCTCCACATACCTTTCTCCACCCTCGACACTACCTCTTCTTTCACTCCACAACGTTCCTTAAAATTAACTTAAGAAACTTTAAAGTTTCAAGTCAACTTCGCACTGTACGTGCGCACCCGCACGTGGAATTTTGTGGCAGAGCCACACTCAAGGGGCCAAAGAGCCGCATGTGGCTCGTGAGCCGTGGTTTGCCCACCACTGGGTTAGGTCGACCAGATGTCCAGACGAGGAGCTGAACCAAAACTCCTGCCAGTATCGAGGGTCCCCACCCCGCAGAGAGGGGCCGCGGGAAGCTGAGTGTTTGCTCACAGGGTGGCCTTGGCTCCATTTCCAAAGATAAAACCTTTGTGACCACACCTCCCAAGTTCCGTGTGCTAGTGCCTGGCCCCGGACGTGGACAGGGGGCGTGGACCGCCACCCGCCACCCGCCACCCGCCATCCCCACTGAGGAAACCCCTCAGGTGCTGCCCAGAGCTTCCGGCTTTCGTGCCAGGAGTCCCCAGGCGCCTCCGGATGAAACAGCTCGGAAATGAGCTCCGACAATGGAATAAATCAATCTTCTTTATAGAGTTGTTGTTCATGTGAATGTAATTAGATTCTCGCACGCCTCGCTTCAATTTTTTAAAACCCAATAGGATCAAGGGGGAGGCCTTTTCCCTTGTTTTTTATTTCTTCGTTCTTGTGGGAGAAGTACAACGTGCTAATGGTTTTCTTCTGGTTTAATAAAGAAACAGTAACAAACATGTACACCTTCGAGAGAACAAGGAGGCACATTTGAGTATTGTCGTCAGGGCAGCGCGCGACTTACTCATTCGGACGCCTTGTGGGGAAGACAAAGGTCACCTCTCAAGGCACAGGGACCCCGGGGCCCCCTCACCTCCTCGGGACTGTGTTCAAGTCTCCCACACCCTCCCTCCCCCACCTGGAGTTTCCCAGGTGAACGTCCCTCCTCCACTCCAGCACCATGTAAGGCTCACGTATGAATTAAATGAGTGCCCTGGCCGGTGTGGCTCAGGAGTTGGGGCTTCGGCCCAGGCACCAAGAGGTTGCCGGTTCAATTGCCAGCCAGGCACATGCCCAGATTGCAGGCTTGACCCCCAGTAGGGGGCGTGCAGGAGGCAGCCAATAGATGTTTCTATCTCTCTCTCCTCACTTCCTCTCTCTCTCTAAAATCAATAAAAAAACATTTTTTTAAAAGAATTAAATGCGTCCAGCTGGTGTGGCTCAGTGGTTGAGCGTCGACCTCTGAACCAGGAGATCACGGTTGGATTCCCGATCAGGGCACACGCCCGAGTTGTGGGCTCAATCCCCAGTAGGGGGCGTGCCGGAGGCAGCTGATTCATGATTTTCTCTCATCATTGATGTTTCTCTCTCTCCCTTCGTCTCTGAAATCAATAAAAAATATTTTTTTTAAAAAAGAATTAAATGAGTTAAAATACTTACCATGCTTCTAATTGTGCCTGGCTCATAGCAACTCGTTACTTATATTTCATTGGATTTAAGACCCGTCGATGGCGAAATGCTCCCGTACTTTTTATCTACCACTAAGAAAGAAAAAACGCCGCCAATTAAACTGACACGATGCTTTCTTATCTCTTCCAACTTGTTTTACACTTATCGAAGGAGCTCTCTGGACTTAATTGGACGGGGGTTTTATAGGCTATCACTTCCGTGCGCACATAAAAAGGAAGATACACGCCAAACAAATTCGTTCAGGGATTCGTGAAACTTTTGCGTCCACATCCTCTGATTTGCTTTTCTGCCACGAGCCATCAAGGCCCGAGCTTGTCCCCACATCAGCGTCCTGGGAGCCGTGGGGAACATGGGGTGCAGCTCTGGCCAGGAGAACCCGCAGAAGACGGAGACGCCGTGGCCACTGTTGGGCCTCGCTGGCCGGGGGGGTGAACCTGTGCCAAACAGCTCACTGGCCTGATCCTCCACTTCCCTGGCCACCTGGCCACACCCTCCGTGTCCTGGGGCCAGCGTGCTGTCCCCAGAATTGTCTCCCAGGCCCACGCCCATCGGCAAGCATTGAGGTGGAGCAGGTGAATGAGTGGGTGGGTGGGTGAGCAGACGACCCGCCACCTGCACCAACATGGGGCCTGCGGGCTAGGTTCCGGCCCTGCAGAGCCCCCACCCAGCTTCCCCGTCAGGATCTGACCTGGGGTGCAGCGAGGCGCCCGTGCTGGGGAAGAGTAAACGTATCACGCAGACGCCTTTGCGAGAGTGTAAATCTCTTCCCAGCGAGGGATTGACTCTTCTCGTGCGACACGGTGTTTGCAAACTTCCCCGCCGTCCTGATCATCGCTGTTAGGTAGCAGTTGGCACAGCGTGGGCCGAGGAAGGGGATCTATTTTCCCAGCTAATAAGGTTTATTTTTACTCCGGCTGAATAATACATGATCAGTGTCAAAGGAAATTACAGTCCTTCCGTTACACACATGCTGCCCCGCGCCGCACCTGTGCCGCCGCCTCCCGCCCTCCCGCTCTTCCCTCCGGGAGGTGCCTCCCCTCCCCACCCCTCCTGCCAGTCACCCCTGGAGGCAGGAGAGAAGATGCATGGGCGCCTGGGGACCTGCGCTTCTGAGAGCGCGCTGCATTAGGAGTGGTTCTGGGACGATATAAAATGGAACAGCTCCGATCCCAGCCCACGCCGGTGTGTTCACGCCTGCGGTAAATAAAAACAGTAAGCGATTTGTCTAAGTGCTTGATTTTTTCCCATCAGCGGTTTATTCTACTACATTTCTGTAAAGGCCCATTTTTCCAGCTTTGGGGAAAATATATATATAGCCGCTATCCACTGAGCTGAGATGGAGGGAGAAGCCGTGTGTGGGGCGGCCCTGCCTGCTGGCTGCCTCCCACCTCTCTCCCAAGCCCTGAGCCTTGGCTCCCGCCTCCACCCGCCACAGGAGGGGAAACACTGCCATTTCCCAACGGGCCGCTTTCCAAGCTGAAATCAATAAAAATATATATATATTTTTTTAAAAGAGTTCAAAAATATATTTTTATTGATTTCAGAGAGGAAGGGAGAGGGAAAGAGAGAGAATCATCAATGATGAGAGAGAATCACTGATTGGCTGCCACCTGCACGCCCCCCACTGGGGATGGAGCCCACAACCGGGGCATGTGCCCTGACCAGGAATCGAACCCTGACCTCCTGGTTCATGGGTCGATGCTCAACCACTGAGCCACGCTACCCGGCTGGGCTGTGCTTTCCTTTTGACTTTCATAAATAAAGACAAGGACATGCTCCCACAGAGAGAAAACCACCGGTGACATCAGCAGCGAGCTGGAGAAGCGTGTGGAGTGTGGAGGAGCCGCACGGGCCCCTCTCGCTCGGAGCAGCTTCCGGCTGCACGAAGGCCCGGCTCCCGCGGCCGCTGGCCCTGAGCCCTCACCGGGGGAGCACACGGGAGCACCTGCAACTGTTATTTCAGAAACTCAGGAAGCGATGGATCAGGCATTGGACAAGGTACCAGGTGGCCAAGTTGTCCCACTGGTCTGGAGCCCAGATTGCACACTCTCCCTTCTCAGGAGCCAGACACCGGGACTTGCAGCCCACACCTCCGCAGCGGCCGACCACGGGGCGGGGGACTCTGCCCAAGTACTGAAAGGGGGTTGGGAAAGCCTGCAGAGCCGAGATGCGGCAAGTGAGGCTGCTGCAGGGACAGAACTGTGAGGGCAGACAGATCGGAACCCCTCCGGGCGCTCCACCTGCAGCCTTCCCTTTTGTTCTTGCTGTTAATCTGCACCTGAAGATATCTTCCCATTGATTTTTAGAGAGTGGAAGGGAGGGGGAAAGACAGAGAGAGACACATGGATGTGAGAGAGACACATCGATTGGTTGCCTCCCGCACACGCCCTGACCAGGGCGGGGGATGGAGCCTGCAACTCAGGTATGTGCCCTTGACCAGAATCAAACCAGGGACCCCTGGGTCTGCGGGCCGATGTTCTACCCACTGAGCCACACCAGCTAAGACTGAAGCCCCCCCTTCAATCCCTCTCTGGGAGGCGGGGTCAGCGACAGCATTCGCTCCATCGTTCCTGGAGCCGCCGGTTCCCACAGGCAGAACCAGAGCTCGACTCCCTGCCTGGGACCCGGGAAAGGGAAGGGAGCCCAGCTGTGAGCCCCACGCAGGGTCAGCAGGTCGCCTGCCCCTCATTCATCCCCGCAACAGCCCTGGAGGTGCAGCCTGTCGCGCCCTTGGCTCAGAGAAACTCCACCACGTGCTCAAGGTCACGACGCTTGACAGATGGGCCTCCGAGCTTCGAGGCACACACTCTCTTCCCAGGGCCCACGGGGGACGTGGCCTGGGGTCCTGGGCTCCCCGCAAAGCCAGAGACAATGTGGAAGCATTTACAGCCTCAAGCCCTCTGTCCCCCGCTTTTCCTCCCGGTGTCCTGGGGGTTCCGGAGCAGAGAAGCCGCGCCCCAGTGGCCGCATCTGGAGAGGTGCTCGGGGTCCCACCAGGGCCCTGGCTCACTAGCTCCCCTCCCTCCGCCTGAGGGTCTTTCCACCTCCAGATGCTCAGGCCCCGCTGTGGCTGTGCCGAGGCCTCTGCAACCAGCGAGGTCAGGTCCTCTGCGCATCTCACAGCCACGGGCGCCTCCCAGGGCCGAGGCCGCACTTGGGACGGGGAGCGCGTGTCTCTGACGGCCGGGGAGACCGATAACTCACAGCTGCAGGTGGGAGCGGAGGCCAGGGCAGGCCCGGGAGTGGGAAGAAAAGCAATCTCTGTCCAGCGGGGCCTCGCGGCTCGAGCCGGCCACAGGGGAGCACTTCACTGCTGATGAAACAGCTGACGCTTGTCTGCAGGAGCCCAAACTGAGAAAAATGGGGCAGGTGCTACTTATCCCAGCTGGAGATTACCGCGTCCTGACCCGGCGCCCCCCTCCTGCCCCCCCGGGTGCCAGCGGACGACCTGCCCGGAATACAGAAGCGGGAACCGGCGTGCTGCTTCCTCCCCCCACAGCCGGCTGCCTGGCTTCTTCCTGCACAGACCAGAGCTGACAAACAAGTGACAGCGTGGCCCCTGGCTGGCGGGCCGCCCTCTGGTCTCCGCGTGCAGGTGCTGTGAGGCCCCGTTAGTGCAAGTCCATACGGATTTAAGCGGGGGGGGGGGGGGGGGGGGGGGGGGGGCTGAAGTGCCGGCACCGTCGGGAAAGGAGATTGGCTTTTTGGGGGCCAATCCATAGTGTGGGCAGGCAGGGTTCAGGCATCTTGGAGACATTCTGGGTCCACGCCCCCCTACTGGGTGCAGCAGAAGCTGGGCCATGCCCCACCCTGTCTCCCCGGCCCACCTTGATTCAGCACCACGGAGGCGGACAGTTCCCCATCCACCGGCCTCCCTCTTCCTTGCATCTGAGCTTTCTGGGAAATGAGGGAGGCCAGCCCTTGCTGCGGGGGAGGCAGCCACCCCAGATGCAACCCTGAAAAAAACAGGGGGTGGGAGGAATGGACAAATGGCCCAGCCTCACCTCCCCCCGAGGTACCATCATGAACGAGCGGCCCTCGACACCTTCTTCCGGGGGCCCCGCAGGACGAAAGCTCGGTGGAACGGAGCAGCAACCATCTCCATGGCAAGTCCTGTCATTTCGTCTCCTGTCACCCGGTCCCCTCCTGCCGTCCCTGCTCCTCCTCCCTGGGACCACATCCCCGTGAAAGCACCTGCCTCAAGCCCTTCTCGGCCCTGCTTCTGGGGTTTCCACACCACAGGCAGAGAGCTGCCCTCTGGGGGGAGTCCTGGACGGTGTGGCTCCCTTGCGAGGCCACAGCAAGGACCCAGGACTGGGCGATGAGTAGAGCGATGATGATCCCTGCTGGACAGTAGCCTCACGACCATCAGGTCTCTCAGCCGCCGTGAGCTGGGGAGGTGCGGGGGGAGGGAAGTGTTGGCCCTTGGAGCGTGTGGGACCCGCGGGCGCTGTCAGGGTGGGAGGCTTTGCTGGCTTTGTTACCTGCCCTCGACTTGGTGCCAGAGAATGCCAAGTGCAGGTCGGCCAATTATCCGCTCGGGACACGCTGTCAACGCCAGGAGGCCCCCACGGCGGCGTTAAACGTGGTTCCTTGTCTCCTGTGGCCTGAGGGGAGATGGTGGAGGAAGTCAGGGCTGTATTTACATGCAAGGTTGGAAACCTACAAAGGAGCCTGGGCGTGGCGCCCCGACAGGTCTCCCAGGCTGGTGTCAAGAACCGACAGGGAGCACGTGGGACCCTGATGGAGGGATGGGGCCCCGGGAGGATGCACCTAAGATCCTCCGAGCCCTCCGGCCGGACCAAGAATCGTCCTCCCCTTCCCCAGGGGAAACCGCCCCTAAACCGGTGACCATCAACAGACACGTCTTCGTGTAATGATGCCCATAGATGATGTTTTCCTCCTTGGGGGCCACGCTTTTCCTCCCGACCAGTAACTAGTGCCAGCTGTCATCCTAGACCGCGCAGGCTGTGAGACTCCCAGCATGGCGGACGGAGAAAAGAGACGATGGATTTTAGGACAGAACGCGACACTGAGCTGGCCGTTTCACAAATCCCTCGGGCTTGAGCCTCCCAGGAGAGAGTCCGGCCAGCGCCACCGTGAACATTCTGTGATCGAGTGGGCGTAGTGGGGGGCACACGCAGACCTGAAGGGTCAGGGGGCGGGGTGCCGCCGCCGACACGCTCTTGACCACCGGCTTTCAGCACTGCCTCGGGGACAGTTCCATGCGCCTACTCATCCCTCAGGTGCCCCGATGTCCCTAGGCCAGGATGTGCTGGGCACCACTGTCACCCTGGACGAGGGCCGTCCCTAATGACCCATCTTCACTGGCTTCACACCTGCAATGACCCATTTCCAGATGAGGCTGTAGCCACGGGGACTCAGAGACAGGACTTGAACGGACCATTTTGAAGGACATAATTCAGCCCACAACAAGGCCCACCTAAAGACATTGCCGAATAATGAGACAGGACGACATGCACGCAGGTGAAGACGCTAATGCTACCCTCGCTGCCACGGTGGCCAGTGAGACCAAAGTCCTGGCCAGTTGTCAGTGTCCAGTACTTCCTGTGGACTCTCCGCCCACGCGGGGGGAAGGCTAGACCGGGGGGCTGGGTGTCTTCCGCTCCAGCCTCGGGTGCCACCCATAGCAGCTAGCACTTGCATTTGCCTGGCCACGCCACCGTGTCTTGCCAACAGAACGTGTGTGGGGGTGAGCTGTACCCCTTGCCGGCAAACGCTGTCAAGAGTGGCCTTAGCCCAGCCAGTGTGGCTCAGTGGATTGAGCACCCACCCACGCACCTGCTCGATTCCTGGTTGGGACACATGCCCAGGTTGCAGGCTCAGTCCCCAACAGGGATGTGCAGGAAGCAGCCAGTCGATGTCCATGTTTCTCTCTCATCGATGTTTCTCTCTCTCTCTTCCTCTCCCTTTCTCTCTCCCTAAAATCAATAAAAACATTTTTTTTAAAAAAAAAAAAAGAGAGTGGGCTTAATTTTCCACACTCTTCCCCCTTCTGCCGAAAGGTGCCAACACTGGAGAAGGCCTGGGGGGTGGGGGGGGTTGCTTAACCCAGGCGTCATTCAGGCGGGAAATGAACTCTACGCTTGCCTTACGTTCGCCCTCCTCTAGCTGACACTCAGCACCTCCCTCGGTTACGGACACAGACACGCTGTACCCGTGGCTCTAAGACACGCTGACGTCCGGCACCTTCCTGTCAGATGCAGCGACTGCAGACACGGGAGCCTCCTCGCTCCCACCGCACCCGGTCATGGGGTGCGAGGCCTGCCACTGCCGGTGATGCGTGAATGAAGCAGCCGTTACCACACGGCAATTAACTACATTTCCACGTAAGCGATTTCCTTCCTAACGTTACATTTGTTACTTTATTCGTTTTAAAAATGTATTTGGAGAAGAGGTCGAGGGGCCTCACCAGCCCTCCTTCCTCAGGTGTCTGTGGGAGCAGGAATCGGAAGGCGGAAGGAGCGGGCCCTGCGCCTGCCCCGCCAGCACCCCTGATGGACTCTCATGCGTTTGTCTCCGGGAGATCGGAGCAAACCTGCGCGGTGTGCCGTCGCCGGTGACGTCAGGGTCCACTTGTTACAGCAGCCAGCTCCTCGCCTAGTGGATACGCCGCCAGACACGGGGCCCGCACTCAGCTCCTGTCCACGGCCACCGGGGAGGAGCCACTATGCCCCTCAGGGGAAGCTCTGTGCACCAGCTCCACACGCACCCCCCCACCCCCTGGGGTCCCAGGACCCAGACCAGGGGCTGCCCCAGAGGCCACACCAGGCCTGGTCTCCCTAATAATTCTGGCCTCTGGGGCATCCCTGGGCTGGGTCCTGGGACCCCGGGGGTGGTAGTGGGGGACATGTGGTCCCGTGAGCCTGGGATGAGACCAGCAGCCTGAAGTGACCACCGTGGCTGGTGGGGGACTGCACTTGTGGAATAAAAGAGGCAGGAAGTGAGGGCAGGGGCTGGGACCCCTGTTTCTATTCCCAGGGATGAACCCCTGGAATCTCACCAAGGCCCAGGTCCTGCCCTCCCCCCCACCCACCACCACAGGCCCCACGACCTGCCAGGGCTGTGACCACAGCCGGACACCCCTCACCCCAGCCCCCCATCTGTGCACCGGAATAGCGGTCCACTGTGTCCGTCAGATTCTTGTTCAGAAGATCAGCTAAAGCAGTGGTTCTCAACCTTAGCTGCACATTAGAATCACCTGGGAATCTTTTTAAAATCCTGATTTCTGGGCCTCATCCTCCGGAAATTCTGTTTCTTTGTTATGGGGTGGGGCCACAACATTAGTAACAAAGAAACAGAATTTCCGGAGGATGAGGCCCAGAAATCAGGATTTTAACAAGATTCCCAGGTGATTCTAATGTGCAGCCAAGGTTGAGAACCACTGAGCTAAAGGCAAGGGTATGTGTAACCACCTGTTCGTTTAGGGGAGAGTTTACAATTACAGTTAGAAATACAATTGTACCTTCTGTAGCTAAGGAGTTCCCACGATCCCCCTTGGAATTAGGGTGTCAATACGTTTCTCAGAGACTCAGCCAGCGCTCGAGTTGCTGCGGCCATTCCTCCTAAAGTGCCCATTCAACGAGGAGGGTTTTAATGTTTGGCTGCGGGGGGGGAGGGGGGGGGGGCCGCAGTCACACACCAGCGAGGAGCCAGGCTTTCCCCCCAAGTCTGGGAGACCAGGTCCCACCTCACCCCCACACCCCACACCCCACCCCGCCCTGGACCAGGCCCCTGGGGCCAGGAATGGGCGCTCTGGGTGTAAGCAATGCAGCAGGGGAACCAGGTCAGTGGGAGCCAGGGAGGTTCAGAGTCGCAGCCCAACCCGGCACCCACCCACCCCGCGCTCCACCTGCGTGGTCTGTCCCCTCGGGCCCATGGGAAGTGCCCGCCATGCGTGCCGCCAGCCCCGGCTCCTGGTGAAGGACACGAAGTACAGAACCAGCGGGCAGGTGAAGGGGTGGTGCCTGGGAGGAGAGAGGGCCTGCCCGCGCCGCCAGCTCCCGGCGGGGGCCCCGGGGTGGGGGAGCAGACGCTGGACCTTTGGGGGCCAGCGCTGTCTCTGCGTGACTGCCCGGGGCCCACAGCGGCTCAGCGTGTGTAACAGACACACAAGCCGGGCTGTGTTCTCCCGTGCGGCCGACTAGCGTCAGCGTGCGCTACTCAGCGCTAAGGAGGCCCAGCGGCCCGGGAGGCTATGCGGGCCCTGCCACGCGCTGAGGCCGAGAGCCTGTGTCTTCTGAGCAGACTCACCGTCGCAGCGCTGTTGGCGTTCCCCAGGGTGGGGAGGGGGTGTGAACTTTCTTCACCGAGCACCCCAAGTTTCATGTGAGGGAGAAACCAGGCGGGGTGCCCCTGCGATGGCATCTCCAGCCAGGAGGGCTCCCCGTCGATGTCCTTTCTCTCTGTGCGCCCCGCCTCTGTCCTTTCCACACGCCACTCAACCGCATCTACAGACGTGACCAGGTCCCCGCTCCACGAGAAATCGCGTCGGAAGACGCACTAAACAACATCAAAGGCTTCTCCATCCAGGTGGCCTCCCCCTGCCTCCCAGGGGCCCAGGCCTCACTGGGGGAGGCCAGTGGCGAGGGGGGGAGCTCGGGGCTGAGGCCACCGCCTGATGACACAGCGCAGAGGGAGGGTGACCGAGGAGCCAAGTCCTCGCCCGCACACTGTCCATCACGCTTGCGTGTCCTGGCTGGGTGGGTGGGCGCGGGGGGCAGCTCTCCAGCCAGGTGGAAAGAGGAATGGTTGTGTTTGCAGCATTCCAGAGCTCACCCAGAAAGCTCAGGAGGAGAGAGCCGGGAGCGGGAGGGGCAGAGCAGACAGGGGGACTGAGGCCCTGGGGAAGGGAAGAGGGGGAGGGGAACGGTCATCTCCGGTCCCGCATCAGCCGAGGCCCCTGGATGGGGTTCAGGGTCGGGCCCCACATCAGCCGAGGCCCCTGGATGGGGTTCAGGGTCGGGCCCCACATCAGCCGAGGCCCCTGGATGGGGTTCAGGGTCGGGCCCGCATCAGCCCCAGGTGCCAGGCACCTCCCTTCCTCCCAACCTCCTCCCATCTGGCTTCCTCCACCACCCCTCCCCCTGGGGGTGCCCCAGCCCCGGGAGGACGCAGGGGGAGGGTGTCCGTGCTGTGGAAACCTAGCCGTGCTCGCTGCAAAGCAGGCGGCCCCTGGACGCGTGGGAGCAGCTGCGGCTGGGCTGCCTGGGGGTCAGGAGGAAGAGAAGACAATTTGCAATTTCAAATCCGAGCTCCTCTCCAGCCGCCCGGTGATCTCGCTCCCATGACAGATGGCGAGGAAGCGGCCAGGAGCGCGTGACAGCTCTTCACTGAGCAGCCAAGGCTGCCTCTTACCGCACCTGGAGGGCTCCTGGGGGGACAAGGGGTCAGGGGCTGGGGCAGGGGGCACCCCAAAGCAGACGTGACCCAAAGCCAGGTGGGACATCTGGCCGCGCTCAGTATGGCCAGGGGTGAGCCTGAGGGGGGCGGTGAAGGATGGAGAAGACAGACGAGGATAAAGCTGGGGCTGGGTGGGACGCTGCTCTCAGATGGAGACAAGGCGCCATGGCCTGCAAGCCAAGTCTTTATTTTATAGCAGATTCCACGAGGCAAAGTCAGGGTGGGTCAAGATGTTTACAATGTTCTCGCGGGTTTCGAATCTACTCAATCACATGCACCTGGTCGAGCTTTGTTTCCTTGCTGCACCTCCCGCAGCCCACATCACTCAGCCACGTGGGGCCACAGGTTCGGACCACGAGAGGACCATGTCCTCTCATCAGTCTGAGGCTTGAACCCGTCCAAACACTGTAGCCGCTCTCCACAGGCATCAAAGCCAGGCGGGACCCCAAAGCCAGGCGGGACCAGAAGCCTAGATGAGGGGCTCTGGGGAGTGGGGTGTCAGGGAAAGGAGTTTCCTGGGAGACGGAATTACCTGAGCCGAAACACAGCTAGGGGACAGCTCAGGGTTTGGTCAAAAAATTCCATGGGCCCTGGCTGGTGTTGCCCAGTGGATACAGCATTGGCCTACGGACTGAAGGATCCCGGGTTCCATTCTGGTCAGGGCACATGCCTGGGTTGCAGGCTCGATCCCCAGTAGTGGGCATGCCAATCAATAATTCTCTTTCATCACTGATGTTTCTATCTCTCCCTCTCCCTTACTCTCTGAAATCAATAAAAATATATTTTTTTTTAATTCCATGGCCAAGTTCTCAATGCAAATTTGAAATTTTTAAGGAGACATTAACAAAAATGATCGATGAGAGGTAAAAGTTAAAGTGCGCACACACATGTAAGTGCAACAGTGGGGTGAGCCGCTGGGAGTGAAGGAGAGAGGACCGCTGGGCCCCGCACAGGGACCTGTCTTGCTGCGAGCCGCCACCAGAGCGACTGTCCCAGCAGAAACCCATGAGCTAGAGCAGCGAATCCGGAAGGTTCCACGCGCCCAAAACTCCTCTGTGATATGGCCAGTGTGTTTAGTCGTCCTGAGCACCAAAGGGTCACAGGTTTGATTCCTGGTCAAGGGCATGTACGTGGGTTGCAGGTTTGTACCCAGCCCTGGTCAAGACGTGTACAAAAGGCAACCAATTGATGTCTCTCTCTCACACCAGTTTCTCTCTCTTTCTCTCTCTCTCTCTCTCTCCCCCCCCCCCCCTGCCTCCCTCCCACTCTCTCTAAAAATCAATGGGAAAATATCCTCGGGTGAGGCTTAACCAAAAAAAAAAAAGACCAGCTCTTCAGAGGTAACAGAAAACAAAGCGGCAGCCCCTTGGTGAGCGGGTTTTGGCATTTCATCCGAATTCCATGCTGAATAATTTATAGAAAGGCTTTATGGGAGCCCAGCGCCCCACAATAAATGTTCCATGAGAACACAGGCAACTATTCCAACATCGATTTCTCTCCGGCGGGTTCGGCTGGCAGCCCGGCCAGACTGGAGTTGCCACGCTGCTTATGTAGAAACAATCGTAATCTCACTTTCATTTGCATTTTTGCAGGCCTCGCGGGCGACGCGGCCACTCCTGCTGGAACCGGGAGGGGACAGAGGCCTGGGTTTGGGAACAGAAAGCGAGGAGAAGGCACAGCTGTCGCACCTTTCCGCCTGCAGGCAGCGTTCCGGGGGCACAGAAGCAGGAGGGGCCGAGTCCTGGGCCGCCCTGAGGGAGGTGGGGGCAGGAGGAGGGGCGGGAGGAGGGTAGCGTGGGCACGGGGACAAGGTGCTTCACACCTGTGTCGTTAGGAAAGCACAGGTTAAAACAACAGCGAGACGGCATTCCACACCTCCCGGGGTCAGCCGAGCGCTGGCGAGGACACGGCGCAGCGGGTGCAGCAGGTGGAAGACAGTTGGGCAGATTCTTACAAAACTAACGATGCCCCCGCCACACGGCCCAGCAGTCCTGCTCCTTGGTATTCACCAAAAGGAGTTAAACACCCTGTCCAGGCAGGAACCTGCACACAGATGTTCCTGCAGCTTCATTCAGAAGCGCCAGGACTCGGGAGCGACCGGCACGCCCTTCCGCCGGTGAGTGGATGCAGCAGCCAGACAACCGAGTGTAATTTAACGCTAAAAAGAAAGAGGCAATCGCGCCAGGAAAAGCCACAGAGGAAACGTCAAAGCGATGACCCACCCGAAAAGCCTGCATGTGGGTGGTCCCAGCCACCGACACCTGGACAGGGCGCAGGTGGGGGGCGGACAGCAGGAAGGCCGTGGCTGGGGGGCTGGGGCGGGGGTGGGGAGAGGCAAGCGCAGGGGTCATTAGGGCAGTGAGACTGCTCTGCAGGTTGCTACAATGATGGACACACGTCATCACACACTGTTCCACCCACAGGATGCGCGCCACCCACGTGAGCCCTCCGGTCACCCAGGGACTGGGGGTGACAGCGACATGTCCCATCCTGGTGAGTGAAGCGACAATGCGGAGGCTGTGTGTGGGGCCGGGGACATAGAACTCTCCGGACCTTCCTCTCGATGGTGCTGTGAACCTTAGACCGTCCTAAAAAGGAAGTCTTTACAAAAAGAAGACAAAAGTGCCCGCGGGCGTGGCTCAGTGGTTGAGCGTTGACCGACCTATGAACCAGGAGGTCACAGTTCCATTCCCGGTCAGGGCACAGGCCTGGGTTGCGGGCTCCATCCCCAGAGGGGGGCGTGCGGGAGGCAGCCGACCCACGATTCTCTCTCATCATTGATGTCTCTCTCTCTCTCTCCCTCTCCCTTCGTCTCTGAAACCAATAAAAATATATTTTTTAAAAAGAAGACGAGCGCCATCACCACTGTAGCCAGACTGCCGATTGTGCCCTCGGGGGGAGGGGGGGTGAACGCCAAGCAGAGGGGCCTGGAGAGCCGGCCTGCGACTGGCACGTGACCAACGCGCTCAGGTGGGCCCCGCGGCCCGCAGCCTCCGCCTCTGCCAGGAAAGCGCAGACTGAGTTCCCAAACTGTCGGCCCTAACTTCTCTCGCCAAGAAAAACAAAACCACCAGCAGCGCTGCCAGCCATTCTCTCCGCTGCTCCCCGCGGCTCCTGGGTCCCCCGTCGCGCTGGCTGCCGACCGGAGAGCAGCCTAGGCTGTGCAGATGGGCAGCGGGCCCCCTCCGGCTCCTCCTCACAGCTGCCCTGGGCGCAGCCTCCCAGCACTGGCCTCCCCGGAGGGCAACCCCACAAGGAGTCCATCCGGCTCAGCAGCAGCAGCAGCAGCAGCAGCAAGTCTGTGATGACCCCCCGCTGTCTTAACCCTTCCAGCTCTGCAGGTGTCTTACGTAACCGTCGTCCGTCACCAGGGAGACCAGCTCCGTGGGCAGGGCTTCCCCACATGACCCGGCTGGTCTGGACCACAGGCCTTGCCCTTCGCCCAGCCAAGGGCTCCCAACCCCGCTCCCCACAGACTCTGCCCAGGCCTCGGGCTGCGACACCAGGCCCAGGGCTCCAGGGGCTGGGCCCCTGGCATTTCCAGACCTGCCTGCTGCCTATGGTCTCCGTGCCCTTTAAGAAGCTGGGTGTCCAGGGAGGCGCAGTCCCTACCCTGGGACCCAGCCCAGCCTGGCGCCCCTTCGCATGATTGGCTCTAGACCCGGCCTGTCCCTCACTCCTCTAGCCAACCGTGCCCTTTGACCCACACTGGGTGATGTCCAGGGATTGGGCCCAAACCCTGCCTGTCACCGGGGAGAAAGAGGGTCCAGGTGGGACAGGTCCCCCCGCCCCCCCGGGAGCAGGAGCGGCCAGCGGTGGCTGTGGAGACCACTGCCGAACCCTGGCTGCCGTTCCCTATCTCCTCCTGCCCCTGCTGTCGGGGACCCGGCACAGACCCTGTGGGGTATGGGCTCCCCAGCTGTCACCCACATGCAGCCTTGCTCGGCACCCCCCGGGGGGACAGGGGCTGCTCCCGAGGAGACCAGGTAGCAGTGAGTGAAGGGCGTCGAGGCCAAGCCCCTGATGCTCCCAGCTCCTGGCGGTGTGACCTGGGCAAGGCACGTGGCTCCAGGCCTCGTGTAAAGGGGGCCCCAGAGAACCCGTCTGGGAGGGGGTGCGATCACCAGATGATTCACAGAAGAGGCTTCGGTCGGAGCGGGAGGCTGTGGGGGGGGATGGGGGGGATGGGCCTCGGGGCCTGGACCACCCACGGACCTGAGGAGCCGCCCCGCCCTTCCCGAGAGCCAGGGTTCCTGGCGCTGAGCATCCTGGCAACGAAGTTGACAAAGCAATCGCCCGAGAAAGCCCCACCGAGCACCTCACGCTGACAAGGTCCCGGCGGAAGGAGGGCTCTGCCCCTTGGGCGGCCGCGCCGGAACCATCAGGACTCACTGGCCTGGAAACACCTCCCAGCTCCAGGGAGTAAACCGCACCGGGACCCACCTCTCAGGGGGCACGACCAGTCACCTCTCACTGACAGGCAAGGCGGCCTCGGGGCTGGACGGACGAGTGGCCGGGTCCCTCTGGGTCTGGCCTCGCTGGGTCCCCGCGGTCGAGGGGAGGGACCAGGCTGAGCCCCGCAGCCTGGGGACCCGCTCCCGTCGTCATGGTGAGACAGCGGGAGTTGTTTTAAAGCCACCGCGCCATCGCTTCTCGGCCTTTTGGCTAAGATCAAGTGTAGTAAAGCCACCGCACCATGGCGGCCCCTGGGCCATCGCGGCCTCGCTTCGGAGCCGCGCAAATATTAAAGCCTCGTTACCCGCCCGCCACTGCGCTGGAGGAGGACATCCCACAGCAACAGGATCGAGAGAATTGAGTAAATTCATCAGTTAAATAATCATTCGCAGGAGGAGTCCCCTCTCCCCGAGACAAGGCAGGGGGCCTCTTCCTACCCTCGCGGGAAAAGGCTCCGTAGCCTTCGCCTCGGCACTCAGGTGCGTAGCAGGGACCTCAGTTCCCGGGATTCAGCAGAAACCAGGAGAGAAGAGACAAGACGGCCCCACCAGCAGAGCATCCCCTCCCCAGTGTGCTCGGGGGTGAATTCCTCTGCCTCTGTCCCCTCTAGGACGTCCTGCGCCCCGGGTCAGGCTAGTCCGGTCATGTGGTGTGTGCGGGGTGTGGGGTGTGAGGAGGGGAGCAGCCATGCCTGTGACCTGGGGGAGGGGCTGACCTGCCACAAAGCCCAGCCTCCTGGGTCTGCGTGGGGCACCTCCCTCCCACCTCTGCCCCATCACCACGTGAACCCTGTGTGTCCCCCTCCATCTCCTGTAAGGACTCTCTCTGAATTGAGGGACCACCCGCCCAGTATGCAGTCATCTCGGTCTTTACCTTGATGCCATCAGCAAAGACTCTATTCCCAAATGAGGGCACATTCTGAGGTTCTGCGGGACACGTTCAACCCGCAGCTGGTGTGGCCAGTCCCTCAGTCCATTCTGCCACCTGCACTTGGCTGCCCACTGCCCACGGCCTCGGGGGGGGGGGGGGGGGCGGGAGCAGTGTGGAGACAGGCCGGCGCCCATGGGGGCCTCCCGGGCACCGCACGGAGCCTCCCTCACTCTGCACGGTCTCCCACCCACCAGCTCGGACCCAGCTTTGCTTTGGGGTCAGAAGCCCACGTGGCATGGCCAGCAGATGCGCCCTAACTGGTGGGCTTTAGCTGTACGCTGAGCCCCGCCCGCCTTCACCAGCGGGAAGGGCTTCCGAATCCATTGCCCCTCCAGCCACCACCCTGGAGGGCGGCTACCCCACGTGCCCAGGCCACACCAGACACTGACCGCCTGAACTCCCTCTCCAGGCAGGCCGATGCCCTCCCCGCCTCCCCTCCCCTCCCTGCCTCCCCTCCCCTCCCCGCCTCCGTTTCTCCAGGCAGGGCCTCAGCTTGCGTCCCTGGAGGTGAGAGTGAAAAGGCTGCGCCCACGTTGAGGGCCAGGGCTGCACACACCTGGACGCCCATCCGGAGGCGAAAGAGGCCGTGAAGCAAAGGTAACGGCTGTTTTCCCAGCTTCTCAGAACTTGGGCAACAGTTTTCAGAGGCGCCTTCGTTTACTTCTAAATAGAGTCAAACATAGCATTAAGTCATCAGCAGACGCAAAGCAACGCCGGCAATCTGCCTTTCATTTGACTCCATTTAGTGAAAAGTAGCTTTCCACAGGCGGGCGGAGGGGAGGAGCAGGCGCACTGAAAGCGCCCTTGATGGAAAGGACCAGGCTCCGGGAGACGTGGGAGGTCTGTGCGCAGGAGGCCGGGCGGCCCAATCCTGCAAACCGCAGGCCACGCAGGTGCCAGCTGGACGCGGGAACCTGAAAAGCGGGTCGGGGGCAGGCCGAGCGCACTGTTTTGAAGGGAGAAGGGACCCTGGCTGTTAACTGAAAATTCATCGTAACCAAGAGATGCTGTTCTCTGTGAGGAAAGAGGGAGGGAGGGAGGCCGCGCAGGTGGCAAGAAGCTTTGAAAGGCGCCCGATTCTCACTCCTGGGAGGGCTCGGGGCCTCACCTGTGCCCGGGACCGGGCTCAGTGAGAGCTCGCAGACACGGGGAGGGGCTCCCGGAGGGATGGGGGAGGGGCTCCGGGGGTGGGAGAGGGACTTCCGGAGGGGTAGGGGAGGGGCTCCCGGAGGGGTGGGAGAGGGGCCGAGGGAAAGGATGGTGCCAGCTGCAAGGGGCTTTCCAGAGCCACCACCGGCCCAGAGCACTTCTGTGGGGTCTGACTGCGCCTGGGGGGCGGGTGGGGGGGGGCAGCTCAGGCAGAGTCTGGGCCACGTGACCGGGTTCTGAGACGGAGGGGATCTTGCAGGTGGGATGAAGTTGAGGCCTGGGATGCGCGGTTACCCTGCTTTTCCAGGGGGGACCAGAAGCAGAAGCAGGTCCAAGTCATGCCCCCTCCACCCACCAACTCTGAGCAGACGCCCAGGAGGCCACCAGCCACCCGCCTGTCCCTCCACCACGCTGTCCCCAAGGGAAAACCAGGTTTACGCTGCAGAGAGAAAACACCCAAAAAACTGTCCAAAGAGAAAAACGTGTAAAAGTTTACTATTTTCATACGTAACTTTAGAAAAGATATATTCCCATATAAAACGTTGCATAGCAAATGACATGTTTGTACAAAACCCGGTACGAAAACACCCTTTTATCATTTAAGATGATTCGGAACAAACCCTCGCTGAAAACAAACAGTAACGTCGTAGCCGGTGGCTCTCCTGTGCAGGAGCCCTGGCCGTGCAGCGCGGCCCACGCTCTCGCCCCACCCGGGAGCAGCAGCTCCACCGGAGCAGCCTTCTGAGCGCCAGGGCCTGCGACACCCACTCCTCGGCCCGCTGCTGTCCGCCGCTGGGAGGCCACCACCCGTGGAGGCCCATGGCGGCCATGGAGGCTGGGGAGGCCGGCAGAGGCCCGGCGAGGCTGGGAGGCCTGGGGAGGCCATGGAGGCCCGGAGAGGCCCGTGGAGGCCGGGAGGCCGTGGAGGCTGGGGAGGCCGGCAGAGGCCCGGCGAGGCGGGGAGGCCTGGGGAGGCCATGGAGGCCCGGAGAGGCCCATGGAGGCCCAGAGAGGCCCGTGGAGGCCGGGAGGCCAGCAGAGGCCCAGTGAGGCTGGGAGGCCTGGGGAGGCTGGGAGGCCCGGAGAGGCCCGTGGAGGCCGGGAGGCCGTGGAGGCTCCTTCACTGGTAGATGACCTTCACACAGAACGTCTCCTCGTTCTTGTCCTGGTCGTCGTTGATGTGGATGAGCACCTCCCGCTCCCCGGCCCTCCGACTGGGCGCGAACCGCAGGTCGATGGTGTAGGTCTCTCCGCCCGCGACCTGGAACAGGCGGCCGTCAGCGCCCAGCCCAGTGCCCGCTCCTCCAGCACCTCCACCACCACGTGTTCCCTCCAGCCCAGGCTGCGTGACCCACAGAGCACCTTGGCCTGGCTCCTGCCTCGGCCGTGGGCTGGGGGTTCCTCCAGGCACCAGCTCTGAGCTGCGGTGCCCCTGCTCCTGTGAGGCCCACATGACCGCCTTCCACGCCCCGGGGACACTCCCAGCCACACAGGCACCCCCACTGGCTTCCTGCCACCTTCCCTCCGACGCTCAAGACAGACAAGGGTCAACGTGGGGCAGTTCTGGTAAAACTTTGGAGAAACCACAGGTTGGGTCGGTCTCAGGCCTGATCCCTGAAATGTCGCCTGGACGCGGGGGTCTGAGACGAAGCAGTGGCGCTCACAGCGGTGCCCTCCCCACACCCTCCCCAAGCACCGCACCAGAGCGCAGCCGCCCAGCTCGCCGCCCAGCTCGATGGAGACGCCACTACCCGATGGCCTGGCTCCTACCTCCGTCCCCAGCCCAGGGCTCAGGCCCCAACCCGCCCGGTGCCCACCTGGAAGGTGTCCTCCCTGAACTGCAGCAGATCGGGGTGGTCGCTGTGCAGGCGGTAGGCCCGGCGGAAGGGGTAGGGGTTGGTGTAGGTGATCTGCTTGTGGGCGCCCTTCCCCTCCCCCGCGGCCATGGTGATCTCGAAGACCTGTGGGAGGGCGGCATGGGCGTGGGCTCCTCAGGGACTCCTGAGCCCGCTCTGCGGGGGGCCCAGCAGCTGGGATGTCTGCACAAGCAGGACAGACAGCCCCCCGTCGGGGCTCCCAGGGGAGGGGCCCCCAGCACAGGAGCAGCCCCCCGCTCCCCCCAGGGCCAGGAGGATGGGAGGAAGCTCCTGCCTGGAGCCGGGCCTGGTGGAGGACCAGGTGACCACCGTGCGCCCACACCTGTGCCCACGCACGCCCCCTCCCAGACCTTGGAGATGAGAGGCGGCCGGCAGGAGAGGCACACGAGCCAGGAGGCCACCAGCTGGTGGAAGTCCACGTCGACCACGTTGAGGTGCACGAAGCGGCTGCCCGCCCGGCGGGGCCTCACGCCCACGTGCAGGTCCTGCACCCCGTGGGGCGGCAGCGCGAAGACGCCTTTGGGGTCCATCTTCAGAAACAACAGAGTGGCGAGTGGGGACGAGGGGTTCCGGCACCCGCACCCCAGGGACCCGCTGCTGGGGGACCACCTGCTCGGGGCCCACGGGGCCGGCGTGCGGCAGAAAGGGCGGGTCTCCGTCAGGGCCAGGCCACCGCGGTCACAGCCTGTTCACCACCATGTCTGACGCCCCCTGTCGGGCAGGTCCCCTCCCACGTGGCGGCGACCCCCCTGGCTCTCACGGAGCCGCCAGCAGGAGCCCGCCCGGCCCGCTGAGCAGAGTGCGGCCAGCTGCGCTGACTCAGACTTAGTATCCTCCTCCCAGTGACTCTGAGACTGGCTGTGGGTGTACATGTCCCCGCCCCCCGATCGCCTGATAAGAAATCGGACGGAGACTCCACAGACCGCCAGTCCAAGGGACAGGAGCCCATCCTCGGGACCACCCACTGAGCGCAGCCCACGCCCGCCGCCCGCCGCCCGCCCCGCCGTCCCAGGTGGGCGAGAATGGCAGCGGCCAGAGAACATCGAAGGGGTCCGGCAGCCCAGGGCCGTACCGTCAGCTCCTGGGGGTGCGAGGTGAAGGCCCGCACATTCCTGAGCGTCGGCGTCCCCCGGAGGACCAGGGACAGGCGGGTCCGCTGGCCCACGACACAGGAGACGTCCACGCGCTGCAGGGAGTGCAGGTGCACCTGCCAGATCTGGACGGGCGCCGCCAGCCAGCGGTCCCTGTGGGGACAGAGCCAGGAGGAAGCACTGGACGGGCAGCGGGTCCGGGACTGAATGTGCCGCACGGCTGCCTCCACTTCCTCTCCTTGGTGGGCTCTGGACCCACCGTCCCTCGGGCCGCGGGTGCCGCCCTGAGCGGAGGGCACCCTTCGCCAGGCCCCTGCCAGCCCATGACGAGCTGAGGGACAGCCAGGCCTGGCCATGTTCAACGCCCAGCACCCGCTGCTTCCTCCCTACCCGCCCCCCCCCCCACACACACACACCCCCTGCCGCCGACCACCAGGCTCGCATACTCACACGTAAATGACAACAAAGAAGTCTTTGACATCCGGGCTCGGGCCACTGGCCACCTTCAGGAACACGTCCCTCGGCTCCCCCGGACCCTGCGGACAGTGGGGGCATCACAGGGACGCCGCCCCTGGACCTGACCCCGCCCCTGGCGCCCTCGAGGCCACAGCAGGTGAGAACCAGGCCCCGACGCCTCTAGTTTTCTGTGCGACTCAGAATCCACTAGTGTTTTCCCGGGGAAGAGAAAACGCCTTGATTGCACACTGAGCTCAGTAACTCTCCTGCAGGAGCCGTACCCAGCCTCCCACGCGGTCATCGCTGACAGCCGCTCCCTGTACGCAGCGGCGATTAACAGATGCCCTCATACCCTCGCTCCTCACTCACTCCCCTCGGAGGGTCAAGGACCTGTGTGCTGGCCGGAAGGTGAGGAC
The DNA here is from genome assembly GCF_028538775.1 of Myotis yumanensis. Taxonomy (NCBI): domain Eukaryota; kingdom Metazoa; phylum Chordata; class Mammalia; order Chiroptera; family Vespertilionidae; genus Myotis; species Myotis yumanensis. The sequence goes on from NW_027223753.1 coordinate 2,827,627, forward strand.
TCGCCCAGGAAGCTCTCGCGGGCCCGGCAAACAGCCCCTCACCCGGGAAGAGGCCGCGCACAGAGACGCGCGAGGAGGCTGCAGGGACGGCGGGCGTGCGGGGAGGACGGAGTGGCCACTCACCGTGCTCTGGGTCTCACAGATGACGTGCGGGTCGCTGCAGCGGACGTGGACCGGGGGCGCCTCGCCAGGCATCCCCACGGGAGCACCTGGAGCGGAAATACCAAGACAAAGGTGTCTCCCGACAGGCGTGGCCGGTGCCGAGGGGACGGGTGCCGAGGGGACGGGCCTCCATACTGCCGCCCCTGCGTGGACGCTGGGTTCCTGCTCGGCCACCCCTGCGTGGGGGCCCATTCGCAGGCAGAGGCCAAAGCGGAAGCTCGAGTGCCAGCAGCCAGCGCGGCTCCCTCAGCGCCACAGGCACCAGCGCAGTGGGGGGGGAGTTGCGGGGGGCGGGGGGGGGGGGCGCTGCGGGCACACCGTCTTCGGTTTGAAATGACACGGGCAGAAGGGAGAGCCGACCACTGTGCCGGGTGTCAGGTGAGAGCATCGCAGGGTAACAACGATGCCATCGCCCCTCAGGGAGAACCGTTCCCAGCTGCTGAGCCCACCGCACACCCGGGCCCGAGGGACCTGCCTGGGAGCATGTGCCAGGGGGGCAGGCGGACCGCCTTCTTCAGGAAGGTGAGCTCCGGGTGGTAGAAGCGGAAGACCTGGTCCACCGCGGGCGGCTGCGGCTGCACCGTCAGCAGGAGCACGGCCAGGGGCTTGCCGCCGGCCCGGAACAGCACCTGCGAGCGGGAGGCGCGTCAGGGCGCACAGGCCGCACAGGCCGGGTCTCCGCGGTCCTCACCGCCCACAGGGGGACACGATCAGAGACAGGGCCGTCGGCACAGGCTGCCCACACAAAGGGGCGGCGCCCGGCTCGGCGCCTGCCTGCGGACGTGTCCCCACGTGTGCACCACGATGGCCGCCACCGCTCTTCCTACTGAGGAGGGCACACACCTGGGATGCGCCTTCAGCGCTACCGACCCCACCTCTTCCTTGCACACATGCAAAAGGACAGGCACGCAGGGGACAGGACAGCCGCCCGCAAGCCCACGTCCCGCTCGGAACGGCACCCCCTCCACACGGCAGAGCTCTGTGCCCCGGCCCCGCCCCACACCGAGTCTGAGTCACTGCCTGCCCCCTGTGCCAGCCCCGTCCGACACCCCGAATCTGTGCCCCCTCCCGCCTGTGCCCAGCCCCGCCCCCACCCCGAGTCTGTGCCCCCTCCCGCCTGTGCCCAGCCCCGCCCGACACCCCGAGTCTGTGTCCCCCCTTCCGCCTGTGCCCAGCCCCATCCGACACCCCGAGTCTGTGCCCCCTGCCCCCTGTGCCCAGCCCTGCCCAACACCCCGAGTCTGTGCCCCCTTCCCCCTGTGCCCAGCCCCGCCCGACACCCCGAGTCTGTGTCCCCCCTTCCGCCTGTGCCCCAGCCCCGCCCGACACCCCGAGTCTGTGTCCCCTCCCGCCTGTGCCCAGCTCCGCCCGACACCCCAAGTCTGTGTCCCTCCTTCCGCCTGTACCCAGCCCCGCCCCACACCCCGAGTCTGTGCCCCCGCTGCCTGTGGGCCCCTCTGCTCTTCCGGCAGCTCTGCGTCTGGTTTTGCCTTTTGAAGCTGCATCTGAAGGCGTTGCCCTGCGGATCGGTCCCCGGCTCGAACAGAAGCCCCAGGCCCACGCTCACACCCGTCGTGGGTGCCCTATCGCCCACCCACGTTCTATCTCCTGACTGAGGCATCGACTGGAAATGGCTTTCTCTCCTGTGCTGCTTGAGCAGAACTTGCACCTGTGACCGAGTGCTCAGACCGAACCTTCACACTCTCCGCCGTGTTCCCGACACTAAGCAGCTGAGAGCGCCGGCCGTGCGTGCAGGTCAGTGGACGCTCTGGAAAGGGCCGTCGGTGCAGGACGGGCCAGCCCTGTGGAGAGGGGGCAGCGGACCTGCCGTGTGCAGCACCTCGTGCCACGGCCAAGGGCTAGAGGGGCTGAGTCCACGGACGGGGAATGGCGGACACGCGATGAGCACCCGTCCCCACAGAGGCTTTGACAGAGGGGACAGGAGGGCTCTGTGCAACCACTGCCAAGGTCTCAGGGCCACGTTCATGCTCTGCATGCACAACACACGCACACATGTTCACATGCATGTACACACGTGCACACATGTACGTGCCAGTTCTTCCTACATGTATCTCATTTTATAGCTTGATTTTGGACTCATGTAAATGCTTTCAACTTGAAAACTAAGTTAATGTTTAAAGGACCTCTACGTGTTAGAAACAAGAGAAACAAACAGATCACACATACTGAGCTGGTGACAGGACTGCCCGGAGGAGTCCCTCCAGAGAGTGTGAGCACAGGACAGAGCAGCGCCGGAGCCTCGGCCTGCGGGGTCCCGTCAGGGGCTGCACCACATGTTCAGTGCACATGCACACACATACACGCACGCACACACACCCCACCAGCCACCATGGCCAGCAGCACCGGCCCACGGGGGACAGCACCGGCCCACGGGGACAGCACCGGCCCACGGGGGACAGCACCGGCCCACGGGGGCAGCACCGGCCCACGGGGGACAGCACCGGCCCACGGGGACAGCACCGGCCCACGGGGATAGCACCGGCCCACGGGGGGCAGCACCGGCCCACGGGGGGCAGCACCGGCCCACGGGGACAGCACCGGCCCACGGGGGCAGCACCGGCCCACGGAGACAGCACCGGCCTATGGAGACAGCACCGGCCTATGGAGACAGCACCGGCCCACGGGGGATAGCACCAGCCCACGGGGGACAGCACCGGCCCACGGGGACAGCACCGGCCCACGGGGACAGCACCGGCCTATGGAGACAGCACCAGCCCACGGGGGACAGCACCGGCCCACGGGGATAGCACCGGCCCACGGGGGACAGCACCGGCCCACGGGGACAGCACCGGCCCACGGGGGACAGCACCGGCCCACGGGGGCAGCACCGGCCCACGGGGGCAGCACGTCACAGGCTGGCCGTCCTCAAACTGAGCAGATAGGTAGATACATGGAGGAGGATGAAGCCAGTTTCTCACGGCAGAAACGGGATCACAAACCCAGGGGAAGGGCTGCTGACAAGCCCGCGATACCACACCGCCCTGGGCGCTGGTGCGATCCCCCCTCCAGCCCCACAGGCGGCGGCTGTGTCTGACGGGCACCCGTGCCCATGCCCAGCACCCAGGTTTGGTTTCTGAATACCCTTCTCCACCCAGGAGCTGGCACGGGGCCGCTCAGGGAGGGAGCGGGCACACAGCCGCCTGCGGCAGGAAGGAAGCGCCAGAGGGAGGAGGGTGCGGGCACGTCCCACCACTGCACCCGATGGGATGCTGGGCACGTGCACAGCCAGCCCCCGGGCCTGCGCCGGTGCCCGCAGCCGCAGAGACGGAGCGCGAGGACAGCGGGCACAGCGGGCACAGGGCAGCGGCTCACGCCAGCACCAAGGGCTGCACGTGGTGAGTGGCCGGGAGATGCCTCCACGTGAGACACCAGCCAGCAGCCGTGCCAGCACCTGGATGGGGAAGTCCCCCTCTGAGTGCCCTGCCCGCACCCCTTCCCTCCAGGAGGCCGGCAAGGGCGGAGGGCCGGGCCCAGGCGGCCCGAGAGCCAGCAGAACTCATGACACTGCCCGGTCCCCGTGGAGGACACCGGCTCGCCCCCCACGGCCTCGTGCACCTCAGATCAGGCCTGTGCTCTGCCCGCACCTTGGCGTGTCTGGTGGGCATCACGCTGTCCTTCGCAGGGGATCCGGGGTCTGTGCCCTTCTCAGGTCTCAGGTCCGCAGAGGCCTGTGGGAAAGCAACCAGCAGCCATGGGTCACGGACGGATTCTGGGGGCAGGCACTGCTGTCCACCTGCAGGACGGTCCACTGCGGAACAGCTGCCCTGGCCTCACGGCACTCACAGCGACCTCACAGCTACGCTCATAGCGACCTCACAGCGACCTCATGGTGACCTAATGGCGACCTCACAGCAATCTCATAGCGACCTCACAGTGACCCTCACAGCGACCTCACAGTGACCTCACAGTGACCTCATAGTGACCTCACGGCGACCTCACAGCGACCTCACAGTGACCTCACAGCGACATCAGTGATGCTCATAGCAACCTCATAGTGACCTCACAGCGACCTCACAGTGACCTCACAGTGACCTCATAGCGACCTCATAGTGACCTCACGGCGACCTCATAGAGACCTCACAGTGACCTCATAGCGACCTCATAGTGACCTCACGGCGACCTCACAGCGACCCCACACTGACGCTCACATTGACGCTCAGCGGCTGCTATAACTGGCCTCGCTGCCCAGAGGCTGGGAGGCGCGTGAGCCGTGGAGAAGGGGCCCCACGCTAACCCAGCTCTGCCTGGAGCCAGAGGCCTGACGACTCGCCTCCGCCCTTAACCTCTTGCCCACAGTGCATGCAGAGCCCCCTGGGAAGTCTGGGAGCCCTGGGATCCCTCAGGCCATTTAAGGGGTGACCATCATCCCACAGAGCTGACCTCAAGGTCACTGTCCGAACAATGAGACACGTGCCCACACCCTCCCCATCACGCACACGCACACATGCACACCCACATACACACATGCACACGTACGCATGCTCCTCACGTCTGTACAGGAAGCCTCGGGCCTGGCCTCTGCTGGGGAGCACACAGGGCGGTAACAAGGGCGCAGCCCTCACTGCAGGGGCCGGGCTGGGAGGCAGCCCCAGCTCTGACGTCTGGGGAAGCTCTTGACCGGTTTAGTAGAGACTCAGACGGCCTCGCCTTTCCTGCCACCCCCCTCCGCCGCCCCCCCAGGCACGCAGGGAACACGAGGCGTCGGGCCACCGCGCACGGCGTGGGGCCGGGGTGAGAGGCCACGGAGGCGACGCCCGAAGGCTCAGCCATGTGGCGGCTCAGGGCCCCCGGCCCCCACGTTGTGTGCCTGGCGACCAGCCTTGGCCCTGGGAGGCCCACCTGCGCCACAGAGAAGGTCTGGTACTTGAAGGGGACGTGGGCGGTCTCCCGGGGGCGCAGGAAGAGCTGGGGTGCGAGGCCGCCGCGCAGGCGGAACATGTCCTCCTCCACAGGCGTGTGCAGGCCGGCCGCGGCCTTCAAGTGCCTCCACTCCTGGCTGTCCACGATGAGGCTGGGCGGCAGGCAGAGCTGAGCTAGAACGTTCCCCTGGGGCCCCAAGGCCCCACAGGGAGGAAGGGAGGGAGGGAGGAGGGAGGGAGGAGGGAGGGAGGGCCCGGCCCACCCCCCTGAGCTGGCCCCACCTGAGCTCAGGGTTGTCCACCTCGATGGTCACAGTGTGCGGCGTGTTGTGGGGGTTCCTGAGGGCGAACTCGAAGAACTCCGCGGTGCCCAGCGAGGCGGAGAGCGTGTGCTCCACGGTGATGGCCAGGCTCAGCGCGCTGGCGATGTTCTGGGCCTTGGTGCGCTCCCGGTAGGCGGCGATGACCTGCAGGTCCCGCGCATGCTGAGCCCGGACGTTCTGTTGAGCCTGCGAGACACCAGCCCGAGCCAGGGCCACATCCTGGGCCGCGCTCCTCCAGGCTGTTTCCCACCACCTCCCCCCCCACCCCGAAGTCCAGGCTTCTCCTGGACTCACCCCTCCCCCCCTCACGTGGGCTGGGCAGGACCGGCCGGGCCCCAGCTCCAGGGACGGAGCAGGGCATGCCTGTCCCTCCACGGACGCCTGCGGCACTCCTGGCTGCTCTCTACCCATGGGAGGTGGCGTCTGCCCTGCAAGCTCCGGACTGACTACGCCGCCCCCACCCCACACCCAGGAGGCCGGGTCCGGGCACCGCGGGGAACGGGAGGCAGAGGTTTCCAAGAAAAAAGAACCCCCTCAGCACTGACAGGTGGCCGCTCCCCAGCCGGGTCCCCGTGTGGCAGCCGGCGCCCTGTCTGCAGCAGAGTCCCTGGAGGGGAGTGTCCTGCCCGACAGCCTCCAGCGGGGTCCGGACCTCGGGCAGCTGCCGTGGGGCGGCGCCGCGGGTCCCCGCCAACCCTCCCTCCTCGCCCGTGACTCCGCGGGCTTGGCCGCCCAGGGGTGCTCCAAGCTGGAGGTCGGCTGCTTTCTGGTGAGCCTCCCACTAAAAAGTGGGGCTCAGGGCTGCTCTGCGAGACTGAGACCAGCGGGGCCTTCCCAGGCCGGGCCTCCAGACATAGGCAGCCCAGACGCCAGGGGAAAGGCCACCGGACCGCCTCTGGGCTGGAACTCAAGGGCGGGGCCAGGTTCGATTTCTGACTTAAATGACTGCATCACCCACAACGCCGGCCCTCCCACGCCGGGGCTGAAGCTGCGCCTGGCATTCTGCTGGGATTTGAAAATGGGGGTGGCCCTGCTCCACGGGGGCCTCCCTGGGGGGCTTAGACCTTCCCAGTGGAGTGGGGCCGCTGGCCAGGCTGGTTCCACGCTGGACAAACAGGGAGTGCTCACCAGCGCGCTCCTCCGGCAGCCCCCCTCGCCGCCGGCCTCCTGCGCACGCACAGCCCTCATCCGCTCCAGCTTGCGCCTGCGAACGGCGTCCCCCTCCCGCACAGCGCCCCGGGGCCCCTTGCTCCCCGGCGGCAGGGGTGTGAACAGCATGGCGGCCAGCTCGCTGTCCACATCTGCCAGCTTCTGTGCCTGGACCACGTTTTTCACCCCTAGAAGGTTCAGAGGAGCCAGAGATCAAGTTCACTTTTGGAGCAGATGCAGTCACGTGACCCAGCGGGAGCTCAGGGTCGCTCTTCCCTGTGACTGCAGAGCTGGTCCCTCACGCCCTCCCCAGTTCACAAGTCAGAGGAGTTCTGACCTCAGTCCACGTTCCTCCTGACTCTCCTCACTTCCTGTTCCCCGCAGAGGAGCAGCCGCCCTCTGTAGGGTTAAGCTTCTAGGGTTAAACAGGCCGCTCATAGGGTTAAGCTTCTCTACGCGATACCAGGCGGCCAGCCCGGGCTAGAGCGCTGGGCCTGCCCAACGTGGTGAACCGAGTGGCCGCAGGCCCGGGAGGCGAGCACTCAGGGGCACTGGCGGCCATCACTCTGCGCCCAGGTCCAGAGGGGCGTGCACACAACACGCTCACACACCTGCACGCGTGCAGCCTTCTCTGCCTCGGTGTGCTCCACCCCACCCCACCCGCCAATCACACCCACGCACCACCCACCCACCCACTCACGTCTCGGGGTCCCTCGCGTGAGGAGGCTGCCTCCGTCGAAGCGGCCGGCTCCCTCATTTGAAATGACCCGCAACCTGGAAGGTGGCAGCGCGCTGGCCTCTCTCCCTGTCTGCTCACACAGGTGACCTAGACGGAAAGCGCCTCCGTGAGACATCTCCACAAGTAAGAGCCTGAGGGCACGTGCCCACGAGGAGGCCCGCTGTCCACCAGCCGCCCTCCTCTCTGGCCCTCCCTCCTTCCCCTCTGGCCTTCCCTCCCCTCTGGCCGAGCATGGAGGAGACAGCAGCCTGCTCCAGGGCCCCAGCGTCGGCACTGCCCTGGTCACCTCGCCCCTCCCTGCTGTCCACAGCCACGTGACCCAGAGGGAGCTCCCCCGACCCCCAGCCCCCCGACCCCCAGCCCCACGCCCTCCCTCCCTGCCACCAGCTCAGAGGTGGCCCAGGCTCCTGGCTCCGCACCGTTTCCTCTGCACCAGGGGGTGTGGCCCCACAGGCCTTGGCAAGCTCTGTGCCCGTCCCGAGAACCCGCTGCCCAACTGCCCAGCAGGTGGCATATGCCACCTGCACTCACTGCGGGCACAGTGGACCAGCCACGCGGAGGGAGGCGGGCTCTCCCGCAGCTCTCCCCACCACTCCTGCGGCGCGGCGAGGGGTCCCCTGAGGCAGGCCAGGCCACCTCTGTCCCCACACCTACTGCGATGAGCACGGCCTAGTCTAAGCCTGAGAGACACGCAGAGACCAAGGAAACCGTGCAGGTCAGGACCCGGGCCCACAGCGCAGGGGCAGGTGCCAGCGTCCTGGGGGCTCGGGCTCGTGCTGACTGCCCCTGCGGCGTGTGGAGCAGCAGGGCCCCGCGGTCCCCCCCTGGACAGACGAGGTCCCCGGCTTCCTGCGCTTGTACTTGGACGCTGGTTTGTTCACAATCAACTGGAAAAGCTGAGCCTACGTGTGCACAACGCCGAGGGCCGCAGGGCCAGGACCCGAACTCCCCAGGGCTGTTCTTCGTCGGAAACTGCTGCCGGTTTCCTTCCCCGCCTCAGACGTGTGGGACCAACAGCAGCCGCCGGAGCCAAACCCTCCCATACGCAGGGCCCCCTCGCAGCCCTGAGCTCCCACAATGCGCGGACCACAAACTCCGGTCACCTGTCACAGTGCACACCCCTACCCCTTGTCCTTCCACCGTGAGAACACGGGATGTGACCGCAGAGCTGGGCTCAGGACAGCCCTTCCCCCAGGAGGCAGCCGGGGCCAGCGGCCACCCCGCACCCAGGACACTGGGGTCCAGGAAAGGACGGGCTCCGGGACACCGACATGACCAAGGACGCGGAAAGGCCGCTGCGGAGCAGGCTGTTGGGCGGCAAAGCCTGTCCGAGCCAGGAAGCCACTGGCCGAGGACAACGTCTTGCAGAAGAATCCACGGAGACTGGGCGCCGCAGCGACGCTCCCTCCAGGCCCCTCGCGGTCTGAGCGCAGGAGGCTTAGCGCTGCCCGGGCGAGGCCGAGCCAGGCAGGGTCCCTGCGGTCACCCGGGAGGCTCCCCGGCCATCACCCCGTCTGCGGGCCTGTGCCTGCTGCCTGGTGCAGAACAGCCACGTTTATACGGAAATAAAAGCTACAACGAACACACAGGAAACCGCCGCGCGGCCACGCAGGTACGGCGTGCGGCACGCGGGCTCGTCCTTTGTTAACCGCTCCGTGCGCGTCTGCGTGGCGCCTCGCGAGCAGGTCTCTCCGACTCTCTCCCATGAGCTTATCTCTCCCTCGCAGGCAAAGCATGAAAATGACAATTGAAGATAACACGTAATGGAGCTAATCTTTCTTCTGGAGATAAGATTGTAGCACCCGGAGTCGTGCACATTGTGGGCTCGTGATTAAACGGAGAAATAACCCGCACCATCCTGGCGGCGGACTGCAGCTCCCCGGTCCTGCGCGCTTCTGAGCCCCGTCTGCTGCTCACATGTGGCTCGTTTATTTCTCCAGAACCTAATTGAGTTTTGCTGCTTCCACATTGTCTATTTCCCAGCTGCCCTGGATGCTACATTTGTAAACAAGCAGCAGAAACCGGGCGCCTTAATGAGCGCGCACCTGCCGCTGCCCGGCTCGCGGCCGGTGCTGACGCCGGTGCTGACACTGCGGATGGGCCCCTGGGGCGGAGCCTCACGCTCCGGCTGGGTTTTGAGTGGAAAATTCCCGATGCAACAACAGAGGCTTGAGTCCTCCGGGTAGACACAGCTCCACAACCTCTACCGGCTTGGTTTCGTCCAGCTTTCAATTCTGCCCAGAACCCCAGTCCTGCTACGGGCCCTCCAGGGCGGCGGAGTGGGCTGGTCACTGGCCCTCTGCCCCAGCCACCTGTTCCCCGGTCAGGGGCCTCAGTCACACCCAGAAGACCACCCCCAGGCCAGACTCCCTGCAGGTGGAGGGGGGATCGGGGCTCAGGCTCCCTGCCCAGCCACTCTCGGGGCACAGGACACCACGGGGCGAAGGTCAAGGCTGGGCCCTAAAGGGGTGCTTCTCGGGCCCTGCCCCCAAGTTACACACGTCCAGGAACATTTCTCTCCCTCCTCTGAGACGGGCAGTTCTGCCGCTGGTGCTCCCAGGAAAAGCTCTCCTGGTTGCTGTAGTTGAGGACTGTCACAGAGGCCCCGGGACAGCACCACGAACAAATGAGGGCCAGGCCGGGGACTAACCGCCCGAATCCTGACCAGAAATAAGGAGCACAAACAACTGGCCCAGGGCAGACCTGGTGGTCAAAGGCAGGCTCCATGGACAAGGGCAGGCCCAGGGCACAAGGGCAGGCAGACAAGGGCAGGCCTGGGGTACGAGGGCAGGCCCAGGGCACAAGGGCAGGGCAGGCAGACAAGGGCAGGCTCAGTGGTCAAACTAATAAGAGTTTTGCTAACTCCTGCTCCTATACGATGCCCACAATTTGTGCCACTGCCTGCGGAGCTCATGCTCCAGCTGGGAAGGCGAGTGGCTGCCAGGAAAGGACGAGAGGCCACACGAAGCGTCGGGACTCTTACCCACGTTGGCCAAGGTCAGGTGCAGCAGGCCCTTCACCACCGTGTGGACGCCGATCGGCCTGACGCTGCCAGACGCAGTCACGTCTCCACTCAGCACCATTGCATCCTGTTCGTACTCGGTCGCCAGGACCTCGAGCTCGTGGGAGACCTGCACGGCCGGGCGGCCCTGGCGGAGGAGGTGCTGCCGGGGAGAAGGCACGTCACCGCCCAGCAGACCCGACCTGGAACCCGAGCCCGATGCCAGCCGGGCTTCTCCACAAATTCACCCACCACGTCAACACCCGGGCGCCGCCCTCAGGAGCCCCCTCCGTGGGGACCCACCACGTCAACACCCGGGCGCCGCCCCCGGGAGCCCCCTCCGTGGGGACCCACCACGTCAACACCCGGGCGCCGCCCCCGGGAGCCCCCTCCGTGGGGACCCACCACGTCAACACCCGGGCGCCGCCCTCAGGAGCCCCCTCCGTGGGGAGGAGGGGACGGAGCAGCAGGACACCGAGCAAACCCCATCTCTACGTCAGACCTTTCAGAACCAAGACAGGCCCACAGGCAGGACGGGCCAAGGGACACGCCAGGCCGGGTGCCGAGCACAGAGCCCCCAGGCCGGGGGCCGCAGGACGGGACGCGGGGTCAGAGGAGGCCTGGCGGCTGGAGCCGATGGCAGGACCTCCAGAGGCCATGGTCCGAGCGGGCGAGGGAGGCCCACACGGTCAGGACCTTCCCGACTCGGCTCCTCTGCCTGAGCCGACGGCAGTGAGGCCCCAGGGATGATGGGCTCACAGGTCACCTCTGGCCCAGCGGGCCTCTCCCTGTGAGGCCTCGCGAAGGCCGCCTCACCTCTGGCTAGCGTGTCTCCCACACAAATGGAAGCGTGGGGACAGCCTGCGCCCCAGCCTTGGGACTCCTGTGCCCCCCTCCCCCCCGGAGGGATGAACACACAGACTTAGGTCTTAGGTATGAGGGATGGAAAGTCCCTAGGCCAGGGGTGGGCAAACTTTTTGACTCGAGGGCCACAATGGGTTCTTAAACTGGGCCGGAGGCCGGAACAAAAGCATGGATGGAGTGTTTGTGTGAACTAATATAAATTCAAAGTAAACATCATTACATAAAAGGGTACGGTCTTTTTTTTTTTTTTAGTTTTATTCATTTCAAACGGGCTGGATCCGGCCCGCGGGCCGTAGTTTGCCCACGGCTGCCCTAGAGAAAGGATTCCACTGTAAGTCCAGCTGGAACTCTAAAAAGCAGGATCCTGAACCCGGCGCAGGCCCCCTCCCTGCCCACTGAAGGCAGTCCCCGGGCCAGGCCCTCGGAACCAGGCCGCCTGGGAAGGAGCAGGTGACACCACCTGGCTGGTCAGCCCGTGGGAGGCACTGAGAACTGAGCAAGGACCCAGCCTCAGGGACCCAGACCCGTGAAAACGTCACCTGGGAAGGAGAGAGCTCGGTGGCGTTTTTAACTTGTGACCAAGGAACTGACGGCCTGTCAGGGCCCCGCCCCTCAACAGCGCCCGGCCCGGGAGCCGCTACCTTCAGGTGCACGGCGGCCGAGCCGATGAGCAGCAAGGAGTCTCCGTCCCAGACGTCCACCTGCAGGCTCTGCACGGCCAGGTAGCGGGTGAACCAGCGCCGCTCCCCGGGCCTCAGGAACCCGGGGTCCACCAGGTACCTCAGCTGGAAGCCCGGAGGCCCTGTTCCGAGAGGCCCCAAGTCAGTCCAAACGCAAGGGGTCATTTCTCATCTCACACTGTGAAGCGGTTCCTGCTCTGGTCATGCTAGTTCCTGCTTCCGTCACAGCTACAGTTTAATAAACACGTTAATCAAAGACGTCATCAAGTCTAAATTAACACGCGAAGGCTACACTGCTTTCCAACACGTTCAACAAACTCCTCCCAAATGAAGACTGACGCTTCCCCGAGTCCTGGGGATCGGGCCACGCGGGGCGACAGGGCCCCACGGCTGCAGGAGTCACGCTCAGGCTCAGGAATCAGGGAGGAGTCAGTCAGCATCTCCTGTCAAAGCTGCACATCACTCACACACGCAGAGCTCAGCACATGGCAGCGGAGACCAGAACCACCGCCACCGGCCCCACCCTCAACCTCTCACCCTCCACCCTCCACCCCCACACCCCGAATCTCAGGCAGCAGCCCCACGGGGAGCAGGCCCCTGCGAGGGCCACTCTGGACTATCAGGCTTCGTACTAAGAGGTGGGCGCCCGCCTTCATGGTCCCCACATGGCGTCATCATTCATCCTAAATTGACAAAAATGCCACTGAAATCGCCATTAGTTGAGGTGCAGGGAACAACCATGCTGGGACCACATTCAAAACATTCCCCCTTCCCATCAATAATGTAACCATCTTTATGAAGCCCCCCGATGAGCAGAATATTAACTCCGGGAGGAGGGGGGAGGGGGCGAATGTTTACCCAGCAGCCCATGCGGCCTGGGCCAGGCTGCGGTCCTACCCCACCCCCAGCCACCTCAGCCCTGTGGGTGCCCCCCCAGTAAAGTCCCCTCTGCTCCCCTCAAAACCAGGACAGTCCTCTCGGTGGGAGGACAAAATGGGTCAGGACAGGGACACAGCACTGGGGGGAGGACACAACACGGGGGGGCGGGGGGTATTGGGCCCAAGGGAAACGGAGTGAGGACCAGAGTGGGACAGCTTACAGGGGCACTTCTCGGGGCGGTGACGTTATTCCCTGTGGCCTGTCACAGTAGATATGTGATGTCAAACATCTGTCAAAATGTAGAATGTACAACACCAAGAGCAAATCTTAGTGTAAACCAGCGGTTCTCAACCTGTGGGTCACGACCCCTTTGGGGGTCGAACGACCCTTTCACAGGGGTCGTCTAAATACATCCTGCATATCAGATATTTACGTTACGATTCACAACTGTAGCAAAATTACAGCTATGAAGTAGCAACGAGAATAATTTTATGGTTGGGTCACAACATGAGGAACTGTATTAAAGGGTCGCGGCATTAGGAAGGTTGAGAACCACTGGTGTAAACTATGAACTTTGCTAATAACAATCTATTGGTATTGATTCATCAATTGTAACAAACGCATCAACCACACTAATGCAAGACGATGACACCGGGGAGACTGTGGGGTGTGGAGTACACGGGAACCCTACTATCAGCTCAACTTCCCTATAAAACTAAAACTGCTCTAAAAAAAGTCTCAATTTTAAAAATGCTTTGAACTGTACATTTTGTTGCATGCATATTTCACTGGCAAAAGATAATCTCTTTTCTTTTTTTTTTTTTGGTTAATCTTCACCCAAGGGCATTTTCCCATTGATACATATATATATATATTTTATTGATTTTTTACAGAGAGGAAGGGAGAGGGATAGAGAGTTAGAAACATCGATCAGCTGCCTCCTGCACACTCCCTACTGGGGGTGTGTCCGCAACCAAGGTACATGCCCTTGACCGGAATCGAACCTGGGACCCTTGAGTCTGCAGGCCGACGCTCTATCCACTGAGCCAAACTGGCTAGGGCCCCATTGATTTTTAGAGAGAGTGGAAGGAGGGAGGTCGGTGGTAAGATAGAGAGACACACACACACACACACACACACACACAGATTGGTTGCCTCCTGCACAAGCCCTGACCCAGGCTGGGGATCGAACCTGCAACCCACATGCGTGCCCTTGACCAGGAATCGAACCCTAGACCCTTTGTTGCATGGGGTGGTGCTCTAACCACTGCGCTACCGGCCACCGCAAGATAATTTCTCTTAAGTGAGGCTCATAAGCAACTCGGCACTGAGACCTTAAGGCAGCAGTTCTCAACCTGTGGGTCGCGACCCCTTTGGCGGTCCAACGACCCTTTCACAGGGGTCGCCTAAGACCATCCTGCATATCAGATATTTACATTATGATTCATAACAGTAGCAACATTACAGTTATGAAATAACAACGAAAATAATTTTATGGTTGGGTCACAACATGAGGAACTGTATTTAAAGGGCCAGAAGGTTGAGAACCACTGCATTAAGGCATGGCCTGCCCATCGGGGGCGGGGAGATGGGATGCCCCGCTGCAGGGACCGCAGGCAGGGGAACACTCAGGCAGGGACACTTTTGATGGAGACTCCGCTGTATAAGAAACTGCAAGAAACTTTTTTTAGACTCTAACTTGAGAATTTTGGACTTCAAGTTTTAATTCACATTGACAAGAAAACTTGATTTTGGAGTTTAATTTCTCTGGACTTCAACTTGCAAGGAAATTTAATTTTTGGACAAAGTTCTCTCTGGGAATTCAAAATGCAAAGGGGTTATATTCAAAGTGGGAGCACCTCTGGGATGCAAAACCCAAGTGCAGGCTGTGGGGACTCCGGGGACAGCACGTGGCCACATCAACCATCAAACACCGCTGGGACGGGGGCAGCAACTACAGACAAAGGAGACGTGAGTCCCTGCTGCCACGCAAGGAGCTGATTTAAACAAACTATTAAAAAACGGCATGAAATTGGGAAGATTTTTACATTGGTTTGATGATACTAGATGTTTGATGATATTAGTGATTAATTTTTAGGTGGGATAACATTATTGAGTTTGTTTTTTCAAAAAGACTAGTTTTTCAGATACACATAAGGAAACCACGGGTGAAACGATACAGGAAATGGTAGCGCAGGCTGGAGAAGATCTGGTGGGGACACAGCCGATACTGTCGGAGGTGACGCACACTAGTTTCTCAGATTCTGCACGTGTTTGGATTTTTCCTTGTACAGCATTTTTTAATAATGAAACTTTCAGCCCTGGCGGGTTGCTCGGTGGTTAGAGTGTTGAGCTGGTCTCGGGTTCGATTTCCAGTCAAGGGCGCATACCTGGGTTGCCGGTTCCCCAGCCCCATTGCAAGCATTTGGAAGGCAGCCAATCGATGTGTCTCTCCCATCAATGTTCCTCTCTCCCCCTCCTCCCTCCCACCCGCTCACTCTCTACGAATAATGGAAAACATCCTCAGGTGACAATTAAAAAAAACAGAAAGACTTTGAGACAAAGTGTGGCTCACCAGCCTCGGAGGAGCCGTGGTGACTGGTGGGAACAAGGACGTGTGACAGGGGGCCCGAGCGGCTCTGCCCGGCCCCGTCCAGCGGGAGCAGCTGCAGCCGCGGGGTCGTGGCGGGCGGGAAGCGGTAGAACTGGAAGGTGAAATACACGGTGCGCGGCCACGGCGTCCCCGGGTCGTCCTGGGGCACCCTGAGTCCGACAGAGCCTCGGATGAGTCGGGTGTCCTCGGCGGAGAGCGGGCTGCAGTCACCCCCTTGCGAGGTGGCTGACAGCACAGGACGGCTGTGCGAGTCCGTGCCAAACCGGACACCAGGCGCACCCCGCGTCTACTGAGCCCTGAGCACAGGTCTGCCAGCTCGGACCACACAGGTTTCTGCTCGATGCACGAAGTGCACAAGCCAGGGCCAGAGCAGCAGGCAGTCCGAGAGCGCACCTGCTGAAGGCAAGGAACTGCAGCACCACCTCGTTGCCCCGGAGACGGTCGGCTTCCTCCCTCTGCAGGCTGAACTTCACGGGGTCCGCCGCACTGACGGCCTCCACCGGCTGCTGGCTGGCGTCCAGGATCTCGGGGAAGCCGGCGGCTTGCAGGAGTGCCATGCAGGCCCGAGAGAGCCTGCCTCCGGAGCTGGAACACACAGATGATCAGCGGCCTCGGGGAAGGCGCCCGAGGTGGTGTCCGGACCCACCTCTGGGGACAGCCTGGGTTCAGAGGGCCACGCGATCTCCATGCACTTGTCTGCCGAGTCCCTCCCGAGCCGCCCCTCACCTCCGGGCCTGGGCCCCCACGACGATGGGGGCGTGCACGGGGGTGAAGGGCAGCTCCTGCAACTGCTCAGCGACACAGGTTCCCGGGACCACGGGCGTGGGGCTCAGGTCAGCTTCCAGGTGCGCGATCCCGCCCTCCAGGGGGAGCTCCTGCTGACGGGAGGAGGCCCAGGTCAGGCCCAGGAGGCTCGGTCTAGGGCAGGGGTGGGCAAACTTTTTGACTCGAGGGCCACAATGGGTTCTTAAACTGGACCGGAGGGCCGGAACAAAAGCATGGATGGAGTGTTTGTGTGAACTAATATAAATTCAAAGTAAACATCATTACATAAAAGGGTATGGTTTTTTTTTTTTTAGTTTTATTCATTTCAAACTGGCCGTAGTTTGCCCACGGCTAGTCTAGGGGCCCATCCCTGAGCGGCTGCCCCGCGGGAGCATCAGCAGATAGAAACACAGGAGGCTCGGCGGCCTTTAACCTGAGGCGGACAATGAGGAGTTGTAGGGCGTGTCCCGTGGAACATCTGGGACAGGCTTAGACCACAAAGTTATGTTTTATCCGGAGTTCGAATTTATCGGGGCGTCCTGTATTCTGTGTGAGGGGAAAAGCACCGAGGCAGGAATCGCTGATTTTATGAACTCAGTGTCCTGGGAGAGACGTGCTGCCCGAGAAGGCTCGTTCACACCAAACCGCGTTTACGGGCAAGACACGCAACCTCCTTCGACACGGGCCTGTCCCCGCGCCACTCGCACCGCCAGCCACTTCCCTCCAGAGCACGACGCCTGTCCAAGGGAAAGGCCTGCGGGACCCAGGACGCCCTCCGCCAAGCCTGCTCCCAGGCGGTCAGTCAGTCTCAGTTCAGAGGGACACCATGTGCCCGGGACACCCCCGGCCCCGCCTGGCCCCGCCCCGTGCTTAGAACAGGGCGCCACGCCTTCACACAGGTAATTACACGGACTGTTTTCCTCACAGACTTGCAGGCAAGACTGGGACACAGTTTGCAGGTGAACCGGCCACTGTGAGAGCCAACTCCGTGTGGGTCCCCAGGTGACACGGGATGAAAGGACAGGGCTCTTCTAGGCCACGGCTGCCGCGGGCAGGCGGGTGGGGCCTCACTGGCCCTCCCTCTGCTGCACTGGGAGTCTCTCTCTTCCTCCCTCTCCCTACTGCGTCCAGAGACCCAGGCGGCTTCCCGCTGCTTCTCCACAGAGCGAGGCCTCAACCGAGCGCTTGGCAGGTCCAGGCCCAACGCTCATCGAATGAATCCTGAGGCACGGACAGCCCCATGCCCGTGTCCCAGGGAACACAATACCCAGTCACCCCGTGTCCCAAACCCACCATGGCCCGGTCACCCTATGTCCCAGGGAACCACGATGCTCCGGTCACCCAGCCAGGGGCCAGCGTGCTGGCAAATTGCCTTCCCCATGTCAGGAGCCACCACCTGGGAGGAATGGGGCGCACTTACCACCTGGGCCCCCGAGGGCTCGGAGCTGGCGGGCTGCTGAGATGAGGGCTTGGCCGAGCGGCAACGAGTGGGGGACGGTGGGGAGGCTGCGAGCTGGGACAGGGACAGCTGGAGGGAAGAAAGCTGGTGAGACCAGCCACTCAGTGACCTCGTGGGTGCTGGGAAGGAGGCTCCGGGCGACCACGGAAGGCGCGAGGCCCGCAGCCTCCATTCAGCAGCTGCTCTGGACCCCCAGCTGTTTCAATGTCCTTAGAATTATCGAGAGAGAGGGTTCTGTGACCTCTCCTGGCCCCTGGTGTCTGAATAAACGCAGCAACAAGGACAAGCAGGTGGAGGGGAGGAAGGGCCGGGGACGCCAGGTTCTCTCGCGTGGGTGGCTGGGTCCTCTCTGGGTTCCCCTCCGGCCCCGGGCTGACCGTCGCCAAGGCCCTTCCGGTTCTGACCCCCATGCTCCTCTGACGTGAACGGGCCGGTGGGCTCTGGAGACAGACCGCTGGGGACGGACGGACTCCCCCTCTGCCACTTCGTCACCGTGTGACCGTGGGCAGGTCACCTACTATCTCCCTCAGTCTCCTCATCTGTAAGATGGGGTGATCGTGGCACCTGCATCACAGGACTGTCAGGGGCGTTACATGGAAGTCCACGGAAAGGGCTCAGCACCAGGCACCCGGCCGCCTCCCGCCCTGGAACGAGGCGTTTCCCATCAGCAGGGACAGCTGGCCACGGGCCACGGGCCACGGACGTGCTGGACAAGGGCATGACGAGGTGCCGAGGCATGGGTGAGGGTGCGTGTGGCTGGGGGGACCCGGCAGCATCTTCAGGGAACAGAGAGCTTCCCTGGGAGTGAGAAGGCTGCCCCGTGGTCCCGGAGTGCCCGGGCAACGTGGACGTGCTGGAGGGACAGTGCTGGGATGGCCGCAGGGAAAACACAACATCACTTCCCACCCAGGTTCCAAGCTGCATGCGACACATCCAGCCCGCTCCCCGGGGACGGCCTTTGGGGTACAGATTATTCAACTTTTCTAGAAAGTCACTTCCAGGTGATGCTGCCAGAAGGAGTCACCGGGAGGACAAGCCAACTCTGACCTCGTTCAAAATCACATGATGACCAAGCAAGCCAGAGCCCTGCTGCCACGCAGGCACCTACCAGGGACAGGCCCACCCACAGCCAGGTCTGCCCTCCGACAGGCAGCCGCCGACATGCTAGGCTGTGCCCATCTCCCCAGCACTGCACGCGGCTGGGCTCCCTGGACAGCAGGCACTGCGGGGATGAAGACCACATCTCGGCGTCTCGGGGAGAAAGCAAAGGCTGTTCAGTCCTGACCATTCTCAACCCTCAGACACTGCCAGGCAGACCACTTCTTTCAAAGGGAGAGAGTCCTTTGATGCCAACGGAGGGTCCCTGACAGGGCCCAGAAGCCACCCTGGCAGCCGCTGCACAGACGGGCAGGAGGGAGACGGGACCCCGGCCACCACACGCAGCAGGCAGCCCCTCCCCTCCGCGCCAGCCCCTTCTCAGCCCCAGAAAGCACAGGGGCATCGACTGTCCCTAAAGATGCAGAGACGCTTCGGCACCCGGAGCTGTGGCAGCAGATTCTGGACTTACCCCTGGTCCCACCGGTGAGTCCTGTGAGGCGGCGAGCCCCTGGGGCAGCGGCACTGGTGGGCCTGGAGGAAGCACAGGGCCAGAGGGAGCCGTCAGCCTCGGCGGGGCCCAGGGCACCCGGAGCCCCAACCCCTCAGGGCCTGAACGTCTCCCTCGGGGGTACCCAGTGCCACTGGTGTTGGGCAGCAGTGACCAGGCCGTCCCCACACTCAGCAGTTTAGAAGACGTGGGCGCGAGGAGCACACACAGGGGGCTCCTCCCATCACTGCCTCGGAGAACGAACCCTGAGCTCTGGCTGCTGCTGCCCTCAGCGCTGGCGCTGCAGGCCCCGCCTCCCGACTGCCCGCTAAGCACAGCCCGGCGCAGAGCCCCGCTCACGGGTGGGTGGGCCTGTGAGCACCAGGAAGAGGACAGGCCAGCCCTCACGCGCTCCCCCTAGGAGGGGCTGAGAGTGTCCTTTGACCTTGAGGACCCCAGGCTGAGCGCCTGCCGATGGCTGTCCCACACGGTGGTCGGAGGGGCAGGCTGCTGCTGGCCTGTGCGGCTCCCGCCCCGTCCCCCAGCCGCGGGGGAAGTTGAGGCCGAGCAGCCCCGGGCCCTGGCCCTGCAGGGAGCCCCAGGCGCTGCTGCGCGCTGGGCATCTGTGGCCTCTCAGGCATTTCACACGTGTTGCACGCCTTCGCCTGCCAGGGTGACGCGTGTGGATTCCCCGAGGGCCACGGCCCTTCTCCAGCCCTTAGGGCCACACCCTGCCTCGCTCATCACAGTTCCCTTCAGACACCAGACTCTGTCCACTTCACGTGACCACCACCCCCACTGGCCTCAGGACAGCCTGGACCCTGAAGTCACAGCCCACCCATGGCGGCCTAGCCCTGCCTCCTGTGGCTCTGACCACCGCCCTGGCCTCGCCCTGCCTCTTCTGTGGCCTCTGCTGCCGAAGTCCCCACACAGCCACGCCTGAGCCGGAGAACAGGCGGCGCCATGAACGTGCGTGAGCCAATGAGTCCCCCCTTTGCCTGCAGCCCCAAGTCCCCAGGACCCACGGCGCAGGGCAGGCCTCGGGACCTGCTGACCAGCCAGCCTCACCGCGGGGCCGTGACGGGAGGGGCCGCGCACTCCACAGAGCATGCCCGCGCCTCCCTGGACACTCTCAGTCACAGAACAAAACCAACAGCAACGTAGCCTCTGCCCCCCCCAGGAGGAACTGAGCACACGAAGCGCCACCCAGACCGCCCTGCTGTGCGCCCAGGCCGCCCGCCACAGCCCCTCCCAGCTGCTCCAGAACCCACCCAGAGAGGGCAGGTGGTGCGCCCAGGCTGAGGGGCCGGGCTGATGGGGAGTGGGGGGCAGGGACAGCCAGGGGCGCAGAGGGAGCTCCCTCAGTGCTGTTCTTATTTTTATTGATTTCAGAGAGAGGTAGGGAGAGGGAGGGAGAGCAAGAAACATCAGTGATGAGAAAGAATCATGGATTGGCTGCCTCCTGCACGCCCCAC
Source organism: Myotis yumanensis (assembly GCF_028538775.1). Taxonomy (NCBI): domain Eukaryota; kingdom Metazoa; phylum Chordata; class Mammalia; order Chiroptera; family Vespertilionidae; genus Myotis; species Myotis yumanensis. Next base: position 2,848,202 of record NW_027223753.1, read on the forward strand.
ACTGGGGATCGAGCCCACAACCCGGGCATGTGCCCTGACCAGGAGTCGAACCGTGACCTCCCAGTTCCTAGGTCGACGCTCAGCCCTGGGCCCCGCCGGCCGGCTGCCCACTCCCTCTAACAAGCCCCGTTCAGAGGCCCCCAGGACACTGCAGCAGAGGAGCCTCCGGTTCCGAGATGCGCTCACGGGGGCGGGAGTCAGAGCATCGCTGAGGGAGTGGAGTCGGCTTCCCAGGAAAATGCGCTTCAGCAGAAGCAAAACACAGATGGGGTTCGGCCTGGGCCACTGTCCTCGAAGCAGCGGCCTCTCCCTCCCAGACCATCTGGAGCTCTGCCGGCAGCCCCGCCCCACCGCGCCCCGCAGCAGAGGGAGCCGGAGCAGCCAGCGCAGCGCACGGAGCCTCCTTTGTTCTGCCCTAAATGGAGACAGTTCCGTGCGGGTCTCGGTAACGAGGAAAACGGCAGGAGATGGCGCCATTCTCCCTGGTAAGAGGGCCCGGCCCCCGGAGCCCGCCCTCCACGGAGTCCACTGAGCCCTCGGAGTGAAGGCTGAGCCTGCGGGGCGCTGGGCATTAAAGCCTCCGGTTCTCCCAGCGGTACCCGCTGTGTTCTTTAAGGCAATTCTTTACCCGAAAACATATGCAACCTCATCTTCCCAGCGAGTAAACAGCACGAAGCCCCAATCGGTCCCAGGGAGGCGCGGACGGAGGAAAACGCACCAAAACCACGACATCCCTCGCTTCACACCGGCTTTACGGCCCGTGTCGTGGGCAGTGAAGTCACTTCTCAAACCACACGGCCGCGCCCAGAGAACACGTGTCCCCCGAGAGCCCTCACGTCAACCCCTCCGCGCCCCCCACAGCCAGGATGACTGTCCGACTGGGAAGCCCCACTTCCGCCAGAGACGACGGGCAACACGTGCAGTGACAGCTGGGCGTGCACAGGTCTGCGGCCGCACCGCTGGACACAGGGTCCAGCAGGCCGCACAAGCGCCCAGAAAGGGCAGCCCGGGAGTCAAGGGGGTGGGGGGGAGGGTGTGCACATGGAAAGGGGAGGCAGCGCTGGGTCGGCAGGAGCGGCTGCCGAGCACATCAGAGCCGAGAGCGAGCCCCACGCGCCCTGCGCAGAGTGTCCGTCTGTCCCGCGAGCCCTGAACACGCTCCTGGCTGCACCCGTGCTGCGCTCAGCTCACACCGAGGAAGGAGGCCCCACGCACAGCGCTGCCTCCGGTGCCTCTGCCGCGCCACGCCGGCTCCTTCCTGGGTGACGTCAGGCGGCAGGGCCACCGCAGGCCCGACTTCAGGTAAACACAGAGCAGGGACGTGGAGACGACCCTCTGCCTGCCGCGTGGTGGGCGGCTCAAGGGCCGAGGGCCGGGAAGCTGCGGTGCCCAGACAGGAGGGACGAAACCAGGGCCCAGGCCACGCTGAGCTGTGCGGACGGAGCCACCGCGGCCTGAGACGAAGGAGAAGCTCCCTTCCAGCTCGGCGAGTGCAGCCACGTCTGAGGACTCCTTTTCCCTGACGCTGTCACTCGGTCACTCTCCCGCCTGAAACCGCTGTCCACAGAGCCGAGGCCTCCAGCCTTAGTGCGGCTGCTGGAGGCGCAGCCTCCTCTGGGCAAAGGCGAGCAGGTGCGCTGCCAGCCCTGCTGTCCTGGCCGGCGCCCCGCCCCGCCCTGCGTCTGCCTGGAGGGCACCTGAAGTCATGGGCGCACCCACCGGGCAAGAGCCAACACTCACCGGACGGCGCTTTGAGGGGCGGGCCCTGGAAAGGTACAGAAACAGTGCAGGTGAGTGACATGGGGCAGGGTCTGCTTGGAGACCCCCTCCAGCTGCGGAGGGCGGAGGCGGCAGCACACTCTCTGCAACCGCTGGGGGACCCCGCAGCGCGGCCCTTCCTGCGATGGCGGGCGTGGGCCCCGTGCTCCAGGCAGGTGAAGCCCTTCATCCCGATGCCAGCTGTTCCTGCGACCATGCTTGGTGCTTGGACACAGCTGTGCATTCGTGGGGGGGGGGGGGGGGCTGAGGAAGCAGCGTCAGGGGACAGGGCCTGCTGGGGGCGCTCGCGGAGGGAATGCTGCCCAGGGGCCCCAGCCTGCCTGTGTGACTGAAGGCTCAGTTAATGCGGGCGGGGGCGGGGGGGGGGGGGGGGGGGTGCTCCGTGGCTTAGTTCTTGCAGCAGCTCAGACCAGTGGTTCTCAACCTTCCGGCCCTTTAAATACAGTTCCTCATGTTGTGACCCAACCATAAAGTTATTTTTGTTGCTACTTCATAACTGTAATGTTGCCACTGTTATGAATCGTAATGTAAATATCTGATATGCAGGATGGTCTTAGGCGACCCCTGTGAAAGGGTCGTTCGACCGTCAAAGGGGTCGCCACCCACAGGTTGAGAACCGCTGAGTTCAGACCAAGGCAGGGTGGGGGCTCTGGCGATGTCACAGGACAGGGGACAGCAGCTGCCCCCAAAGGCTGGGGGAGGGAGGGGCATCACTGCTAGAGACAGTCGCTATGACACAAAGGAAGGTTGTGAAAACAGCTGCCCTCGGCAGGCCTTGGAAGTCGGGAACTAATCAGCGGTTACGGTCCGGACACTCAGCGTTCACCAGGCAAACCCATCCGAGAGGCCTCGTTCCTAATGGCTCAGGGGTCAGAGTCACCCCCCCCCCCCACCCCGACTCTGAGCACAGGACGGGGGTGAGCAACACCCAGGAATAGACCAAGGGAGTGGGCTGGGGCCCCCAGGCTGGGGGAGCTCGGAGCGTGGGCGGGCTGAGGATCTGGGGCCCCCAGGCTGGGGGAGCTCGGAGCGTGGGCGGGCTGAGGATCTGGGGCCCCCAGGCTGGGGGAGCTCGGAGCGTGGGCGGGCTGAGGATCTGGGGCCCCCAGGCTGGGGGAGCTCGGAGCGTGGGCGGGCTGAGGATCTGGGGCCCCCACGCTGGGGTCACTTGCAGGGCCACGCAGAATGCCACCCCAAGGCTCACTGCCACTCGCCAGCGAATGGCCTTAGGCCCCTTCAAAGCTACGCTCGCTCCCTCTCCCCTCCCACTGGCTCGCTTTCCTGGACGGAGAAGGACGCTGCCTGCTGGAGGGGCGTATTTTCAATGACCCCCTCCACGTGGCTGTTCTACATCGGTGAGGGGAACACAAGGAGTCCGACACCAGCAGAACATTCGAAAGCAAAATGTGGGTCAGGGAAGTTCCGAGTCAGGAAAAGTGGGGACGGAGCGCCCTCTAGTGGCTGCCGGCAGGCTTTCCTGAGGCTGATGAATGGGCCCTGCTCCGTGTCATTTATGGATGAAATAAAAAGGATAATTCACAACAGGAAGCCCAAGCACCTCACTTAAAGTGACAGCCGCACGTCATTAAGGCTTCCACAGGGCCCATAGATGCTGGTAAAATACTGGAGTCAGAAAAGTTTCCATCAGACACAACCGCAATGGATGTTTAAGTCGGTTCCACCGGGTCTCGGGAGGCCATGTCTTCAAACGCTCGGAACCGGGTGAGGGCGGCGTGTGCAGCGGTGGGAAGGCAGCGATAAATCCCAATTAGATGAACCAGAGACCAGGTTCCCTCCACGCCGGTCTGCTGTCCCCAACAGTCACTGGAAAGCAGGTGACGCTGCCACATGTCTGCTGAGTCCGACTCCCATCCTCCCAGCCCCCCGAGCCGGCTCCTGGTGCAGAACCACAGCATGGGCCCGGCAGCATGGGCCCGGCAGCGTGGACCCCACAGCATGGGCCCAGCAGCTCTGCACCCAGAGGGCAGCCTGCAGCTCGGTGCACCCACACCAGGCAGAGCAACACCTCGGCCAGGAGAAGCGTGGTGCTCCGGGGCCACCGCTGGGAGGAGCCCTTCCTGGGAGAAGCCAGCACAGGCAGCTGGAGGGCGAGGGGACAGGCTGTGGGAGAGGGACAGACGGGGACGATCACATGGAGTCCCCACGAGGCAGCCATGCCTCACATCAGCTCCACCTCCGGGTTTTCCTATCACACAAGCCCACAAAGTCCCTCCCTCGTTCGAGCTACTTTGAGCCGAGTCTGCGTCCCTTGTACCCGATAAAGACGTGACAAGAGGACGCTGCCGGTCAGGGATCTGCAATGCTGTGCCTGCGCTCGAGTCCAGCCCACAGCCTGTGCTTGTAACTCAAGGTGGACTGGAACACAGGGACGTAGTCGCTTCCATGTCTCCGTGGCTCTCCCGACAGAGCGGCCACGATGAGTAGCCGCAGCAGGTCATCGGCACAAGCCCCACTGCCTCCTCCCTGGCCTGCTGACCTCGGCACAGGTGCACCCCTCCCGTGGATGGAGCTGGACACAGAGCTCCTGACACAGGCCAAGCACATCAAGGTCCCCACAAGTCAGACTCCCTTTTTTCACGAGACCGGTGTGTGGAGCCGCGTCACGCTCGCGGCAGCACCGCGGGGAGGGGAGCGCGCCCTGGTCGCCAGCCCCACCCGCGCAGCGTCCCGCCTTCACCATCCGCCCGAGGAAACTGATTCCTTCCGCGACCTACACCTGTGTAACTTGTTCATTCATTGTCTCTCTAAAGCGGACAGCAGCCTGGCCCGTCACAGACTCCCAGGAGGATCTGCGGGATGGATGGGGAGGGGCAGGGGTCCCCCTGAGAAAACCCCCTCAGGCTCCTCGGAATGGTGAGTGTAACGGGCAGGAGCCACACCCACACGGAGCTGTCACGGGTGGAAGCCACTTCCCTGGGCGGCTCCGTGCCCAGGTGTGCACCCCGGGGGCTGGGGTCAGAAGCATCCCCGTGGAGACACGCTGTGCTCGCTGCTGCCCCGCTGGGCGCCTGGTCTCCAGGCCTGTGGGTGTGGGGTTAACGGACTGTGGTTGGAAGGGTCTGAGCATGGCCACTGCCCACGGGTGCTGCCAGCCAGGGGATGACAGCAGCGGCAGGACGAGGAGGACAACGCCGGGCGGCCCTGAGCCGGGGTGGGTCTTTGCTCACTGAATCCTCTGCGACCTCGCATCCTTGGCCCACTTTCTCTTCGGTTGTCTGTCTCCCTCGTATTGATCGGCAGCAGCTCTTTGTATCCTCTTCCTGCTTCCTAATCTCCTCAGTTTGCCAATTCATGTCCGTGGCCATGTGTCGCCCCTCAGTCCCAGGGCTGCCTGTTCGCTGTGTGGATGCGTCTCCGCACGCAGAATATTCACATTTAACAATCACAGCCCTCACACCATACCAACACGCTCCGACTTTCCCTGCGGCTCCACAAGTTCTGATTCTCGTGTTTAGGTCCGTGACCCACCCCACGCGGCAGCGGAGGAACCTGAGGGGCAGGGACGCCGCCCGGCGAGCAGGCCCACACCCTTCGGAGCCTGCTGCCTCTCAACACCCTGCCCTGCACGCTGTCCGCAGTGACGTCCAAGGTCACTCTCTTGCTGACCGTTACTGCGTCCCGCTGACCAACAGGCCATCTCGCGGAGGCCCCCGCGGGCAGGCAGCTCGTTTCCAGGACCTCTCTTCCTCCTCGCCTTCTAACTCTGGAGCTTCTAGAGGTTTGCTTGTTAATCCATCCACAATGTATTGTGTTCACAACATGAAATTAGACTTTACGTTTCCCACATGGTGGCCCCGTGCACTGTCCGCGGACTGGTGCCCCCAAATCGTCCACATCCAGGGAACTGAGGTGCGAACCGCTGGCTGGATGGGGAGATCTGGGTGCCCTGGGGCGCCCACGGCGATCACACAGTCCCCGAAATGAGAGGGAGTCGGGAGGGCAGAGTCTGGAGAGATTTGGAAATGCTACCTGCTGCCTTGGAGACGGAGGGAGGGGCCAGGCATGCAGGCGGCCCCCAGAGCTGGAGAAGGCAGGGGAGCCCTCCAGTGCCACCACCCGGCGCCACACCCAGGGCTGGGGAGGAGCCCCCTGACCAGTGCCCGGTGCCCACCCAGGGCCAGAAACCAGCCAGACTGGTGACCCCATAGTTCAGGGCCACCGGGCAGAGCACACAAAGGGCCTCGTCACAGCGTGGCACTCACTAGCCTGCACTCAATGCCAGTCTAACGGTCTCAGGGAGGACTGAGAGGGCCAAACGCTTCCAAAGCCGGCGTGTCTGCCACGTGCAGAGCTGATCGCGCCAGGACAGCAAACTCCCATGTGGCCCCGTCAGCAACCCCCAGTGTCCACCAACTGCAGTCTCCGTCGCTAAAAGCCCACGCCCTGATGTGACCCAGCACTGGGACCCACGCCCGGAGGGGACCCGGCACCAGGACCCACACCCTGACAGGGCCCAGCTCCAGGACCCACGGCCGATAGAGACTGGCTGCCCTGTCGCAGCACAGCCTTTGGGAAACGACTGCTGAGCTCCCCTCTCCTCGTGCCCATTCCCTCTTTCTAACTTTCCAACCACTGCAGTCTGGAACATTCTTGCAGCTGGCAAGACCTGTAGAAGTTGAGAGCCTCAGGTTCCATGCTCATCTGTGGAGAGCGCCTACAGCAGTGGTTCTCAACCTTGGCTGCACATTAGAATCACCTGGGAATCTTGTTAAAATCCTGATTTCTGGGCCTCATCCTCCGGAAATTCTGTTTGTTACTAATGTTGTGGCCCCACCCCAGAACAAAGAAACAGAATTTCCAGAGGATGAGGCCCAGAAATCAGGATTTTAAAAAGATTCCCAGGTGATTCTAATGTGCAGCCAAGGTTGAGAACCACTGGGCATAGTGTTTGGACAGGTTCAAGCCTCGGACTAATGAGAGGGCACGGTCCTCTCATGGCAAAGCCACGTGCAAGTCCCAGCTTGGAAGGCAAAGCCCTCCCAGCACAATTACAGCCAAAGGCTGTGGCTGTGAGCTTGACCTTATGGTCCGAACCTGTGGTCCCTCGTGGCTGAGTGATATGGGCTGCGGGAGGTGCAGCAGGAAACAAAGCTTGATCAGGTGCATGTAACTGAGTAGATCAGCGGTTCTCAACCTGTAGGTCTCGACCCCTTTGGGGGTCCAACGACCCTTTCACAAGGGTCGCCTAAAACCATCGGGAAACACATACATAATTACATATTGTTTTTGTGATTGATCACTATGCTTTAATTATGTTCAATTTGTAACAATGAAAATACATCCTGCGTATCAGATATTTACATTACGATTCATAACAGTAGCAAAATTACAGTTATGAAGTAGCAATGAAAATAATTGTATGGTTGGGGGTCACCACAACATGAACTGTATTGAAGGGTCTCGGCATTAGGAAGGTTGAGAACCACTGGAGTAGATTCAAAATCCACAAGAACGTTGTAAACATCCTGACCACGCCCTTGCTTTGCCTCCTGGAATCTGGCTATAAAATAGACTCAGCTCGCAGGCCGTGGCGCTGTCTCTGTAATCAGAGGGCAGCGTCCCACCCAGCCCCGGCTTTGTTCTCTTGTCTTGTTCATCATCCTTCACCGCCCCCCTCAGGCTCACCCCTGGCTGTGCCGGCGCGGCACACTCATCCGCGTGCGCCTCCCCACGCTCCCTCCTGACCTCTGCGCCTCTTGCCACAGGATGCCAGCTGGGTGTCCGGGACGCAGAGCGGAGGCCTGCACCAGACACTGACACCACAGAAGGTGCTGAGCACAAAGCCGAGGCCACAGCTGCTCCTCAGACTCCTACTCGCCCGTGGACCCATCACCCCCCGCGGAGGGACAGGACGCCACTCTGGGTAACCTGCACTCCCTCCCTTAAAGCCACAGACAGGCCACAGCCTCCCTCCTCACAGGCTCCAAGGAAGCAGAAAGCATTTTTAAAAACAATGAACTGACCCAGCTGGTGTGGCCCAGAGCTTGGGCATCGACCTATGAACCAGGAGGTCACAGTTTGATTCCCAGTCCGGGGCGTGCAGAAGACAGTCGATCAATGATTCTCTCATCATTGATGCTTCTCTCTCTCTCCCTCTCCCGTCCTCTCTGAAATCAATAAAAATGTATCTAAAAACACCAACAAACTCACAGCTGTGTTAACAACGCAGGACAGAGCTGGTGGTCCCTGGCTTTGGCCCAGCTCTGGTTCTCGTGCCCGTGTTCGCAGGGCAGCCATGGGAGGCGGCCAGGAGCTGTCACCAACGGGACCTTCCCGGGCCTTTAGCCGGGAGCTGTCACCAACGGGACCTTCCCGGGCCTTCAGCCGGGAGCTGCGAGTAGCTGAGCTCACTGGGATAACAGCTGGCCACGCTGCCGCCTCCACAAGATAGCACCCCACAATGCAGCACCCCGCCATGCCACATCCCCCCAGGCAGCACCCGCAATGCAGCACCCCACAATGCAGCACCTGCAAGGCCGCACCTGCTGTAACAGTCAACCACGATTGAGACCACAGTCCTCCGAGAACTTCCCAATACCCGCCCCGCGCTGCCTGGGCTTTCCCGGAGCAACAGGAGGGCTGTGGGCCTGAAGTCAGCTTCCCGCCAACGCTTACTTGTGGGGCACGTGGGCGTCCTCCTCGAGGGCCGCCGCTCCGGCCGGGGCTGCCCTGGGGTGTCCGGGGGTCCGTCGGGGCTCAGCGAGAACTGGAACTGGACGGTCCCCGACTCCACCTGCCTCACCTGCAGCAGAGCAGAGAGCAGAGATGGCCAGGCCGCTGGCGTCCTTTATCACCCGCCCCGCGCGCCCAGGAGGCCGCGGGTCCCTAGACTATAGCCACGTCAGCGGCTCAGATGACCACGTGGTCGCAGAGCAGCCCTCACACCAGCAGTCCTCGCAGCACGTCTCCGTCTCAGCCCTGAACACGCTATGAAACTGACCATGTAAACCTGACGTTCCGTTTGCAGGGCCCGGGGCCCAGCACAGCAAGCACTGAGCAGCCCCCACCCACCCTCCCTCCTGCTGCCCCCTCGTGGCCAGTTTTCAAGAACATCATGTGACTGGCATCAATGGTGCCGACCCTTAAGACCGGCCTCCTTCACTCACCACACCCAGGTGCTAGGCCAGTGATGGCGAACCTATGACACGCATGTCAGAGGTGACACGCAAACTCATTTTTTTGGTTGATTTTTCTTTGTTAAATGGCATTTAAATATATAAAATAAATATCAAAAATATAAGTCTTTGTTTTACTATGGTTGCAAATATCAAAAATTTTCTGTATGTGACACGGCCCCAGAGTTAAGGTTTTTCAAAATGCTGACACGCCGAGCTCAAAAGGTTCGCCATCACTGTGCTAGGGTCTCACCACCTCCACTCCTTTGCACACCAAGGGGCATGCCACGCGTGATGTACCAGCCACCCACTCACGGACACCGGGGCTGTTGCAGCTTGGGGGACGGACAGAGCTGCTGAGAACACTGGTGAGCATGCTCCTGTGCGACCACGTCCTCACCTCCTAAGCCGAGCACTGCCGAGGCAGCTGCGTGTCTGGTCCTGCAGGAGACGCCCACAGCAACTGCTCCTCGCTGTCCGTCCCGCCGACCTGCACGCCATCCCTCCAGCAGCGCTCGCCCTGCCGCCGCCTCCCTGCTCTCCTAACTGCGGTGGGAGCCCCCACCCCCCACTGCACCGCTCTTTCCACCACCGGCTTCCCTCTTCTAGCCCCTCCGCCTCCCACACGCATTTCAGAACCTGCTCTGCACCGACGAGAACCCTGCCGGGACCGACTGTAGTTCTCTGGATGTTTAGGACTCATCGCTGCCCGCTGATCAGCTCGGAGAGAGCGTCCATCTTCCCTATGCTGAGGCCTCCCACCCCCAGAGATGGCCCTTCTCTCCGCTGACCGGTCCCCTGACCCCACAGAGTAACGGCGGTGACACAGGACGGCGGCGAAGGGGGTTCAGTGTTCCGTGCCCTGAGCCGTATGCGTCTGTTAGGTTTCACTGAGGGAGGCCCGTATAGATAACCATTTGTAAATGCTGCCTCCCTCCTTTCACTGCCGGCATAGACACGTGGTGGGGGTTTTCAGGCGACTCCTTGCTATCCTGCGACCTCCACAGCTCACTCATTCACGTCAGGGGGTGCTGTGGCCCCTTGTCACCTCCGTAAACCAGCACGTGGCTGCCAACCAGAGCGGCGCTGGCCCTTCCTGCCCAGCCTTCGCGCCTTTACTTCCGTCTCCTCACTGGCTGCACCGCAAGCTCCCAGGACAGGGCTGCTGCACCCATCCCCACCTGGGAGAGCTGGCCATCCTGCCGTGACGTGTGGCCCACTAGAGGCTCTGCGGACGCCCAGGCAGATGGGGGGTTCCCCCCTGCGCCTGGTGTGCTGTCTCCACATAAATGGGTGTGAATCCCGCCCAGGCTTTTCTGCACCGGTCGCTGTGGCCCCCTCGCTCTCCGCCTTCAGGCTGTTATCACTGTGGTCCCCTCGCTCCCCGCCTTCAGGCTGTTATCACTGTGGTCCCCTCGCTCCCCGCCTTCAGGCTGTTATCACTGTGGTCCCCTCGCTCCCCGCCTTCAGGCCGTTCCTGGTGAGTTGCAGCTCGTGGTTTCCAGGAAGAAACAGCCCGGCATTCCGGGGCAGCCCCACCTCCTCGGTGTCGTTCTTCCTGCTGCCGGACCAGTTTGCTGACATCTTGTTGAGTGTTTTGCATCTGTGCTCCTGAGGGATAAGGGCCCACAGTTTTCCTGTTGTTTCTGATCTTGGTGGAATGCGAACCTCCTTACATGACTTGGGCCTTGCTCCCATCCCTTCTATTGTCTGGGAGAGAGGACCTGGAATTGGTGTGGGCAGTTCTCCGAATGGTTAGGATTCACAGTGAATAGGCCTGGATATTTGTTTTTCCATTTTAACGATGAATTCAATTTCTATACAAGTTACAGGTCTTCTCGGGTTGCCTACGCCAGGTTGGGGTGTTCAGTCTGGTTTAGAGGAACTGGTCCGTTTCATCTTCAGCGGTTCTCAACCTGTGGGTCACGACCCTTTCACAGGAGTCGCCTAAGACCATCGAAAAACACATATGTAATTACATATTGTTTTTGTGATTAATCACTATGCTTTAATTATGTTCAATTTATAACAATGAAATTGGGGGTCACCACAACATGAGGAACTGTATTAAAGGGTCGCGGCGTTAGGAAGGTTGTGGCCACAGAGTTGTTCAGTCTGTATTCCCCTAACATCCTCCTAACACTGTGGTCTGCAGGGACATCCCTCCTTTCATTCCTGATACTAGTCACCGGTGTCGCTCTGCTTTCTTTATTCAGTCTTGCTAGAGGTTTATCATTTTATTGGTCTTTTCATGTGATCAATTTCTACTCTCATTGACTTTCTCCATTTTCTCTATTATTTTTCTGTTTTCCATTTCATTGGTTCCTGCTCTTCTCTTTATTACTGACTTCTGCTTGCTTTCGGTTGGTTTTGTTCTTCTCCTGGATCCCAAAGGTGGAAGGTTGGATTGACTTGAGGCCCTTTTCCTGTCTAGCACCAGCACGTGATGCATCCGTTCCCACGCAAGCGCCCTTTAGTTGCACCCTACACACGTCGATGTGCTGCATTCTCATTTTTGTCCAGTTCAGAATGTCATCTACTTCTTCCTGAGGTTTCCTCTCGGACTATGATTATTTAGAAATGTGTTGTTTTAATTTCCAAGTGTTTGTGACTTTTCATCTGTCACTGATTTCTAATTGATCTCATTGCGATCACATCATGCACCTCGTACCATTTCCTTCCTTCCCGTTTCTGCAGGTGGCTGTGTGCCCCAGGGCAGGTCTGGCTTGGTGAACGCTCCGCGGCCCCTGAAGAGAATGTGTCCCCGCTGCCGGGGGCGGAGCACCTGGCAAACGCCCACAGGTCCACGCAGCTGCGGGCTCCGCTCGCTCTCGGGGGCCCTGGGACTTCCCATCTGCGTGCCCGGGGGTCACTCGGAGGAGGGCGGAGGCTCGGCGTCCCTGCGAGCGCCGTCCGCCTGTCAGTCCCCGTGCACTTGGCTTTGTGAATTCTGAAGCTCGGCCTTAGACACACTCTTGGGGGCCCACGTCTTCTTGGTGAATTGGCTCTTTTATCCCATGTAATGTCTCTCTAATTCCTGGGAATTTTCTTTGCTCCTAAGTGGTTGGTTGATTGATTGATTGATCTATGGAAAGCATTGGTCTATTTCTGTCTCCACTCCAGCTGTCTCTGGGCTGCGGTTGGCCTGCGGTCTTTCACCACCGACACCATCACACCTGAACTGAGCCCTGGGAGTCAGCGTGGTTTGGACTCGATGTTCTCATACAACCTGACGACTGGCCAGCTGGCTTGGTGTGTAGACTACTGCATTGTATGGAATGGCTGGGATGTGTGGGTTCAGGATGGCCACTTCACTGGCAGTTCCTTCTGTGTGCGCTGCTGCCTTCCCTTTCCCGACTTCTTTTGAATTCTCCCATTTCTCTGTCTGTTGGTTCCACTCGCTCTGTGTGGTGCCTCCAGTGACTGCCCTGCGGTTACAATGCAAACACCTAACTTCTCAGAGACACTCAGCGCTGATGTTTATTCCCTCGAGTGGGGTGCAGCTGCCCTACACCGCACCGGTCCCTGACCTCCCCTTCACTTATCGTCCCACCGAGTGTCTCCATGTTCCTGCCAACGCCTGTCACTGCTGTCACCTCTGCTTCAGCCTCACATTCCGAAACTCGGGGGAGGAGACCTATACCATCATTTCAGCTGCTCTCTCCTCACTCCTGATGCGCCAAGTGTCCGTCTGGTAGGTTTCTCTCCCGTCTGAAAACTCCTGCAGTAACTCTTTTAGCGCGTGTCCACCACCAACCAAGTCTCGCGCTTCGTTCATCTGAGAGCGTGGCTACTGCACCTCATTCCCGCAGGACTTTTGCTGGAAACAGAGCCCCGAGTTCTGGAGCCTTTCTGCTCTGTCTGGAACTGTGGCTCCGCCTCCTCCTGGCCCAGGTCCGTGCTCAGGCCACAGTCACACGTGCTGCTATCTGTAAGGGGCGTACCATCTCCCCCCACCCCAACCCCGTGCTCTGCAAGGCCCTGTCTTTACTTCTCAGCAGCCTGATGTGCTGTGTCTGGGTGTGAGTTCCTTTGGTTGATTGCTGGGGTGCACAGAACTTCTTCAATCTATAGGCTTATGTCTTCCACCAAATTTGAGAAGTTCCGCCATTATTTCTTCAAGCTTTTCTGCACACTGCACTGTCTCCTCTACTGGAGACGAAAGGCCTAGCCCGGGTCCCAGCCGCGTTTCTCTCTAGTGTTCGGGTTAAAAATGACATTGACTTATCTTCAAGGGCACTGACTCTCTTCTATTGGCTCCACTGAGCCCAGCTGGCAGCTTTTTGCTTTGGCGATGTCTGTAGGCATTCAGACAGTCACAGCCGGGCGCGGGGGAGGGGGTGCTGCTGGCGTCAGTGAGTCAGGCCAGGCTGCCGCTGTCCCCCAATGGGCAGGGTAATCTGGCCCAAATGTCGCGGAGCTGGTGTGGAGAAACTCGTTGGAAGTGACATTCCTGGTCACACATGGCAGCATCTGACATACCTGTGCCCTAAGATAGTCAAACTCCCAAAGGGTACGTCCCAATAAAATTTACAGACTAAGAAGTGAAGGAAAGGTGGTGGCAGGAGAAGGCTAACACTACATACAATAAATATTCACACACACACACACACAGAGGCTGAGGGGGGCGGCCGGCCCTGGCGCGGGGCGTGCAGGGTGGCAATGTTATAACAAGGCCTCAACCAGACCACGTGGGTCTGCAGCAAGCTGTGTCCGTAATGAGCGGCATCCCTCACAGAGCAAACTGCACGCTCAGCGGTTCCCTGCTCGGCCCCAAAGCCGCACCCGAGTCATAAATAACAGCACTGACGTCGTGTTTGCCGCTGGATCAGCACACAGGTGACAGTGAACTAGCAGGACGGTCCCTGCACCTGGGAAAGAGGAGACGCCGAGGCCTGCCGAGACGGGCAGGCATATTTCAGGAGCATCTACTGCCCTGCAGCACGTGCCCGCACGAGAGCCAGGGCAGCGGATGCCGCACGTCTGTGTCTCCCTGGTGGCTGCTACCCCCCGGCAAGGCCACCGCTGGCCAGGGGGTGAGGCCCCCCACCCTTCACCTGGCCCGGCCCCACTTTTCTGTGCTTTCTACACCAGGGTTCAGAGAAACCTTAATTTCAAAGGTGGGTTTTCCAACCTCTTGCTGTGGCCCCAGCTTGTACGTGGCTGGAGAGAACCAGAGGCCAGCGAGTGAGTGACAGGTCACAGGGCAAGCGGGCTGGACGCCGACCGCCTGGCGCCCTCCCCAGCACCCGCGCCACAGGGGCCGTCCCCCTGGCACCACCCGTGACGAAGTCCTTTTCTAGGAGACACACAGCAGAGTGGACCTCAGTGCCAAGTGTGTGCGAACACGAGTCGCAGCCCCGCAGGTCGCCCCGGAGACTGACCCGGGATCCGCGACGTAAGGACCCACGGGAACTGGCCTCCGCGCTCACAGCGGATAGGACGCAGCAACCACACACCCTTATGGGCACATCCATGGCACGGACCACCTCTGCTCATGAAACATCAGCAAACATAACTGTCAACTTCTGAAAACAGACGAACTGGCCGAAGCTCGCGGGAAAGGTCATACTTACGAAGCCTAACAATTACCTCCTCGGAGCTCATGCTGGCGGGGGGCACCTTATAGACCAGACAGCGCACGGGGTTGGGCCGGATCCCGCCCTGGAGAGGCAGCGTCGCGCTCCCGGAGCCGGCGTCGGGCGGGGGCTTCCAGACGGCCCAGCGCACCGTGTGCATGCGCGCCAGGCTGGCCGCGGCGGAGGCGGGAGCCGCCTGGAACGGAAACAGAGGACAGGGCCGTGAGCTGTCCCCCGGCCCACGTGGGGACCCAGGGGCTCTCACCGTGGAGTTAACTGGAGAGCAGGTGGCGAGGCCGGCAAGCATCGCATCCATGTTACAAAAGAGGGACCCGAGGCAGACGCGGGACCCGCATCCACAGGCAGTGACTCAGCTCTGGGAGGCACGGCTCCCGGGTGTGGCTGGGCTCCGGCGCCCCCTGCTCATCCGGCTGACACGGCCACGCCGATTGCACTCGGGTCCGAGGCAGGTCGCACACACGCACACAAAGGACTGGCTGGGCTGGTTCGCTGGCAGCTCGTGGCCGCGCATGTGCATGCCCGGGTCCGACGCAGAGGACACGCCCCTTCCACCGGGCGCCTTCCCCACGTCCCTGGTGCAGAGGGTCCCTCCCCGAGTCCCCGGAGCAACTGGACCTCACACCACCCACTGCTCCCTCCCTGGAGCTAAAGTTCAGATCACAGGGGAGGCCAAGCCACATGCTCCCCAGTCACAGGGGGTGGGAGGTGGAGGAGGGCGTGGTCCCTGTCATTCAGGGAGGGAAAGCCCACATCCCAGAAGAATCAGCAAAGAATCAGCAAAGGGAGAACCCTCAGCGCCTCAACCCTCAGCATTGGGCTCTGCGCCCACCTTGAGCGTCAGAGACAAGAGCTGAGTCTGTCCTGTGTGACCCCGGCCCAACCCTGACCCTCAGAATCAGCCTGCCCCCTACCCCCAGTGGCCGGCCACTGGACACCGGGGAGCAGCCACAATACACGAATGAAGAGCGATGGACACTAGTGAAGAGATGATTATAAATCTGTTGCCTTTTTTGCTGCTGTTAACCCTCACCCAAGGTTATTTTTCCATTGATTTTGAGAGAGAGTGGGAGAGGGAGAGAAACATCAATGTGAGAGACACATCCATTGGTTGCCTTCTGCACGCACCCGTTTGGGCTGGTGATCAAACCTGCAACCCAGGTACATGCCCTTGACTGGGAATCAAACCCACAACCCATCCGTGGTGTTCTAACCACTGGCCCACACCGGCCAGAGCCTAAATCCATTGCCTTTAAAAAATGAAAGTATTATAACTGTATTCAGAAAACTGGCCACTGAAACACTTCAGGGATTCAATCACATCTAGGTGACTTTTGTAAACAGTCACCTATAAAACCCAGTTTATTACAGAATCAAAAATAAAACCCAAGCTTCCAGGCTCCTTGTGTAACCCGCCTGGTCTAAGGTTTCACACCGGGGGATCCTGATGCAGAGTTCTCCAGCGCCGCAGTCCTTGGTGCTTTAGTTGAGATCAATACAGCTCTCTCCTGGGTGAAATCTCGCTCAGTTACACGTGTATCCATTTTCCCCCCTTTTGTTTCTAGCCTCTAACAAGAGAGGATGCTTAGCAAGCTATCGATCACTGCTTCACAAAGACTTCAGCCAGACAATTAGGCCCGTGGCAGTTCAATGGCCCTTTATCAGCCTGCGTGCTCTCCCAAGCAGGCCAGGTGGCACCTGCAGGGGGACCCTCCCTCCCCAGCCCCTCCCCCACACTGAGGAGCCGGCCAGGTGCCCGCCCACCAGGGGACTCCAGAGGCGGAGGTCAGAGCTGTTACTCTATCTATAGCGTCTTATCCTGCCAAACTCGCAAACTGAAAAGGAAAACCGTGCATTGATTGTTCCCATTTAGGCTTTAGTTGTAATAGCGAACAATACACGAAAGGCCAAGGAACAACCTGGACCGTGAGCAGGTGTGTCGTGGAACAGGCGTGTCACACAACATTCACCGGCAAAGCGCACAGAAAACCGACCCCTGACCCCGGGGACTGCCGCACCGGGCTCCCTGGGGTGCGCGGAGCCGTGGCCCAGCAGACGCGTCCACACCCTAACCCCGGGACTCAGCGGCTGGGCCTGACTTGGAAAAGGGGTCCGTGCAGATGGAACGGATGAAGTACTGCGAGATGAGGCCCCCAGGCCAATGCCGAGTGTCCATGGAAGAGCAGGACAGAGAGGCAGGGACACGCGGAGGGAGGCAGCGTGCAGACAGGGGCAGAGGAGGGAGCCACGGAGGGCCCCCAGCCAGTGTGCTCAGTGGTTAGAGCATCAGCCTGCGGCCCAAAGGGTCTCGGTTCAATTCCCGGACAAGGGCAGGTTTCTTGGTTGTGGGTTCGATCCCCAGCCCCAGGCGGGCATATGTGGGAGGCACCCAACCGTGTGTCTCTCTCATACCAGTAGCTGTTTCTCTCTCCTCACTCCTCCTTCCCTCCCTCCCCCTCTCTCTACGATCAATGGAAAACATATCCTCAGGTGAGGGATACCCAAAAATGCAGGAAGTGGCCTCATTCTTCAGAATCACTACGGCTGGATAACGCACGTTACTGCGGTCCTGACGGAGCCGTGAACATGTGCTCCCCCAGCAGGTGCGTCAGCACAGACGCGGATGACTGCGTCACCGTCCCGCCAGGAAGAGGTTTCCGAGCCACACCCACTGCCCTCCGCTGCTCTGACGGGGAAAAGTCAGTGAACCGAGCGGGGCCTTACGTTGCCGTCCACTCCCGAGGGGCTGCTTAGCACGTACTCCAGCTGGAAGACAACGGCAAAGGCGGGGTGATGGACCATCTCAGGGAGTCGGAGGTGGCTCCTCAGGACCAGAGCCTGGTTTCCAGAGCTGGTCAAGGACACAGGGCGGGTCAGGCATGGCTCCGGCAGCACGCCCCCCTCCCCGCCTCCCCGGGCACTGCACTGAGCTCCTCTGTGTTGGCTCCCAGGGTGACTCCCTAAACCAGGGCCTTTTCCTGGGGCCACAGTGAGCAGGATTTAAACTGCCAGAGGTGTCGGAGGGTGGAGGGATGTGGCCAGGCTCTGCGAGGCTCCACCTCCAGGGCCGGCTCTGCCCACCTGGGGAGGGGGGGGGACAGCCCTTAGAGATGCCTGGTCCTGGGCTGGGAGGCACAGCTGGAGCCCAGCAGCAGGAGGACTGCCTCCGATTCTCCTCGTGCGAAACACTGAGCTCAGGGCGCAAAGGGGAGCAGCAGCGTCTGCACAGAGTGCAGGTGGCCATCGTGGGGAGCGGCCCCCATACTAATTCCAAAACTCACAGCACAAAACAGGACTTACCCAACCTCCCGACACCAAGGGCGGCTCCAAACGGGTGGGGCTTAGCAAGGGGAAACCAGGCCCCAGGGAAGGCCCGGTGGGCGAGGGCACACCTCACCGAGGGAGCTTCACGTGGGTGCCCCTCACTCCTCCCCGGGCGGGACTCGGGACCAGGAGCGTACCTGGACTTAGAGGAGGAGCCGACTTTCCTGCTGAAACTGGCCGAGCGCGTCAAGGCCACGTCCATCTCGGGCACCAGCACCATGACCTGCGGCCTCTGCACAAAGCCCAGACCGTTGTGCACGCCGACACACAGACGCCGCTCGGCGATCTCCAGGGCGCTGCTGTCCAGCGGGCCGTCCCCCTGGGAAGAGCACAGGTCAGGCAGCAAGAGCCTGGGTGGGAGGGGAGAGGGGGCTCACGGGAAGGCTCCTGGGGGAGGCGTGAGCAGAGAGGAGAGCCGGGGACAACTTCAGGCCTTTGCAGGGCACACGGTGCTTAGTGGCAGAGCCCCACCAAAGGGCAGACACGTCAGCCAGTGGGAACTGCTAGCCCCTCGAGGGCACTTCCTAGGCAGCGTGGGGTTCTCTCACAGTGTGACCTTCTCGAGCAATGCACCCCCAATGCCCGTCACCAAACTCTTGCCGTTCCCAAGGCTGAGCCACCATTCTCAAGGTGCACCAAACTGGCAGCCGGGACTCGGCGCCCCTCACAGGACCGGGTGCCGTGAGGCAGGGGAGCCCCACCTCCCACCCCCGAGGAGGCGCCTGGAGGCAGGCCCTGCGGTGTCCCAGCCTCCGCCTGGGCAGGACGTGGCACAGGAGACAGGGCAGCAGGAAGAGGGAGCCTATTCGGCAGTAAGTCATAAACCAATAACAACGGAAAAGGAATCTGCCCCGAAGTGCGGGCTGGATATTAAAGTGTTTCATCTTAACAAAACTGTGCAGGCGCCGGAACGAACGAGCCAGGACGGCCTCGGGCTATTCCTGGTATTAAACTGGAGATCGCTGCCAACGATCCCTGAATTTCACTGTCCCTTCCCCAAGCGGAACGGCCCTAAACACAGCCGTTAATCCTCGAGTAATGAAAACAAACCGCAGGACGGCCGAGTGTGTGCGGAGCCGGGAGCGACGGCGAGGACGGGAAAGCACGCGGTGAGGTGGTTTGTGGGAGGCCCTGCGAGCTCTCCGCCTCGCACAGGCCCCCTGAGCGCGAGGAGGCGGCGGAGCCACACCCGGACCCCGACTCCGCCTCAGGCGCCGGTGGCGTTTCTCTTTCAGGTGGGACCCCGTTCTCTGGAGCTGTTTTCAGGGACGGCCACCTGTTTCACGTGTGTGCGTGTGTGCATGTGTACACATGTGTGCAATTAATAACCGCTGACGGCTGAGACAAGAGCACGGGCACCAGCGGACTGAGGCACTCTGGCGCTCAACAATAAATATTAACCCTTTTCGGTCCAACCTCGAGGCTGACTCGACAGACCAGGCGCTAGGAGCAGGTCCAACGTCAAGCAATAAGAACATTAAAAAGTTCAATATTCAATCCCGTCAATTAATTTGGACCAGACTGTTTGAATTCCAAAGATAACATTGGACCGCAAAGGGTTAAGGCCTACTGTGTGCAGACACTGCCACTCCCATCAGGTGCAGTGCTGAACCACACGCACCCGCCCTCCTGGGCAAGCACTGCAAGGGGACCCCGGCCAACCAGTGAACAGGCTGGAGTGGGGCTCTCAGAGGAGCCCGCAGAGGGGAGGCAGGGCAGGCAGCTCTGCACTGAGACCCAAAGCCTGAGGGCTCCACAGGGATCCGGACGAGGCACGTCCCAGACAGGGAGCTGCGTGTCAGAGGCCCCGCTGGGCACGAGGCGTCGCCCAGGACCGCGGGGCGGGAGTCGCCCAGGACCGCGGGCGGGTGGGGGAGGCACCGTCACATCCAGGCTGCCCCACACAGGCTCCAGGTGAAGAGCGGGCGGGAGGGGCTCACGGGCAGGAGAACCGGCAGGGTGGGAAGGAGGAAGACGCTGGCTCTCTGGCCATCCCCTGGGAGGAGCCAAGCACCTCATGTCCATGCTGAGCACACGGTTATCTCTGGAGCGTCCCGTGCTCATCTGGGGACTAACTCACTTATCAGATGGTGGCTGGTTCCAGAGGCATCGGAGTGAATGTTCATTAGCGTCACCATCAAAGTTACCACAACAGGCTTGGTCGCTCTCCAGCCACAAAGAGGGAAAGGACAGGCGCAGGCCCGTGCAGGACGCCCACCCCCCCAACCCCAGGGCAGCATTAGGGGCCCTGCCCGCCCTGGCATCTCCCCGCTGGGACTGAGCTGCGCGGCCCAGTACCTCCCGGAAGTGGTCGCTGATCAGGAGTTCCAGAAGCTCCTCCTCGAATTTCTCAAGGGAGGGGTACAGCGTGAAGAACACCTCGTCCAGGTACCACGTGACCGACTTCTGCAGGCGCGGCTTCCGGAGGGCGTCACCTGGAACAACCAGACCCCGTTCCTGGGCGGTCAGACCAACCAGCAGGCGGAGGGGACAGCGCGGCCCTTACCCGCGTCCCGGGGCGCCGGGAGGAGGCCGGGCAGCGGCTGCAGGCCGGACACCAGGAGGTTCTCGGGCAGTAGGTGGAAGGCGGGCTCCAGGGCCGGGTGCGGCTGCAGCGTGTACTGCAGGCTGCAGCTCTCGATAGCCGTCAGGTGCTTGCTCTCTGGGAAGAAAACACCCGTGAGAGCTGAAACCACAGGCTTCCCGTCAAGTCAGCCGATGCGCTGAGCGCCTCACACATCAGCTCCACCAACGGGAAGCGCCGTTTCCCGGGGAGACGGGAATCACTGTTAGGGACGCTAGTTTTCAATGCGATGTAACAAGCTCTCTCTGGCTCACACCGTCCCCAGAGCGGGCAGCCCGGGCACGGCTCAGCTGGGCCGCCCCTCAGTCTCAGCACCGCGCCCACGGAGCCCACAGAGCAGCCGGGCAGGCACTGAGGCAGGGCCTCCAAGACAGAGCCTGTCCTCAAAACCGGGCCGTCCTGAACTGAGACTGGACCCAGCCCACCGATCTCCACAGAACCCCGAGAACGGGACCCAAACCCCAGAGAGTTCAGGTGAGGCCGGGAGAGGGGAGGGACGGCCTGCAGGCGGCGAGTGAGGAGCTCAGACCAGCGGGAGCAGAGGAGCAGTCCCGCCAGCAGGGCAGGTGCGGGGAGGCCCACCAGCCTCACAGGCCCCGGCCGAGAGGAACCGCAGACATCCCACCAAACATGGGCCTCACTTGGGCTTGAGTTCATCCACGGACAGGGCCTCCGCCCCTCCTGGGACGTGCTGTGTGACGTGTAAGAGCTACAGGCGACCTGCTGCTCTCCTCAGAGAGGACGGAATGAGATGGCAGTGTCAGTGTGCATGTGTGAGGCAGCGTGGAGGCTATTTAAGAGGTCCTGGTCCTAAGGGTACTCCAGGAGACAAAACGCAGCTGGGGGCCCGGGGGGTGCGGGGTGGAAGATGCGGGGTGGAAGGTGCGGGAGGGGGGAGAAGGTGTGGGGTGGATGGTGCAGGGAAGCTCACAGGAGGGACTGGGGCGGCGCGGGGCGCAGGAGGGGGGAGCTGCCAGCACACCGGCCGAGGATCTTACGTTCGATGGGGTCCTGCAGCTGGGGGTGCAGCAGGGCTCTGGGGGTGCCGTGATACAGTCTCAACCTGCAAAACAAGAGCCCAAAACACATCTACATGGGCCTGCAGCTCTAGCCCCCAAACAACAGCTACTCTTTGAAAGGAGGGTGTGTGGGCCCAACACCGTCCACCTCCTGGCCTTCCCAGTGCCATGCGCCCGCGCCCCTGGGGGAACAGACCCTGGAAAGCACTGCTCCCTGTGCCCAGCTCCCAGCCCATGCGCCCAGCTCCCAGCCCGTGCGCCCAGCTCCCAGCCCGTGCGCCCAGCTCCCAGCCCATGGGCCCAGCTCCCAGCCCCTGCGCCCAGCTCCCAGCCCGTGCGCCCAGCTCCCAGCCCATGGGCCCAGCTCCCAGCCCCTGCGCCCAGCTCCCAGCCCCTGCGCCCAGCTCCCAGCCCGTGCACCCAGCTCCCAGCCCATGCACCCAGCTCCCAGCCCATGCACCCAGCACCTGCAGTGCAGCCCGAGCCCCTGGGCCCAGGAAGCCGCGCAGGGAAACCCATAGTGACTGAAACATCCCCAGAAAGACAGCAGCTGAGCCCCTCCCAGGGTTGTCCATGTAGGATGGCAGCTCTCGGCCAGGAACGATTCTGTCCCCCAAGGCACAGCCGGTGGTGCCTGCAGACATTTTTGTCATTACCAAGGGGGAGGTGCTCCTGGCACCTGGTGGGTGGAGGCCAGGGACGTGCTGGGCATCCTACACTCACAGGACAACCCACAGCAAAGACCTCTCCGGCCCAAAAGGTCAGGGGCCGCGGTTGAGAGAGAGACCCAGGGGGCGATGCAACTTCAGCTGGGCTGGAATGGTTACAAGCAGAACCACCGGTGCCCTGTGTGCACACATACATCAGCCAACACACGTAGCCGATCTGTGTGGCCAAGCAGGCCGCGGTTTCACCAGCACGGGGACGAGGAAAAGCCAAGGACAGACACCCAAGGACCGGACGTGAGGACACAAGGAGGTACCGTCTGTCCTGGGAGGCCATGCGGGGAGACTCCGTTTTGCTGCTGAAGATACGAAGAATCCCAAACCCACACGACAGGCTCTGGAGGGTCCCGTCCCGTCTCCTGCCGTGGGCGACCACTTCCACCACGGCCACGATGCTCGGGTGGCTCAAGGACGTGTGGAAGTACACGGGCTGCAAACAGAAGTCAGAAGCCGGGTGAGGGCCGGACACCGCCACCTGCAGAGCAGGACCCAGAGGGCCCAGCTGGGCTCCCTGCCACCTTGGGCAGCGCCACATAAACCCACACACGGCCCTGCAGCGCCGTGTCCCTTCCCAGGCGCCTGAGACAATAGGCACAGTCAAGCGGCCCCCTGCGAGTCCCGGCTCCTCACCCCCAGCGCCCACCACCCAGGACATCCCCCCTTTGCTTTTGCTCCAGGAATTTTCCATCCAAAAAAATGCCAACAGACACCAGGCCCTGCAGGGAAGAAAGAGGCTGGGGGCCACGCACCCCCCGGGACAGGACCCCAGGGGCACTAAACACAGGACAGGCCCTGCCGCACATACGCACATGGCATGTAACTCGCTGCACAGAACTCAGTCAGTCTGCCGGTGCGCGGAGCTCTGCTGAGGGAAGGGCTCTGAAGCTGCCCTGAACCTATTCTGTGTCACTAGCACATTTCGAGGTGCCAGGTAGCTCTCCCGGCACAGAGCCCACTAACACCTTTTATCACAAAAAATCTCGAGGAGAGCATCTTCTTACACGATCGTTTGGGGCCTGAGCCAAGCAGACGATACTCAAATGGCTCTTCGGAGGTTTCCACACGTAACTTTCCCTCCTTCCAGCTCTGCCCTCCGGGGTCAGCCCTGTCTCTCCCTCAGGGAACGAGAGCGCCTCTCGCTGCTGCTGTTCCTTCTGTCTCGTGAAGCCGATGCAGTTGCTTTTATTTAAAACTAACCGAGTCACAGACACAGAAGTCGGAGGCGGAGGTGTGTGACCAACAGGGACATGCATCACAGGGCTGGGCTGTGGCTCTGGCCTCCGTGTCCCTGAAGCCCCGCATCCGTGCTGGGGTCCCGGCTGAGCACAGAGGTCAGGCCAGGCCAGGCGGGCAGGGCCCAGCAGGGATTTAAGCCCGGACTAATCCTGTAACCAGCCGTCACCGAGTGTCACCCAGGAAGCATTTATTGCAACCACAGACTGTCAGCCAGGGTAACGGAGAGACACATTAACACATCAGCCGGAGGTATAAATCGTTATTCTATTTTCTTTTACTGCAAAATGATGAAATAATAGCCACTTACTGCAGACAGGTGGCGGGACCGGGGAGAACTATGTTTCTGTTTCCAAGACACGGGACCTGGGCTAAAGCCTCAGCGCCAGCCATGCTGGTCACCGTCCCGCCTGGTACGTGTGCCCTGTGCGCACAGCGTCAGGGACACCGCCGCCCACTCTCCTGTCATCAGCGCGACCCCCGCGCCGGAGGTCACCGTGGCCCTGCCCCGCCGCAGAGCCGGGCCCACCTCCCAGCACGCCCCAAGCACAGGTTCAGGGCTGCGGCCTCTCCCTGTCACCTACACCGAACCATGATTCTGAGACAAAACGAGCAGAGCGGGGCCACACCGGCCCTCGTCTCCGGGACTCCGCTCGAGCGGGAGGTGGCGCTGGAGGCGCGGCACGTGGGAAAACACGAGGTCCTGGGTTGACCCTGCTGCCCATCGGTCAGGCCTGGGATGCACACATGGTGCGGCTCCACAGCTGCCCTCCCGTCACCGGCCAGGGTCCAGAGGCTCACGCGGTGCTTAGGCCCAGGCCGCGTGACCGCACACGTGGGCTCAGCCACAAACCCCGACGGCGCTCAGCGGGCCAAACCTGACTGCGCCCTTCCGCCTGGGACGGTGCACGAACGCCACGTGTGCACTGAGAGGCAAATCTGCCCGTCGACTGAAACGACAGGATGGACGTTCGCGTCAAGCCCGTCAGACTTCCTGCCAGAGGAGGCCCGCAGTGTGGGCACCCACGCCCCCACCTCGCACCACACTCTTCCACAGGCGACAGGTACTGCCCAATAAGCAGGTGAATAAACCACAGAAATGCTCCTATCGCTGCCTCACCTTCAGACACACGGACCCCACGGGCCTCAGGCCACGATTCCACGTCTCACCCCGTGGCAGTGACGGGGCCTCTGAGAACTAGCTTCCGGAGAGGCCGCCAGCAGATGCACGGTGGTGGCAAGGCCAGGGAGAGGAGCGGTGCCTGCCAGAGCCTTCTCCACCGGCCTGAGCCAGAGCGTCGCCAGGAAGGCAGGTCGCTCACGGCGCTTCCTGCCCTCACCCGCCGCTCGGTCCCACTGGGCTCGGACCCTGGACCTCCAGGCACAGGCGCTGCTCAGCACTCTCCTCCGGGAAACGCACTCGCCGATGACAAAGCCGAGGCGTCCCCCACCTGGTGGGCTCACCCTGACCCCAGCGAGCAGCACGGCCGGGAGACAGCCCCTCCCAGGGAGCCGCCAGGCCCTGCGTGTCACCGACCAGGGTGACAGTGCCTGCAGCCAGGCAAAGTGACCCCGCGCCACCTCGTCCACCTTGTCCAACCAGCTCCTGTCCTTCTCACAGCAAACCCTGCAGAGCAGTCAGGACAGCCCGCTCCGGCCAAAGGACATCTCCCGGCGGACACAGGAAAGTAAGCAAACCCCCAGGACACGGCGAACACACCCCAGCTCACAGGCTGGCCTCTGCACTGTCCCCCACGCCAGGCAGTTGGGCCACCACACAACGAAGTCCCAATACTGTCCCCCTTCCTGGCTCAGGGCCCCAGCCTGGAGGAGAGCGGCTGACCCGAGGGACATGACAGCCAGCCACACGGCCGCTCTCCTAGATACACGCTGGCTCCCTGCCGCCTCCGCGCTGCACGGGGGGCGGCACAGGGTCCACAACAGGCGGTGAGGCCGCGGGGAGAAGGCAGCCCTGGAGTTTCACGGGGTCCCCCAGCCTCCCTACAGCCGCTGCTAACTCGGACATGGCCGGCTCTCACCGGCGAGGAACTCAGGGTCAGCGTCCCCTTGGGGGGGAGTGGAAGCAGCCCATCACCTGCTACCAGAGAGAGCAGATGATGTCCTGTGACCTCAGCACCCAGGGTTGAGGTGGGCTGGGGTGGGAGGACCCCGGCAGGGTCTCTCCTGAGTGTGGAGAACCCCTAGGCTTCCTGCCCAGTCACCCCCAGAAGCTGAAGCAGGAAAACCAGCCTGTCCCCGAGGATGGGCGTGGTCGTCAGAGAAGGATTTAAGGGGAACCGGGTCCATTGGAGAGAAAATGGAGGGGCTGTGCGGTACTCTGACCCCCCGTTATTTTTTTAATATGTTTTTATTGATTTCAGAGAGAAAAAGAGAGGGAGAGACAGACAGAAACATCAATAATGAGCGAGAACCATGGATTGGCTGCCATCTCCCCACTGGGGATTGAGCCCGCAACCCGGGCATGTGCCCTTGGCTAGAATCAAACCTGGACCCTTCAGTCCACAGGCTGACACTCTATCCACTGAGCCACACCGGCCAGGGCAGCCCCCAGCTATTTTTTAAAGACACCTGCTGAGAGGCGGCTGAGTGACGGGCGTCTCTCAGGAGCGAAGGGCAGTGCTCCTCAAAGGTGTCTCGGAGCAGAGCCCACAGCCGCTCGGAGCTGGGGGCCGGGTGCCAGGCGTCATCACTCACAGACAAGCTCCCGGCTCAGGGTTAAGGCCGGGGAATGAACAGCGGCCTCTCCAGGGCGCCTCTCACACAGACACCTCAACTACGCCGAGCACACGAGGACGACGCCCACACCCACATCCAGGGCCACGAAGCCCAGCTGGGCCTGCCACGGGCAGCCGCACCCTCAGACCCGCCCCCCGCTGCCAGGTAAGCAGACACACAGGCAGCCAGTGGAGTCAGAGCGTGCCACCCGATTCCCGAACCCCGAAAAGGGCAGCTTGGACTCCTCTGTGTCCACGGGGGGCAGGCAGGGCACCCCCAGAGTGAGCAGCGCCTGCCCCCCTGCATGCCAGCCCCTCAGGGACAGCTCACTGTGCAGACGTCACATGCACATGTGTACACACGGGGAGGGGCCTTCTCTGGAGCTAAAGAACTTGAACAAAACCCCTTTTTCTGTATCCTGACCATCAAGGCAACAAAAGCAAGTGCTGGATGTGAAGACTTTCCCGGGGCACCAGCGGCCTCTGCTGCTCGCTGAGGGCACAGCACTGGAGAGCCACCATCGCCATCCCGTGGGGCATTGCCTCTGGCCCACACTTCCCCGGCGCGTTCTCCTCCTCGGCAACTCCGAGGCCACGGAGCAATTCCCCAGAGGCGCCAGGATTAAGTCCTCGCTAGCCCCTGCCAGTCCCCACGCCCAGCTCAGTAAACAGGATGCAAACGGCGCCAGCGGGGCTGGAGCCCACATTGCTCCCGGACTCGGAACCGGAGCCGGATCTCGGTTTTCCTACCTGGGACTGGAGCCACGAGCTGATGCAGTGACATCTGAAGCGTCACTCAACGGGAGTGACAACAGAAGCCCCCCCACACACACAATGCTGAGCCCTGGGCAGCGTGGAGGGTGGGCGTCACTCAGAAGGCTCCCCCTGCCCGCGCCCTGATGCTGCAGGGTCCCCGCACCACGGCGCCTCAGGGTGGGAGGCCTGGCAGCCGAGTGCCACCCATGGGGACAGTCCCAGCCTCTCCAAGGGGAGGACAGCGGAGGGACTCATCCCTGTGCTCGCCCCACAGCAGGGTCCCACCCCACGACCCTGGCGACCTCCTCCATGTGGACGCACAGGGTAGAGGCCACAAGACAGCCACCGCGGTCAGCGCAGCCGCACAGCCAGCTCACCAGGTCCACCTGCTCACACGCAGGCAGGCACGCAGGCACACACAAACGTGGGCACACACAAACGCGGGCACGCACAGCCTCGTGACCTGCTGGGTTACTCTTTGGGGGAACATAATACCCCGCGTACTGGGGGACGAGACCCCACACGCCCGCCGCCCACTGCTCCAGCCAGCGCAGCACTCTCACCCGTTTAGGGCGCTTGGCCTCCACGCAAGACTTTGTTTGGAAATGGCGCCGCCCTCAGACCAGTGCTGTGAGCCTGGGCTGCGGCCCATAGGCCTTTCCGAGCCCGAGAGGTGCTGTTGGTGTCCCCGGGTCGGGGGTCCCCTGCCCACCCCAGGGCCCCAACACCTGCTGCCCGCGTCACGCCCACCTCATTCAGGACGATCCTGGACGGCTGCCTGGGCAGCGGCTCCACAGGCCTCGCTGCGCTCCTCCACGTCCTCCCGAAGAAGTGGCGGTAGGCGACATCGAAGAGAGACACACGGAGATGGCACCCCAGCTCCGACAGCATCTCCAGCGCACCCTGTGAGACGGGGTGCGCCCTGAGGTTCTCAGCGGCCAAGCCTCCCGCAGCTGCTGACAACCATCCAGGTAAGCCGGCCGTCAGCGTCCTCCGGGGTTTAGGCACCAATTTCCTTCCCAGGAACCACCTCTGAGAACACGAAGCCCCGGCCCCAGCCCCGCCGGGAGACCCACAGAGCCCAGGAGACGCAGGTGGGGGCTGCGGGGACCAGTGCATCTGGCACCCGGTGGAGCCGAAGAAGCCTGGGGACATCACGGACACCGGTCGGCCACACCTGAAGCTTGGAGTAACCGAGGGTCTGCCTGCCATGTGAGGAATGGCCGCCTCTACCTTAGGCTATTTGGGTGGGTTTTTATCGTGCACAACCCAGTGAACCCTTCCTGATGTAACCACAGGGTGGTGTCAGCAAAGGAGAAGCAAATCTGTGAGGCCTGAGATGTCACAGCCACAAGTACAGACAAAGCAGCCAGAGACTAGGAACACAGGCCCTTTGCCCGGCGGGGCTCAGTGGTGAGCGCTGACCTATGAACCAGGAGGCCAGGGTTCCATTCCTGGTCAGGGCACATGACTGGGTTTCGGGCTCGATCCCCAGTAGGGGGTGTGCAGGAGGCAGCCGGTCCATGATTCTCTCTCATCATGGTTGTTTCTCTCTCCCCTTCTCCCTTCCTCTCTGAAGTCAATAAAAATATATTTTAAAAAAGGAAGAAAGAGCCCAGGGAACCAGATTACCCGTTTTAAAACCGCTGCACTGTGGGCAGAAGCAGGCTTTTCCCAGGGTCAAAAGTGCTGACCGAGCCGCTGAGTCGCGGATTCTCTTTGCTGATGGGCCACTTTGCCTCCCAATACTGCCAAGGCCCAAGGTAATGGGCACAACGGTGAGATGAGGATAAATGAGTGGAAATCAATAGCCTCCCAGCTGAGCAGTAACAACGTGTGTTTGACAATAAATAGCAAATTTCTTTACCTGCTTAATTAGCGGCCCATCGAGCCACTTCAGGACGCACTGAAACGCCGTCGAGTCCTTTAAGGGCTGGCGTGCTCTGTGTGGGTGGGGAGGCACCAGCACGTTCTGGTCAAAAATCTGGTGCCAGTCACGCATCCTGCCGGTCTGCGGGTCACTGGCCTCGGGGGTCACCTGCACCATTCGTGTGCAAAGAAATAAGAGTTGTAAATACCACAGTGCTCAGAGCAGTTCTAAAAGTTCCCTACCTCCCACTGTATCCGAGGACCCAGCAGCCCCTAACCCGCCTCTGCAACCCCACCCTCCGCACCCAGGGTGAGACTGGCACCCGCGCTGCCTTCCCCTGGCAATTGCCTGTCTCGCTCCAAAGAACCACTCTGCCACTCCACTCGGGAGCCAATCAGAGCAGGACTCTCCGGGCCTCGGAGACTGGCCCAGGGACAGACACGCAGGGCCGCTCCATGCAGCTGCGGAGGCTGAGCGTGCACAGGGCCCAGGCCTCGGGGACCGGGCTGTCTCCGCCGGGACTGGGGAGCGTGGCCCACTCAGGGCCCCAAGATGCAAATCTCAGAGCTTCTGTCGGGTCTGCTGAGTGAGACCTTCCTGCAGCTCCTGGAGCGGTGGCGCTCCCCGGAAGCTGCCGGGCCAGTGCGGGAGCCCCACCTTCACACACACAAGAAGCAGGCAGAGCAGAAGCCAGGCAAGGCCAGTGGGTCCAAGCCTCAGCGGGACCCAGCCCCCCAGGCGGCTCGGCACGGGCAAAGTCTCTAGCTGCTAAAGCCAGCTGGGGGCAGTTTGAGCATCGCCTGGCTCACCTCCCAGCCGGACGGGTCTACCCTTCCTGAGGGTCTTTTCAGCTGACAGAGGCCGGACTCTGTACACTAAATGGTGGGGAGAAGAGGCAGCGGGCTGGTCTCCAGGCCAGCAGTTCTTGACCGTATGGTCCAAACCTGTGGCCCCACGTGGCTGAGTGACGTGGGCTACGGGAGGTGCAGCAAGGAAACAAAGCTTGACCAGGTGCAGGTAATTGAGTGGATTCCGAAACCCGCAAGAATGTTGTAAGCATCTTGACCCTGGGGTTCCCCAGGCTATTCAAGGGCTCCGCGAGGTCAAAGCCATTTTCACACATCCAGGTGAGGTCTGCCTTTTTCACTGTGTGGAGCGGGGCCATGGTGGGCGCTGCGGGACTCAGCCCGCCCCGCAGCCAGGGGAGCAAGCCCTCCCCACTCACAGCGAAGTGATGGGCTTCACTTACGGATGTCCTTGGTGACACTGTGAAAAGGACACATTTTCTCTCCTGGAGTACATGCATTTCTAGCATTCTGTGATGGAAGGGGAAATATAAACTGGGCCGTACTCAGCACGGCCAGGGGTGAGCCTGAGGGGGGTGGTAAAGGACGGAGCAGACAGACAGGAGAATAAAGCTGGGGCCGGGTGGGACGCTGCTCTCAGATGGAGAGACAGCACCACGGCCTGCAAGCCAAGGCTTTATTTTATAGCAGATTCCACGAGGCAAAGCAAGGGCGGGTGAAGATGTTTACAACATTCTCGCGGGTTTCGAATCCACTCAATTACCTGCACCTGATCAAGCTTTGTTTACTTGCTGCACCTCCCGCAGCCCACATCACTCAGCCACGTGGGGCCACAAGTTCGGACCATACGGTCAAGCTCACAGCCACAGCCTTTGGCCATAATTGTGCTGGGAGGGCTTTGCCCTCCAAGCTGGGACCTGCACGTGGCTTTGCCACGAGAGGATCATGTCCTCTCATTAGTCCGAGGCTTGAACCTGTCCAAACGCTGTGGCCGCTCTCCACGATCAACCAAAACTGCCAAAATGAAGGCAGAGGTCACCCCGGCCGGTGAGCCCTGCTCTGACGATTCAGGCTGCGAGCTGAACCGGCGCTTTGTTCATACGGCAACACTGACACTGGGAAGAACTGCTGAGAAACGAAACACGCTTACTCAGACTTGTACTTGGCAGGTGCCTCTCCAACGTGAACGAAACGAGCCTGTCACTTCAAGGAAGACTCGTAATCAAAATCGAGTTCCAGGCAAAGAGCAGAACAGGGAGTCAGTGTCCTGCTCCGTGCGCCGGCAGCTCATGCCCTCAGACTTCTCGGCGGTGGGTAGTGCCGCAGCGAACTCGAGCTTTTGAAATTGCATGATTAGATGTGTCAGTATTTGGAAGAACCGCTTAACTCAGAGCCTGTTCTTTCCGGGGGAACATGCAGAACGACAGAAACTCCTGCAGGAGGAGCGGGTCCACCGAGCCTGCGGGACGGACCGAGGGACTTCGGTGCAGCAGGATGAGCAGCTCACTGGCAGCTGCACACTCAACGCTGCGTCTGTCCGCCACTTGCAGATGTGACGCCTGTTAAGGACCTGGGCGGGGCGGTCATCCTGGATCAGCCAGGTGGGCCCCTCACTGTCAGAAGGGTCCTAACAAGAGGCCGGAGGGCTCCGAGCAAAGGCCGGGGGACCAGGACGCAGGGAGAGACGTGGAGGGGCCTCTAGAAGCTGAAAAAGGCGAGGAAACGGATTCCCCCGGAGCCTCCAGGAGGAACCAGCCCGGCCACCCTGGCTGTAGCCCAGGGAGACAGGCCTTGGACTCCTGGCCTCCAGAACTGGGAGAGAATGAATCTGCGGCTTGAAGCCACCATCTGTGGTAACGTTACAGAAGCCACGGGACTCAGGCGTCCACACCCTGCGAGCAGAAGGGCCCCGACCAGTAGCTGGTGGGAGAGCCAGCTGCCCATGGGGGCCTCCTGGCGGCCCCAGGGTCCAGCCCTGAGCCCACGTGGTCCCTGTGCTTCCCTGGGTCACGGTACTTGCCACTTGCCCTCATCTCACCAGCTCACCGGCCAGCTGCTTACAGAGGGGGCCTGCATTCCTGTGTCCTTGAGACCCGGCCACCATCAGAACTCAATAAACATTCCCAAGAGCAAATGGAAGTTTCCATAAAGTTGACGCCCAAGCATTTTTTTTTTTTCAGAGAAATGTTGTTTCCCGTTGACTTTTCCTATGAAATCGGGATGCTTATTCATGCGAAGCGAGTGCCCTAACGCACTGCTGGGGCCTTGGACAGAGGCATGGCCCCCACTGTACCAGCAGGACACATTGGGAAGGAGGCTCCCATCTGAAAGGATCAGCCACCCAAACTCCAACCCTGCGTTGGCAGGTGGAGGCGGGCAGCAAGGTCTGCACGGGCGACGGAGGGAGAGGTGACCCGAGACCCAGGCTCCCGGGGGTGGAGCCCAGGCAGCTGCAGGGGCTGCGGCACCCAGACTCTTCCCTTCCTCCTGGCCCCACAGAACAGCTACCACCTGGCCCTCCCTCCTCTCCACTCGGCCCTTCCCCTCGGACATCACGCCCTCTCACCCTCTCCACACGCGCACACACACACACACCTGGGTAATCCTCCTTGTCCTCCCGGAGTCAGACCAAATGCCACCTCCCCAGGATGAGCACCCGTCCCCCCAGGGCTCCCCGCATGGGATCCCCACTGGAGTCACCACACTGCGCAGTCCCCACTGTCCTGCGAGACTGAGCTCCGTGAGGTCAAGACTAGGGACTCGGCAGGAATCCTGCTGATGATGAAGTACACCCTCACATGCCGGAGGAGTGGGGGTGCTGCAGAGGGAGGGCAGCGGGTCTTGGGGGCTAGATGAAGAATGATGAGAAAAAGGAGGGTCCCATGCTTTCCCAAGAAAGGGGCCCAATGGGCTGGGGAGACACAGAAAAAATACAGCAGCTTTTGTGAGCCCTGCCATGAGCCAGCGCTCACACTTCCACATTTACGATTCCAGCAGTGCTGAGATGAGCACCACCATTCCCCCCACAGTGAGGCTGCATGGCCATTCCCAGTCAGACAGCGGCCGGGGCTGACTGCAAAGCCCCTTAACCATGCCTGCCCCGCGGTCCCGCCGAGGCCAGGAGAGGCAGAGGGACAGGAGGCCCCAGGGGTGGAGGTCAAGAGCACTGGCCAGGGAGCCAGGCTGGTCCTCTCCCTCTTGGACTCCTTTGCCCTCCCTGCATCTGTTTCCCACCTCCACAGTGAGGGGCTATGAAGCTGCCGTGGTCTTTGCTGCTGCCGCCTATTCAGCGCGTCTACCAACATCTGTCTGACTGGGCACACACGTGTGAAGACCAACGCCCTGCCTCCAAGAATCTAAAGATCCAGAGAGGCCCGGCTGGTGTGGCTCAGTGGTTGAGTGTCGACCTGTAAACCAGGAGGTCACAGTTCCATTCCCAGTCATGGCACAGGCCCAGGTTTCAGACTCAATACCCAGTAGGGGGCGTGCAGGAGGCAGCCAATCAATGATTCTCTCTCATCACCGATGTTTCTCTCCCTCTCCCTTCCACTCTGAAATCAATAAAAAAATATGTTTAAAAAATTAAGAATAAAGATTCAGAGAGAATGACAAGGGTTGAGGGAGCAGCACAGATGACAGCTAATCCAGCCTCCTTTCTGGGGGGCGCTGAAAGCAGGGCAGGGGTAAGAGGAGGGGGCCGAGGAGCTGGAGGTCAGCTGGGCCAAAGTCCAGGGAACGGTACGGGAGGGTGGGAGCCCTGAGGAGCTGTCCAGGCCCAGGGAAGCTGCCTTCCCAGAAAA
The DNA here is from genome assembly GCF_028538775.1 of Myotis yumanensis. Lineage (NCBI taxonomy): Eukaryota > Metazoa > Chordata > Mammalia > Chiroptera > Vespertilionidae > Myotis > Myotis yumanensis. The sequence goes on from NW_027223753.1 coordinate 2,881,566, forward strand.
GAACAAGATCTTGAATAACAGACCCAAAAGCTTTGGAGAACTTTGGGAAAGGGGCGGGGGGGGGGGGGGGGGGGGGGGCGGGGGGAGTAAGTGGAGATCTAATTAAGCACCGCCTGGAATTCCCTGGTTCAAAATAGATCCTTTGAGCACCTACCACGTGCCAGGCCCTGGAGAGACGGCGCTGACCACAGCAGACAGGCTCTCTACCCTCACGGCACGTGTACCTGGAGGGAGGAAGACAAGGACACAAGTTAGCGGGACCAGAGACATGGATGGGACCTGTGGAGACGACAGGAAGGAGTGGAGGGTGCCGTGAGCTGTGACAGACACCTATAGCTACAACCACCTCCTTTCTAACTAGGCAAGCGGAGCCTGGACTTCCGGCACATACTTCAACCAAGATGACACTGCAACACAGGAGGGAGTGGGTCTGAGAACTGGTGTCTATGGAGACAGGCGCTAAAGGGATGTGCCTGGGTGGGGCCTCGAGGCTGAAGGAGGAGCGGGCAGCAGGGCAAGCATGCCGGCCACGGAAAGGGGCCAGGTGGTGAGCTCGGAGCCGGCCAGGAGGTCAGCTGGCTGGACAGCAGAGGGTGAAGGCAAGTGCCATGCCAGGGGCGCTGGACACAGGCAGCGCGGTGGCCTTCTGCGAGGACTAGGGAGTCTGGAGATCTCCCTGGCCGGTGGTACCCACGGGGGACGGGCACCCACTGGGAATGGGCACCCACAGGAGACGGGCACCCCTACCAGGGGAACGCACCCAGGAGTAGTCCCCCACGGGCCTCCGGTACCGGAAGGCCGCTGGGGACGCCGAATCGGGGAAAACCAACGCCCGCCAAGATCTCAGCAAAAGACCAGACCGCGCTCTCCTAAAAGCTGGGGACTGCAGAGGGACTCGGGGTCAAGGGGCAGAGGGCGGAGGGTGAGGCCCCAGGAGCCGAGGATACCCAGGCAACCAGCAGCCCGGGCCGAACCAAGTGTCACGGCGGAGGGGTGACGTGCAACTGACGCGGGCACAGCCCTGCGCCCCGCCCGGCCGCCGCGCCCCGCAGGCACCGGGCCCCCGCGGAGAGACATGCCGAGCATCCCCAAGCCCAAGCCCTAGACCCCCGGCCCGCTCAGCGGCCCAGCGGGTCGACACCGTGTCCAGCCTCCCCCGCAGCGCCAGCCAACATGGTTCTGCCGCGTTACCTAGGAGACCGGTCCGCCGCGCCCACGCCCACCCAGGAGTGACGAGGCCCACGCTCTCGAGGAAGAGATCCACTAGGGACGCAGAGGCCCCGCCGCCAGCCGGTGCCGGGCGGAGCCGCAGGCCTCGCGGGCCAAGAACCGGCCGAAGGACGCCCGGGCCGCTGCCACCGCGGGAGGAGCCTCGCGCCCTGGCCGAGAACCCGCCCCGTGTCACCGTCATCGGCCAATCAGAGCGCAAGTCGAGAGGCTCCGCTCCGCCAGCCCCAGCCAATCGGTGCGGTGGCGGGTCCGTCCTGATTTGCATGCTTGGCTCTTCCTCGGCCAATGGGAATGTGACTGGCGTGAATTCCAACCAATGATGAGCTGTCAGAGGCGTGGCCCCGGGTGTCCCACGAGGTGAAGATGCTGCGGGCGGAACCTGGCCGGGAGAGCGGGATTCGGGGGCGCTAAAGTCGCCGGGCGGGGCGGGAAGGAAGATCCGGAGCGGGAACAGGATCCGGAGTTGGAGCCCCCAGGTGAGTGCAAGGGGCGACCACGGCGGGACGCGCTGTCCACGGCCGCGCACCGGGAGAGCAGCGGCGGCCCCCGCGAGGCCTGCGGTGATTCTCCATCTCCTCTTCCCTCGCGCGTCCCCGCGCCCGCCTCCACCCTCACCTCCTCTCCAGCCGGCTGGCTCTCTCTCTCCATCTTCCCTCTGCCCCATCATCTCCCTTCCCCCATCCAGTCCTCCCTGGCCCGCCCTGTCTGCCATCCCGCCCGACCTTTCAGCTCCTGTGCCCGACCCCGGCCCCAAACTTCATCCTCCCCCCGGTCCTGGCGCCCCTCTGCCCTATCTCGGTCCCCTCCACTCTTCACAGCCTCACCCCCACCCAGCCCCCTTCGCATCCCCTCCCCAGGCCTCTGCGCCCGTCGGAGCGCCCCCGGTGCCAGTCCCCCCATCCCTCCAACCCTTTTGCTCCTGAAGGCTCACCCTGCCGCTCCCTCCTGGTCCCATCCTCCCACCCGTTCTGCTCCCAGGCTCTCCCGCAGGCGCTCTCTCCTCCTTGCCCCACTCCCAGGACCTTGGCACTTTCCTCCTGCACCTCCCACCCCCTCCCTGTGCCCCTGGGGCATCTTCAGGTTCGTTCCTCTTCCCACCTCCCTACCTGCTGCCGCTCTAGAAGGACGCGTGGACCCAGGGACTGCACCGCTGCTGCGTACTGCGGTAGCGGCCGCTGTGTGCCTGCCCACCTCTCCGCCCTCCCACCCAGGCGCACCCTGCGCCGCTCCTGACTTTTGTACTCGGGGCTCCTGTGGGGGCTCCACTTTGCCTGGAGCATCCTGGGAGGGGGGCTCTAGTCCCTTTGCACCCTTTCCTGCCGTCCTCCCTGGCCACCATCTCCCTCCCCACCCCCACTTTCCTGCTCAGCCTCACTTTGTGATTCAGCATTTTGGCGGTTGGTAACTTTCTTTGCTTCCTGGCATGGTGGGGACCAGGCTGTGGGGCTGAGGGCAGGGGGTCTCGGTCCTGCGGGTCGTGGGGTCACCTTAGGGAACAGACCTGCGCTGCGGGGTGCAGAGCAGGGACCTGTTCCTGGGGCTGGCTCTTCCGCCCCGTTCATCTGTTGCCCTGTGTTGAACCACATCCTGGGGGAGATGACATAAGTAATAGCTCTTGGGGGAAACGGGCTATTAGGCTTTATGGAAATTAATACATCACATCCCAGGATCAGGAACACCGAGTTCTGGCCACAGCTGTCCCGCTATCTGTCATGTCAGGATTTCTTTCTCTGCAACTTCTCCTCCCCCTCAAAAAACCGCCAGCCCCCCCCAATGCCAGGAGCCAGCGCCCGCTCTGCTAGGGAAGTCGGGTTGAGGTCCATGTTGCAGGGTTTGGGGACCTGCGTGTGGAGAGTCCCATCTGCCTTCCTGATTGTCCCCCGGCAAACGCATCCACCTGCAGAGCCCAGGCTGGTGGCAGTTCCTGGGCTCCTGCCCCTGTGCCCTCGAAGTGGGGGGCCCAGAGGGCATTGGCTCCCCAGGTCATGTCCATAGAGACTACGGATGCTCTCCAGGTCCACCCCCACCCCCCGCCTCGATGGCACTGAGGGTGTCTGGGCTAGAGCACATTCCTGCCTCAGCAGCAGCTGCTGGGGGCTTCCCGTAGGAAACCCAGGTCCAGGCCTGTGTCTCTCTCTGCTCTGCCAGTCCACAGACCTGTGGGCACTGCCCGGCGCCTGGGGACTGAGCCAGGCCTGGAGGGGTTGGGCATGAAAAGTGTGGAACCTGGTCTCACGCTCAGCACCCTTCTGAGTTTGGGTGTGGAGCTGGGTGGGAAGAAGCTGGCACGCACGGGATTGAACACCGGAGGGGGCAGGATGGGACACATGCCTTGCCTGGTGAGGGTCAGAGGGCAGTGAGCTCTGGGCAGGGCAGCCCGAGAGGCCTCAGACCCTGCGGCTTTCTGTCTCTCCTTTCAAGGACCTTCTAACCCCAAACGACTGAGGAGGAAGTGAGAGGCACGAGTCTTGATTTGCAGTTTCCGGGAGGGGCCAGGAGGGGGGCCTCCTCTAGCTGGAGCAGGAAGGCCTCCCCTGCTGTCAGAGCCCAGGCAACGGGCTTGTTTGCGGGACTCTGACAGCAGGCAGCGTGTCCGTATCCTTGACTAAATTCGCAGTGACCTTCAGGGAGCCAGAGCAGTTTTCTGGGGTCCCTGAATAATGGGTCAGAGCGGGGTCAACTTCAGGTATATTCGGGGAGGACCATCTCTGAGGGTGTCCAGGGCCCAGGACCCCACACCGCTCTCCATCCCCCTTCCTGCCCAGCAGCTGGGGCTATTCACAGAGCTGCCAGCATCCCAGCCACCTGCCCCCTGAAAGGAGTCAGCAGAAGCCCAGAGGCAGTGACTCCTTCAAGTTCAGCTGTGGCCTGAACTGGCTGTTCCCCATCCTCCTCAGATGTGATGTGTTAATTTGCATAAATGCTAATGGCCACTTCCCCCAAGAGCTATCCTTATGTCATCTCCCCTGTTCATTCAGCAGCAGGGGCGGGGCCAGGTTAGGCCCCTCCCTTCCTGCCAGTTGGAGCCAGGTCACTTCTTTGGCTCTGCCCTTTGGAGGAAGCCAGCCCGTGGATGTGCAGACCTCGGCCAGCCTGGGGGAAGGCCACTTTGGAGGTGTTGACGGCAGGTGTGGAGGAAGCCAGCACCCTGGGGTGTGTCCGAGTCACTGGGGGGGCTGTTGGGAGCAGAGGATCCTGGCGACGCCATCCTGCTGGCCTGGCAGGCCCCCAGAATGAGGACACTGTGGCGCTCAGATGTCAGAGAGATGGCAGGGCCCGGCCACTGGGCGGGATGACGGGGAGGAGAGATTGCGCTTCCCACTAACTTCACAGCGGGTCTTGTAAATAACCCTGCGGGGGGTAGGCTGGTTAGCCAGGAGGGGGAAACTGAGGCACGGGGCGGTGGTGAGACTGAGCCGGCCTCCTGGCTCCGGAGGAAGCCTTGGTTCTGTTCCTGCTGCGCTCCCTCCTCATCAATCCTTAGCCCCCCACGGACGTCAGGGTTCGATCCCAGCTCCCCGGGATGTGGAAACTGCCTTTCTCATGAGTGGGAACCCCAGCACGCTCAGCCCCCAGTCACTGTGTGTCCCCCTTTCTTGGGGTGACTCTGAGGAGGCGTGGTCCTTGGCTCAGCCAGTTCAGGGAAGAAGAATGGAGCAGGAGCTCCCTGAGAGAGCACACCTGGGCCAGGGGGATGTCACCCACGTTCATCCGTTCACCCTGTCACTGTGAGGGTAGCCCGCAACTCTCCGTGAGGCCTGGCCTTGGCAGGTACCATCTCCCCGCCAGGTGGGCACGCGCAGGGCTGCGTCTTCTCAGCCCTTTGCCACATCCGCTGGGGCTCAGCGGGCCTGCCTCCTCTCCCCCGTGCCCTGGGAGGCTCTGGCCCCGCACCCCAGCCGGAGGGTGTCCTGCACTGCACACCCCACTTCCCAACTCATAGCCCTGAGGGACGGGGTCTCCGGAGGCCATGCCTGCTCTGCCCAATGGCCATGTGGTTAACCCCGGAGACATCAGAGCTAACACCTTGTGCCACGCCAGCGCAGCCAGGTTCGGCGAGCCTGAGAGGGGGCGGTGAAGGATAAAGCTGGGGCTGGGTGGGACGCTGCCCTCTCTGATGGAGAGACGGCACCACGGCCTGGGAGCCGAGTCTTTATTTTATAGCGAGATTCCGCGAGGCACAGAAAGGGCGTGGTCACAACGTTCTCGCGGGTTTCGAATCCACTCAGTTATCTGCACCTGATCAAGCTTTGTTTCCTTGCTGCACCTCCCACAGCCCACGTCACTCAGCCACGTGGGACCACAGATTCGGACCTTAACCTGTCCAAACACTGTAGCCGCTCTCCACAACCCCTCCCTGTATCTGGCACCTGCCTGCCCCGTACCTGGCAACTGCCTTCCGCATACCTGGCACCGGCCTCCGTGAGCTCCCTCCTTGCAGGCAGCCCGTCTTCTCGCAGAACTGAGTCCCAGTGCCGTGTGGGACGCAGATGAAACAGGGCTGGAGAAAGGGAAAGGCAGGCGCAGGGGGCCCTCGCTCGGCCTCATGTCCGTGCTGCAGACGCGGTAGGCGCTCTCCCCACGGCGATCTGGAGCCCTGGCTGCTGCACATTGAGATCCGTCACCCGACGCCGCGAGGCGGACGCCAGGCGCACGTCTCTCCTCAGAACCCACCTCACCTTCCAAGACAAAGCAGCAAACCGTTCACGCCCAGGTCCGTTTCCCCAGTAAGCACGCGACATCCCCACATCCCGGGTCCCAGCGACGCGGGATCCTGCTCACAGGGCCCTCTGTCACCGTCTTGACCCCTGGTCCTCGGGGGGAACCTGAGGGTCTGGCCCTCTGCCTCTCAGCCACTTGGCCCCTGTCTGCGTCTCCCCTTTTTCTGGATCAGCGAAATGGGATGCCTTGGGTGGAAGCATCGGGACAGTCCCTGGCACAGACACTCAGTAACGTCACTTCTAGTCACAGACTGAGCCCAACCATTGCCCTCCCTGGTGGCTCCCAGGACAGCTGGACAGAGGGTCGCTGTGCACGCACAGGGTTGGTGAGAAGAAAAGTCGTTTTTCGGGTTAACTGGTCCCTTCGGGCATCCACTCGTCTGTCCCGTCGGCAGTTTCCACGGTGCGTGATTCTGTTTCCTGCCCTAAGAGGCCTTTCTGAGGACACTGTGAGGTGTGGGGTCAGGGCTCAGCCTTCCAGCTGCACCGATGGCTCGGCATCTAGTGTGACGGCAGAGAACGGGGGACACGTCGGGGCCACAGGGAGTGGGGCCCAAAACAGTCCCCAGGGTCCTGGCGCAGCTCCGCCAGCTCCTCCCTTCACCAGCCACGGGCAAGGGGTGCCGAGGCCGCACTTTGAGAAACACTTCCCAGCTCTGTTTATGGGTGAGCTTTCCCGCTCCCTCCTTAACGTAGCGCAGGAGGAAACGCTGATGGTAACAGCCCTGGCGAGGGCTTCGCCGGCATCTTCGGTTCTCTGACCCGGAAGCCTGCGTGTTTCCTGGGGAATGACCCCTGCGCTTTTGTCAGCTTGAATCTCCAGTCACACCCTCTCCGGTGCGCGGTGCGGGGTGTGCATGGTGAGTGAGGTGCTCTTGTTAGCAGCGTCCCTTCTCTTGGAACGAGGTTTGGTTGGAGTGCTGGCTGTCCCAGCCTGTCCCCTGTGGTGTGGAGGAAGCAGAGCTGGGCCTGTGGCATCTCCGCCGCCCCCGCCCCCGTCCCCCGTGGCATCTCCCCTTCCCCGAAGCCTCTCCCTGCTCTGCGGCTCCCCCACCTCCGGGATTGCCTGTCCCTGTCAGTGAGGAGGAGGTATTTTTAGTCGCCCAGGCCAGGAGGTGTTCAGGTGTCAGGGACAGGAGGCCTGGAGCCATCTCCATCCGTTTGCTCCTCAAAGGACACGCAATGCCCAAAATAGGAACTGCGGATCCTAAGGAGCAATGGCCACCTCCCACAGGGAGAGCAGTCACCTGCATACACGCGCCTGGAGAAGGAGGGTGGGGTCAGGGCTGGCCGGACCGCCGAGGCACCGGCACCGCCTCGGGACTTTCCCTTCATCCTGAAACACAGGTTTGGGAAAGGCGGCCCGGGCAGCTCCCTTGGCACATGGACCCGCTGTCCTAACGAAAGGACCCGTTTAGGGGGACAGTCAGCCATCCTGGGCCCGATGTCGCCCAGAGGAGCCACGTGCTCCCCACCCTGCTTTGCGCCAGCCGGGCCTGGCGTGGATTCGCTCCTCCCCTCATTGACCGCTGCCCGCAGGGCCCCCAGTCGGTGGGAGGAGACGCGGGGTCCAGTGCAAGGGCGGGGGGAGGGGGGTGGACTGCGTCACGTCACGGGCAGGAAGGACAGGATGGCCTCCTGGGTGGGGAGGGCTGCGTGCAAAGTGCAGACACGGCGGAGGGTGCTGGGGGAGACATCGGGCTGAGTGAGGATCTGGGGCGCTGTGCATCCTGAGAAGACGCCTCCTGCTCCACAGGGAGCTGAGCTGGTCCTCCATGCTCCTGGGAGGAGGGTCGCTAGCCAGGGCCCGAGAGGCCCCAGCCCTACAGCGAGCCGTGATTCTCTCAGGGTCCCCTGAGCTGCTCCAGCTGCCGTGGTCACCACCACCCTACACACACACAGACACACACAGAGACACGCTCACACACAGACACACACACACAGAGACACACAGGTAGACACACAGACACACACACAGACAGACAGATACACACACATGGCCTGTGTGCCCACTGGGCCCTCGCTCCTGCCTCACCCAGGGCTGGAAGGTTCTAGCAAAGCCCACTGGAGTGTCGCTGGGAGGGATGCAGAAGAGAGGGTCATTCCCCGCTGCCCTGCAGCATGGTAACCATGGTAACCATGGGCAACTGCTGAAGGCGCCTAGTCACCTGCTGGGCTGTATGGGTGCTAAGGGCCTGGCTGGGCCCCAGGTCTTCCCAGAGGGTCCCTGGGCAACAGCCTGTGTGGGCGACAGGTGCAGCCCCGGGCACCCTCCGGGCCTCTGCAAGGAAAGGCACACACGGCCTGGGGACCCTTCCCCCAGCCCTCCAGGGAGAGAGGCCCTTGTCCCGGGCTCAGGCGGAAGCCCCGCCTCTGAAGCAGCCGGGAGCGGGCGTTGAGCCCATCGGCTAACCCTGCCCTCATGGGCGTGATTCCATCCCGCATTGCATTTCGGGGCAGGGGTCCTGGCTCCTCCAGGCCTGAGGCCTCAGGGAAGTCTCCTCACTCTTTGAGGCCGTGTAGGGCCTGAGTCCCGTCTCCTTGTTTTAGGGAGAGGGAAACTGAGGCTGGGGGAGGAACCGTACTTGCTGGCAGAGTGGCGTCACCGTGTGGGGCCCGCCAGTGTCCCCTAGGTCACTCTGGGCACGGTCCATGTGGTTATTGTAGCTGATGTCCAGTCCCTCTTTGACCGTGTCGCCCGTGAGCAGGGGGCGTGTCTGTCCCAGCACCTCTGCACCCCAGCTCAGCCCTCGGCAGGCACACAGCAGGAATGGGCTCCCTCAGAAGGTGGAGCCACGTGGGAACTGGCACAGGAAGGGTGGCCCACCAAGCAGGAGCCGCCCTCTGTGGAGCTAGGAAGGGGTGTGGTACCCCAACCCCAGACTGGGCGGCTGCCGCCTAACTCGGGACCATCAGACAGCAGAACCCCCGGCAGAAAGCAAACCTGTACCCAACCTTCCCTAGGGCCCTGCCCCATGCATCAGCCCCTCCTATGCAGGGTCCACCACACATCGGGGCTCCAGTGCCCCCCAACCCAGGCCCCTTCCTAAGCCAGATAGTCCTTCGGGGACCTGCTCATTTCCCCGTACATGTTGGAAAACTTTGTGGGTGTCAGGGGCAGGACCCCCACGAAATGTGGAAAGCACCCCCCCCCCCAGGCTGGAGGTGCAGGCGCCCAGGTGCCCCACAGCCTCCACAGTGCCCACGGTCCTCCGAGGCCCCTCCCTGCCAGCCTGGACAGCTAGTCACCCCAGCTCCCTCCCAGTGCTGATGTCCAGGGCTCAAGGCTGTGGAGGAAGAAGAGGCCACAGGCCGGACTCATGAGGTGTGATCTGGGGAACGAGGTCCTACCAGTGGCCCTGGTGCCGCCCTCGGCCAGGACTGCTCTCCAGCCTCCCTCTGTCCGCTCACCGGGCCCAGGCGCTGACCTGCAGTGCACCCGCCACCTCTCGAGCTGTGGGTCCTGAGGCTGAAGGCGAGGGGCCAGCCAGGGACGCCCCATCACGGGCTCCCTGATGTCATCTTCCGCAGGCGGGGCACTCCAATAGCGCTTTCCCCCAGGGCACGCTCCTGCCACACCCTGCGCAACAGGCAATGCCCCAGGGAGGGCAGAGCAGCCACGGCCTCTGGGGCCTGGCACCCAGCCAGGCAGAGCAGCAGGCGGGACACTCCCCGAGGCTGGGACCGCGCCAGGTGCTGAGGCAGCTGTGGTCCTGAGGCTGGCATCCTGGGCGGAGGGCCAGGGGCGCCCAGCCGCCTGGCATCTGGATGCATGCGCTCTGCCTGCTGCCCCGCTGCCTCCCCAAAGAGACCGCACACTCAGGGTTTTACAAGGAGCCACTTAATTATGCAGACAATTCCTCCTAACTGCAGACTGTCCCAGGGCGCCCGGATTGAGTGGTCCCAGGGGCAGCCAGAGAAGGGTAGGGTTTCCTGAGCAGGTCTCCAGGGGAGAGGGCCTCCCCGGGGAAGACTCTACAGCTCAGAGCCTTCGCCCCTGCAGGAAGGAGCAGGCGCTTCATCTGAAGCTGGAAGACAGTGGTGGTGGTGGTGGTGGTGGTGATGGTGGTGACAATGGTGGTGATGGTGACGATGACAGGTGTGGTGGTGGTGATGATGACGGTAGTGGTGATAGTAATGGTGGTGGGGATGGTGGTGGTGATGATGAGGATCAGGTGGAAGTGGTGATGGAGATGGCGGTGATGCTGATAATGATGGGGGTGGTGGTGGTGATGATAGTAATGGTGATGGTTATGGTGGTGATGATGGTGATAGTAATGGGGATGGAGGTGATGATAGTAATGGGGATGGAGGTGATGATAGTAATGGGGATGGTGGTGATGATGGGGATGATGGTGGTAATGATGGGGATGGGGATATGGGTGATGGTGGTGGTGATGATAGTAATAGTGATGGTTATAGTGGTGATGATAGTGATAGTAATGGGGATGGTTGTGGTGGTGGTGATAGTGATGGGGTTGGAGGTGTTGATAGTGATGATGGAGCTGATGATGGTGATAGTAATGGGGCTGGAGGTGGTGATGGAGGTGGGGATGATGGGGATGATAGGGATGGGGATGTGGGTGATGGTGATTGTAGTGATGACAACAGCAACAACTGTCATTTGTTTCAGTAGCTGCCACTTGTCCCAGATCTGCTCTTTGTCAGGCCTCTGCTTAAGCCTTGCAAGCATTTACTCTTTTTTTTAACAATTTTTAAATATATATATTTTTAAATTTTTAGAGAGAGTGGAAGGGAGAGGGATAGAGAGATAGAAACATCAATGAGAGAGAAACATCACCAATGTGCTGCCTCTAGCACGCTCCCCACAGGGGATCGAGCCTGCCACCCAGGCCTGTGCCCTGACCAGGAATTGATCTGGCCGCCTCTTGGTTCCTGGGTTGATGCCCAACCGCTGAGCCGCCCGGCCTGGCCAAGCATTTGCTCTTCATCCCCAGCCACGCAGAAGCAGGCCTGTGATGAGCTGTGCGCGTGGGTGGACAGCCGCCAGGGGACGGCCTCCCGGCTGATGCCTCGCCCACCTCACCAGCAGGGCGGATGCTGGCCCTTGGCCTCCATCCTGGGCCAGGGCCCCGGGATGCCAGTAAGGGGGACCCCCGCTGGCCCCTGGCTCCAGCTCCGAGCTGCAGAGCCTCCCAGGGGATCCCCCTGCTACCGGGGGTCTTCCTTTCCCTGCCCACACACACAGCCCCCCCTGAGTCTGAGGCAGGAATCATGGGGCTCAGGGGAGGGACCCCTCTCCACTCGCCTTCTCTCCTGCCGGCAGAGATACGGGTGCTGTCCGCTGCCTCCGTCCGACGTGCGGCAGAAGCACTTTCCTAAGAGGGAGACGAGCACCGTGGCCGGCGCATGACAGCCTCTTGCTTTCCCTCAAGTCATTACACGGTGTCTCCTTGGGGTCCAGCCTCTCTGCATTCTCCCCCGGGGCTGGAGTGAACACGTGTGTGCGCCCAAGTTCCTTT